>NC_088884.1:149934168-150244264 GCF_037157495.1 Lathamus discolor | reverse complement strand
TACATACTCCCCATACTTAGCCAGACAGATCCCTGGGTTTCTGTCCAGAGAACTTTTACATGCTGGGGGGAAAGAAGGGCCATTAAGTAGTCTAGGAGCCTTCAACAAAAGGATGTAGGTAGTGAAGCTTAACTATAATTTAACCATTTCTAATAATAAATTTTTATTTACAGTGTAACCAGACAAAGGAGGAACTTGCTGTATCACATAAAAAAAGGAGAAGGAAAAAAAGGAATATATCACCATGCTATAGCTTCCATCTGTTCAGACATGGAAGGAGATCTTTGCATGACATTTAGAACAAATATGATATTTGTTTATCCAAAACAGAGACTATCAAATTGTGCAGCCCGTTCCTCAGGCACATCTTGCTGAGAGTGCCTTAGCTGCAGGATACTGCTCCGAAGGTGACCTCATTCTGAAAGCTGAATCCAAATGAATATAAAAATATTTGCTTATTGAAATGTGTTGTAGCAGTTTTCAAAAAGTGACCTAGTGAGACTTGCAGCCGAGGAAAAAAGGTTTATTTTAGTTACTGCTCAGCTTGGTATATTATGCATCAACCCAGGGCTCCTTCTACTAAGGCTCTCAAATTGTTTTAGGAAAAAGCAGAATGAATAAAATACATATATATTACTTCCACAGAAGTGTTTTTTTCTCTTAGTTATATCAGGATAAATTCAGAGTAAGTCTAACAAAGTCAATGGTTTTCTAATAGTGTAAAAGCTAACAAATTGAGCTTTGAGGCTTCTCATGTTTTATTTGCCAAGTGTTTTCATGTTATGCTGGCAAATGGACAGTGACAGGATGTACAGGTTTTGGGAACCCTTTGGCAGGCACCAAAGAAGCCCTATTATGCCCCACGACAATACAGCCATTTGCAAATGCTACCAGAACCGGACTTCCTAGCCAGAAGCAGAGCAGTTCCTCTCACTGGTTTGTTGTCCTCACATGTTTTTTAAATTGTGAGGAAAAAGGCATGCTGGACATTTCCTTGAGGTGGCAATTGAGGTTGAATGAGATTTTTTTTTCAATAAAGCCCAAATATGAAGGAAAAACATTAAATAAAAGTTACAAACAACTGTCATCCACTCTTTTCCTCCTCTCCTCAAACATGGGCTTGAGCTCTTTCCAAACTCCTACAATGCCCAGCATCATGGCTCTTTTATTCAGTCAGAATGGATAATTTTCTTTTGGAGATAATCTTTCAACTTCACATTAAATTACTTGCATTATTTCTTAACAGCTTCTATGTTTGCTGAAAGAATAGAATCATTTGTCATATTTAACTCCGTTTGTGCTTAATGAATTAGAGAGCCAGATCCAGAAAAGACCTTTAGCACCTTAAATGCGTCTTCCAGAAAAGCTGGCTTCCCAAATCTGTTTTCAGTCCCGAACGCATCCTCTGAGTTGTCATTTCACATGGGGGTGCTGATGCTTCCAAGCCACCTCCCTTTAGAGGTCAGAAAGGCCTTGCTCCCAGGCTGCCCCTCCAGTCACAAAGGGGAGCCAGCAGATCAGCAGAGCTGCCTGGAGGCTTCAGTGGAAGAACAGTAGTTTACCCCTCAGGAGGACCTAATACATACATAGGACACTGCTTCTGGCTAAAGTCAGCTGTGACTGCTGCTTTCTTCTAAGACAGGTGCAGGAGATGTAAGCACCCACTTTAAGCCAAGCTTATCAGGTGGAGAAACTGGTTGCAGCTCTTCCCCTTTTAGTGTCGTAAATGACTCAGCACAGGCATGTTCACTGCTGTTTTTGAACCATGCAGGAAAGCAAAAGAAGAGCCACACAAGAAATAAGTATGAGCATGACTGGGACCAAATGGTTACAGCTGGTATGGAGAAGAAAATGCTAAGCTTGGGTTTCTCCTTGAAGCATTAAAACAGCTGGAATACATCCCAATGCCATCCTTGCAGGTTTCCCATGACATCTCACTTATAATAACCTTGTTTTCCCCTGCCTCATGTGATTTCATGTGACCCATATCCCTACAGCATCTCTATCCCTCATGAGCAAGATGAGAAACATCGCAAGCTACCTATGGGCCAAGTTGTTACAGAAGGAACCCTGCCAGACGGCTACTCACAAAATGAACAGAAAATTGTAGTCCAACAAGGAGGAAGAGTCCTAAACTAGTTCTCATAGCAAGGGAAGAGACTTCTTCAGTGCTGCCTCAGCTGCCATCAAGGCTTATCTCTTCTGTCAGCATTGACTGAATCTGGTCAACAAGGCTTAGAAGTTATTGTAGGGAATTGAAGCAGCTTGCTTGCTTACCCTTGTACAAAACTTCACATCACCTAAGCAATGCCAAACCACTCATAATCAGCAAGACCTTTTCTGTGTTATTACTTGAGACAATACAGCACAGCTGATGATCTTCATCACATCAAAGAAAGCCTGTAGCTCATCCTTGTTCTGTACATCTTGGACATGTTCCTTCCTCATTCAGCCCTCCATTCTTTCCCCAAGTGAAGTTAGAATGGGCATTCAAGAGAAAGGCTGAAAGGGAGGGGATTGTGAGCATTAACTCTTGTTAGCATATCTGGGCATCAGCTTATCACCTGCTGTTAGTGTACTGAAACACAGAACAAAGCTGCATTTCTGTAAGAGACATTGGGTGCAAAATTGGACAGAAGAGCGTCAGATTGCAGTTATTCCATTCTTTCACACAAAATGTGAAATAACATGTTAACTGCCTTCTGGGCATACAGTAAGCTTCCATTAAAATAATCACCATATGGCTCTTTTGGGGACATGGTAACTTTCATGTTATTTCACAATCCATTCAGATGAACAATTTCACAATGGACCCTACAGGACCTTGAAAGGATTTTATCAGGTTACTGGATTAAGGCTTTGATAGAGATTCTAAGGAAAAAGCAGGTGGAAACAACAGCTCACACAGTGCCTCTGCAGAGTGATTACTGGGCTGTATTCTCTGTTCAAATGGGAAAAGGAAATCCCTTGAAATAAAAATCTGGTTGCTGCTGATTAGCTGACAAGAAGGAAATTCAACACTACACACATAAAGCTATACACTTTATATGTGCTACCAATAGATCCATCATGTCAGCAATTAATTTTCTTATGGTAGGCATGAGTTTGGAGAGGAATTCATTAAGACCCAAATAAATAAATAGCAAAGTATCCCCTGTCTTGCATGATTTTCTATGTACATAGTTTACAAGTCTAATTTCTTGTTGCTATTTTTTATATTTATCTATTCCTCACTTTACTGCATTATACAGTCAGGGATCCAAATATTTTGCTTTTTGCTGCTATCAGCATAAGACTTAATCAGTTTCTCCAGCTGCAGGAATACTGTAGTAAGAATATTCTCTATGGAACACAGTTCCAAATCTTTGAGTGGTTCCAGTTGTACCTGGAGCTTAGTATAAAGATTAAGGGCATGAAAGATTAAGGGTGAACTCTGGTTAACATTCACCTAAAACATCATCATAGGTTGGGTTTTTTTAAACAGTCTATATTATCTCTTTTTCCTCCAGTTTTACCCCTTGCAGAGTCTTTGAAATGCATTGTCTGTTGGAGGACTCCAGTTGTACTGGTGATGGTACGTTAGGTGGCAAGTCCCATGAAGCACGCTAATATGCACTAATCTTTTAATGATGATGAATATTTGACTCTTTATAATAGGGGTATTTTTTTTTCTGTAAAGAGGTTTTCCACCAAAAAAAATCATCACAATGGTTGTCACAAGTAAGCTTCCCTCCCCTTTGAAAGAACTGACTGTAGTGGAAAAGATAATTACTTAGTTCCTTTATCTCCAAATTATTTGTAATAAAACCTGAAATCGCACCACAAGGTCTTTCATGAGGATGTCATAAATTAAGATGCATCGATGTATTTGGTGCATCTGTTCAGCTCTGTGCTCCTTTGTCTTCTGCAAATAGTGCAGCAGCTTCAATACCCAGCAGACAGCATTTACGCAAATGATGTCGTGGTCTGTATCATTAATATTCAGCGATTGTCTGTCATAGACACCTTACTGTACATCTGTTATGCAAATTTATGTTAATTTTTGCTCACTGACAGCTGCCTTGGTTCCCTCCCTAAAATGATCTTTTCCATTTTGAAGTTTGCAATCTGTTCCCAAAAATGTTAATCTAACAATTAACTGAAATTGCTAAACAGAAATTTTACATGTTATGTCCAAAATAGAAACCAGTGTTTTTAAATAGATGGTGAATCTTCTTTTCACATCATTTGTTTTATATGCAATTCAGAGAAGGGTAAACATTGATCTTTGCACAGCCTGTGTTGGGATAAGTGACAATCTCCCTATACAGTAATAGGTTTTGCAGGAAATGATGCCATCTTGTTTTCACATAGGCTATGGGCATAACTTAAAACTGACATTCCCATTAAAAATGCTCTTTGTAAAATTGCTTTTCTATTTAGACTTTTTGAAACAGAGAGGCAACTCTTTATTAATACGTTATTCGTTTAAATCTTTGATATTAAGTAATATGACCACATTTCAAATAAAGACAGCACTTAAAACATGTCTCAGAGCAACTAAAACATGATAGCATAACGTATCAGGAAAAGTAAGATATGGAGGTCTTGGAAGCTAAGTTCAGACTGCTGAGGCAAATGCTTTGACTCAGTGTGCCCACAACCAGGTTTTTGCTTCCAGAGTTGGGAACCAGACAAGTTACACCAGGTATCCCACAAAGAACCAGGGGTCATGTGGACAGATGGTGTACAGGAGAGGGTTTAAGTCTGTTAGACATTAGGGGAGGTACATGAGGTGAGCCTAGACAGAAAAACAGTCTTCACCTTAAACCAAAGTGCAACTAGATTGCTGGCACAGAGTGTTTACATATTCCAAGGCATTACTTAGATCTGGAGCAAGCGAAACATCAACAGGAGCCAAGGGAGAGCTTCGGTCAGACACACACCTGCAAGAGATGTCAGAAACACCAGGGTAGCTCCTTGTCTCAGAGATGACAGCTCTTAAACTGGGAATGAAATGGAGAAAGACAAGTTGCAGTTGCAGACCCGGCTGTTAGAAAAGAGAATTAAATAAGAGTAGGCATATTGCCCATATTGAGAAAGAAGCCCTTGAGTGTCCATATACTGAGGCCAAGAGCTTCAAAGCAGAAACCCCTTAACTACATTTCCTGACGGTGTAAAACATGGCCATGATTTTTTAGAAACCTATGGGCAAATCTGAATTAGACAGAATAATACAGAACCTGACTATAAACCACAGATGAAGACAGGCTGAAAGAAGTTAAGTTATAGACATTAGAAACGTCATTACAGCACACCACAGATTCAGTATCAGTCTTCACCACAGAAAATATAGCTAAGATACCTATCCAAGCCTTACCCTTATCAGGAAATAAAGAGCATGCTATGTCAGGCTGAACTGTCAAAATAAGAAGAGTAGGAAAATTAAACTGATAAATTAAAGAGCAGTATGTCACCTGACTGATGGCATCCCTCCAGGAGATCTCTTAGAAGCATAGCTGCTGTTTCTAACAAAGAATACAGAATAGTTCATTAAAATATACAAAATTGCAGGGTAGCAAACATTGTCCTTTCCTTCCAAAAGGAGAAACAAGGGAATTCTCGGTTACAAACTATGAATCCTCAGAAAAGTTTTTGGAACAACTCATTATGACAAAAGTATAAAATCACCAAAATAAGAACATTATGAGGCCAAGCTAGCAGAGCTTTTGTTAAGGAAAATTGTTCTTCTCTAGTCTATTGTAATGCATCAAGAGTGTTAAACAATGGATGATGAAGACCATTTTGTAAATAAGTTCACTTGAAAGCCCAAGTATTTAATTGAAAAACTATTTCCTGAGGAACCAATTAGGAAAACAAAGTAATCATGTACGAAGAGCGAATATTCTGCTGCAGTCCAGAAAGCGATTGACAAAGCTACAGCAAAAAGTATACAACTTACTCCTAAATTCAAAACTCATAATGAAATATTGTTGAGCTATTTCTGAAGCTGCAATTAATAAGATAGATTGTTTGGAAAAGGGCTAAACAGCCATATCAGTATTTGCAGGTGACAACACTTTGTCTAGATGTCCAGACAAAAGAAAGTGCTTGACACTTCGGAAAGCCTTTAAAATAAATCACAAGGCAGCACTTGAAAAACAAATTCAATGTCAAGTACAAGATAAATTTAGGCACAGGGGATACTAGATTTCAAGGAACCTCCTGAGGCATCAGGTTCTACTGTTTACTGTTACAGGCAAGTGCATCATATAACTTTGTACAGTTTGTCAAGTTCCAGTTTTTGTTCTAATCAGAATGATCATACACAGTTTTGATAAACAAACTTAGAATAAAGTTTTAATTGTTTATAGGAACATTCAAGCACATAAAAGCTACTGCAAAACAATGATTAAAAAGAACTAAAACTTCCTTTGACTCTAGTGTTTAATGTCTTTTAATTAACTTTACTAGATAAAGTGGAGCTTGAAATACAGTTCAAATAATATTATATTATCCTAACGTAGGGAAACCCCATACACAAAGATATGTATGTATAAGCTAATATTGGGGATGAGGCATTTTACAGTCATTCCTTTTTCATTTTTAGGCACCAGCAGAGAATGGAAGAACCCTTCCTGTGGTTATCTCTATATGGCCTTCTGTGCGTTAATATATTTCAGCACTTCAGCCTTCATAAATAGTTTTTCTAATTACAATAGCCTGAAATACCCTCCTATGGAAGTTTTGGTTGGTTGACTTAATTACAGAAAACTGACATGGCGGACAGGAGAACACACTAAAGATTGTCTATCTAGCACCACCTGTAATGTTGGAGTAAAGCAAGATGACAGCAGGACAGTGGTGCAGGCAGAAAGCTATTAGGAGCAGTAGATGAGCACAAGGTTACTGGCACCCCAGCACGCATATCCCTGCCTGCTGGATGCTATTCACCAGTCCCAAAGCTCAGAGCTCTGCCTCTGCTGTTTTAGCTTAGTTTTGAACTTATTTCAAACATCCTAAGTCCAGAGAGATTGTTATTAAGTTGAGGTCCACAGAGAGATATAGCTTTCACTGTCTGAAATAGTTCAGTCACAGTAGCTGGAAGAAAAATGCCAAAGAGCAGCTCCAACATGAGTAATCTCAGAGTTTAAATCTGATATCTGTTTGGTAACCAGATCTTCTAAAACTGTTTTATTTCCCCTTGATATTATAATTAGATTATGCCTTTTTTTTTTTTTTTTTTTTAATACAGCATTTTACCATCATTTGCTCAAATCATTTCTAAGGAAACAGAATGTGATAAATTGCTTTATTTAGTGTCCTTAAATCTTGGCAATATTTTTGTACCATGTAAAACTCAAATTGTGGACTATATCCTCAGCAGGAGCTCAAAGGCTATGCTGGGAATTTCCACCTACAGAAGTGAGCTGAGACAAAGACGATTTTGCCGTTTTGATTTTCTCCTTTCCATTTTTGAAGTGCAAATACCTATTTCACTGTCTCCTGGTTAAGAAAAAAAAAAAAGCTGTCAGAAAGTTGTGACAGACTGATAAGGGTACTTTGATTCCAGAAAACAAATGCTGTAGTCTAGTTCTCAAGTTTCTGAACATATTTTTATATAGACAAAATAAGTTTTTACAGAAATGGTGCCTTAATATGAAATAAATCAAAACGTTGTTCCAGAACTGGTGAAACATTTTAATCACATTGTTTTAAAAGTGTTTCTTCCAGACTAAAATTCTTAATGAACCATATTTCATCTGAAGTGGTGGAAGAGAATTTCAGAGGTGCCTTTGACAGTAGTTTCCTGAACAGCCGTTTCCTGAGCTCTGATGCGCAAGGCACTGGATTTTAACTGTCTGTAGCCAAAATGGTGAGTCTGACTGAACTGCAACTCACACCCTGTACCCAGCTCTTCACACACACTTTGTATACAAATACCATCCAAAGACAAGGCACTACAGCATTCTAGGTCTTACATATCAGAGAAATGCAGCAAAAGCCTACCCAAAAGCACAGAGATGGGCAGCAATTCTCCAAAGGACCAGACTGGTATGATGGCTGTTTTGAAACTCACTGCTTCTGCACTAGGCAGTGCACAGTTCCTGCTCACCACCGGTATCCCCCAGCACCCCTCACTGCTGCACAGACAATTTCTTCCTGCTGTCACCCTGTTATTGCACAGTGGCTTTTGGAGATGATATCTGCAGCCACAAGGACAAAGGGGGCTTGTTTGCTTTAGGAATGCTGCTGAACCAGAGAAAACCACTGTTATTTTCACTGTAACTGTTCTTTATCTTGACATCTACCTCCCCAAGACCGAAAACAAGCCTAAAAAAGAGAAACTTAATTATATTTCTTATTTCTGACAGTCACTAGTGCAATAACATTCTCTCCCACATAGGTCACAGAAAATAAGATTGGAGGGATCTGAGAAGATTGGAAGTCTAATAAATTATTCACAAGAGCAGCTCTGAGGTTCACCTGTGGAGCTGTATTTTTTCATGGGACTGAGTGACTTTCATCAGTCATTTTATTGACCAGTGTAGAAAAATGCAAGTTAATGCACATGGGAAAACCCCCCACCAAAACACAAAAGCTGCTCCAGCACCACAACTCTGACTATTGCTAAATTAGTAATGGGATCTTGGGGTTATAATGAGTAATTTCATAGATCTATCACCTCAATGATTAATAGTGATCAAACAAGCCAGCTAAATACTAAGTCATTAGGAGACAAGTAACAAGAAGACAGAGGGTATTGTGATCCTACTGAATAAATCTGTAGTTTGCCTGCATCTCAGGTATTATGTTTCACACTTGCCTCCAGTTCTCAAAAAGTAAAAAGATGACTGTAACTAGGAAATGTTCTGAAAAGAACATAATGAAAAATCACTTTTGGCTAAGGAATGGCAAAATAAGCTGTCTTCAGTGTGCAGACTCTAATAATATGTGCAGTCATTACTGGCATGGGTGCTTAGGAAGTGACTGTTTACTCTCTGTTCTATCGCAAGAGGTCAGGAGCAAAGACGAGCTGGACTGAACACAAAGGAGGCAGTTAGCAAATTAGTCCTTTGAGAAGCCACATTTGGTTCAGAAAGCCTTCGAGCTGAAGCTGGAAACTAAAACAGTAGCTAGGGAGGACATGGCAGCAGCATATGCATGCATCCCACTGCCCTCTAGGTCATCTATTTCTTTTAAATGCAGACACAAGATGTTAGGGAAGAGAAACCTTCCCTTGAGGCTTAGGCACTCAGATAAATAAGACTTCCATGCTGTCCACAGGAAAAATGAATTAGTGTTCAAATTAGGGTGCAATCCCCCCAAAAAACCTTCAATATATTTTGCAGTTTTCTTCCCTAAATAGATCACAAAACATACCTAAAAATAATCAGCCAAACTTACCTTCAAAGGCAGGGCTCTCTTCCTGATATGAGAAAAAACCAGCTCTTTACCCACTGTTCAGAAAGTCCCAGCACCAACTAAGCCCTCATCCTGCCTTCACTCCCCACATTTATAGGTTGCAGTTATGATCTGTGACCAACCATAGACTGAAAAGCACCATCCCAAATGAAAACCATTTAGTCTACAATGTCATCACACAACCCATTTCACCTGAGAAAAGGACTCCCTGCTCTTGTGGTACTCTTGGGAGCTTCTCCCAGTTCCTGCAGTGTCTCTACCTCATACATCATCCCAATTGTTTTCAAATAGAAGTGTTTATTAGATGCGACTTCAGCTACAGAAAAATTCAAGTTGCGTGTTTCAGAAGAGATTTAGCAACTTAGTAGCTAGAGGTAACGTAGAAAACAAAAACATGGAGTTTGCTAATTAATGATGATCTAAGAGAGATTTTGATCACTAGCTTTCATTCATCTGTTCCTTTCAGTCCCACTTAATCTAAACCAGCAAACTAATTGCACATTTCTTGTATTAAGGTAAAACTGCTGCTAGTCTAACAACTCCCAGTGAATCGTGAACCTCTACTACATAGAATCATAGAATAGTTAGGGTTGGAAAGGACCTTAAGACCATGTCGTTCCAACCCCCCTGCCAGGGGCAGGGACACCTCTCACTAAACCATCCCACACAAGGCTTCATCCAACCTGGCCTTGAACACCTTGAACACATGTATTTAATTGTTCTGCTCCTTTAAAAATGCTACAGTGATAAAGAATAGAAACAAAATGAAACTGGAATAATTAATTATTATGTGGCTGGGATATGGAATAGCTTAAGTTTGTGAGTGTGCATAGGTTGGTACTTCCAGAGATCTTACTGCAAATGATACTACACCAGAAGTAATATCGAGGGGAAAATGACGCAAGATGACTCAATAGCAAGTTATGAGTGTCTGCGGAGGACACATCACAAATGCTGAACTTTTTGTGGCTTTGACTGCAATAATTAAGATGATTCATGGAAAAGGATACCTCTAATATCAGAATAATGCAGCTTTAGAAGGTCATCTTGAGTGGGTTTTTTATAGGCTTTAAACAATAAAACAACTCCCTAGACTTACTGGAAAAACTTCCATTAACCTGCATAGAAAAAAAAGTCAAGCTCACAGTTGAGTAGGAATAGGTGACATTTTGATCTAGCTAATACGAGGGTATACAAAGCATAAATGGAGCTAATTTATATGTGCAGAAGCATATATAAGTTTAGAATTTTGCCGAGCAATTTTTATTAAAATGAAGCCTTTCTCAAATGCCAAATATTCTTTGGGAATAAATAGAGGTGTCAATGAAAAGAACAAGTAAACCCAGATAAACTTTAAGATGAATTACTTAAACAGGTGTGCAGGTTAGAGAAATTCACAAAGAAATTCCCCCTGTGAAAAGGCGTGTATTCACTTTGTGAGCTGTCTGGGTTTGTACATTCACACCTCTTTGGTCTTTGTTTTTCATTAATTCTAGTAAATGAAGTTATTTTAGCAAACCAAAGAAAAATACGAATTTAAGAAGAAAGGGTACCCCTGAAAAGCAAATTTTCAGTATTTCAAGTTCCTGAGCTGTGTTCAGGACTTGGGAGAGAGAGATCTTTGCCAAGCTCTGCCTTTGTGAAGAACATATGTTTGTTGATGAGAAAATGAACATGAGCCGGCAGTGTGCGCTCGCAGCCCAGAAGGCCAACCGTATCCTGGGCTGCATGAAAAGGAGCGTGACCGAAAGAGGTGATCCTGCCCCTCTACTCTGCTCTTGTGAGACCTCACCTGGAGTATTGTGTGCAGTTCTGGTGTCCTCAACATAAAAAGGACACGGAATTGTTGGAACAAGTCCAGAGGAGGGCCACGAGGATGATCAGGGGACTGGAGCACCTCCCGTATGAAGACAGGCTGAGGAAGTTGGGGCTGTTCAGCCTGGAGAGGAGAAGGCTGTGTGGAAACCTCGTAGCAGCCTTCCACTATCTGAAGGTGACCTATAGGGATGCTGGGGAGGGACACTTCACTAGAGACTCTAGTGACAAGACAAAGAGTAACAGGTTCAAACTTAAACAGGGGAAGTTTAGATTGGATATAAGGAGGAAATTCTTTCCTGTTAGGGTGGTGAGGCACTGGAATGGGTTGCCCAGGGAAGCTGTGAATGCTCCATCCCTGGTGGTGTTCAAGGCCAGGTTGGATGAAGCCTTGGGTGACATGGTTTAGTGTGAGGTGTTCCTGCCCATGGCAGTGGGGTTGGAACTAGATAATCTTAAGGTCCTTTCCAACCCTAACTATTCTATGATTCTATAGCACACTCTAGTCATGTGCGTGTTCCTCATGCACTGCAGTCTTCATGAAACTCATCAAACTTACAGCTAAAAGTAAAATGACTGAATCCAAGGTTTAATGTACATGTCTTGTACATTTCCATTGCATCATATTTGCACTGAAAAGCTCATGAGCTAAACTGTGTAAAACATAGCAGATCCAGTGTGGTGAATCATTGTACTGTTGGTTATTCATTTTTACATATGAATACATTGAGCTTTTGTCCACTATGTTTTAATACAAGCCTTGGGATAACACCTAGTTGGCACCCTGTCTACTGAGCCAAGGTATGCTGCAATAAGTACACTCATTTATTCCCAGGACCTTTTATAGAATCATAGAATAGTTAGGGTTGGAAAGGACCTCAAGATCATCTAGTTCCAACCCCCCCACCATGGGCAGGGACACCTCACACTGAACCATCCCACCCAAGGCTTCGTCCAGCTACTGATGACTTGGTTAACTCATTGTTCTGTAAGGAGCAAATAAGCATTTTCACAAGGAGATCTGCAATCTACTTCATTTTGCAAATTTTGAGGCTTAGTTCTCCATTGTTCTGGTAGCTTCAGTCTCACAAGTAGACCGGTTCAGGCAGCCCTACAGCAAGTAATATGGAATGGGATTACTGAAATTATCTTCTTGAGGGTGTTTTCCCCACCCTGTGTTTGCACTGAGAGTTATAATGAATTTTCAGTGTTTTCCTAGCACTTATAGCTATGACACCCAAACACCTGGGTGCAGGCAGTACACACTTCTATCTGGCTGGCTAGTGCAAGGTAATTCTTCCTGTAAAATCAAACTGCCAAGGTGAGCAGTCTCTGCCATATTGTTGGGCTTTTATTACTATTATTTTACTGCCTGGCATCAGGACCTCTATATTCTCTGTAATTGACTTTGTTCTATTGACAGCTACGGCAACCACTGTGCATAACTATTGGAAAACAAATCTGAAGTAAAAAGTCTCACAAAATCAGAATGTAGTAAAATTTCTTTAGAGGACTTCAATATGCATTGTTTTTGCAAAATTGTTGTGATTCTGGCCTAAACCTGCAAGGTAAAATCCAGCTACACACAGTCTATGTGACCCTTTGGTTATAGTGTGAAGACAGTTACAACCTGGAGTCAATTCTGGAGAAGCATCCACCAGATAAGCCACGCAAATAAGCCTTGTCTTCCACAAGGAGTCTTTCTACTGTCGACTCTATTTACTGTCACTGTAACATTATCCATCATGCTGTAGGAAGTGTCAGACATAAAAGTAAAGTGGAAATCTATAAAACTGGTTTTGAGCCAGTAAAAAATATCAATTTTGTGGCAAACTTTATTAATCCTATTAACTGTGATATTTTGGAATCTGTATGATTTCAGAAGACTCATAATGCAAGCAGTGTTTGGATTAAAAAAGACACATAGAAATCCCACAAACGTATATGCAGGGAAACTTAAAGAAATGACTCAGTGGCTGATATCAAGTTGTGCCAAAGCTGATATGGTTGAGAGGGCTATTCGGTCTTGTTGAGCTGGTTATCTTCTCCATGGCACCACCATGGAAAATTTTAATGCTGCTGTTTAGAGATGTAGCTTCACACAGTTGACTTGAACAGTACCCTTTCCCTCATCTAGGGGCTGAGCTGCCATATTGAATGAACTATGCCTCCCTCTGCGTATCATGTCACACCTCTCTTGAAGAAAAACTTGTGTTTCCATCAGAGGAGATCTAATCCAGCCAATCACACATAGTTACAAGAGTATTGTACAAAGTGTGTTAAACACCCTTTGAAATGCTTTTCCTGCTATCAGAATAATTTTTATCTTTTTTCTTTATCTTTTAGATTTAAATTTGCTATTTTTCCTAGTAATTGTGTGATGTGTAACTGACCTGGAGGGTATAGAACTAAATATTTTACAATAGGAAATTCTGAAGGAAAAAAGTATTCTCTCTTTGGCAATATCCTTAGTTCTAAGGATATACAATGAACTAAAAGTCTAACTATGAACCTTTTCTTCCCTCTGGGGAACATTTTTTCACATAAGTAAACTCATTTATTTACACTGGAAGTACACTAAAGATTCCAAAGGCAAGTGTCGGATAAGAGCAGTTCAGCTGGAGCTGCACATAAGACAAAGGGGCTGTGAACTATGGTTTATTAATTCATTCTGGCAATGTGACCCAGTAAGTGCAAAATAACAGTAATGTGAAATATGGTACACAAAATGTGAATAACAGCAATTATGCTAGCTGTGAATCTAATCTTTGAGAAAGCTGCAATGAGGGATGCTCAGCATCCCAGGACATGTGTGGTTAACCTCAGCTAACTGGGTTAATCTCCCTGTGCTCTCTGTTATGCCTATGGGGAAGGATAAGCTCATTCAGACTATTATTTTAGAACAGAAGTCTAACTTTGCTGATTTTTACTTACTCTTGAGGACACTCTGTGTCTGTCTCTCTCTCTCTTTCCACACATTGCAGGAGGACACTTAGACTGTCTTAGAAAAGTGGCTCTTGTAAATACCCATCTTAGTACTGTGGTGGAAAGTATGTTTCAGTACGCAAATTAATATAAGTTGCATATGAAATTACATGTTGAATGTCAAGATATATAGGTATATATAGAAAAGTCTTCTAAAGAATTTTTACTAAAACGTATAGATTGCCACCAATAATGCAAAAGAAGATGAAATGAAGCACATGTTCGGTAACTTTGCTTTTTGGCAAATAACAAACAAACAAACAAATCAATATCCACTGCATTGGGGTGTTCAAAATAATTGTGTCAGCACAGGGAAAAGGTCCAAAGGACCAGGCGGGAGGTTGTCACAGGCTGCCAATGGCTGTCCAGTGCCAGCACTACTGTGACCTGGGATTTGGCTTGGGCCAACTAGTGCTGCTCCACAGCATGCCCAGGCAATGCTGAAGCCCAGGGAAGGTACTCAGAAGCCTGTGATGGTCATCCCTGTTCTGTGATGGTCAAAGTGCCAACCATGCAGACAAGTTATATCAGGCTGTTTGCTATATGGGG
Organism: Lathamus discolor; assembly: GCF_037157495.1. NCBI lineage: Eukaryota > Metazoa > Chordata > Aves > Psittaciformes > Psittacidae > Lathamus > Lathamus discolor. Next base: position 150,229,510 of record NC_088884.1, on the reverse strand, counting down.
TAGAGGATAACATGTGACCTGCTTCATCTAATACTTAAAACCAGCCTATCTTGACAAGACTGCAGCATGGCTGCATAATGTGATACTAATTTCCATCTCTATGACAGTTTACATGTGCATCTTCACAGGCAATATGGACTCCTGCTTCAAAACTGCTAGACACAGGTTCACCACAAACATGAAATAAAACCTCCTACCTAATACCTCAGTCTCAGCCTTGGCACAGCCGTGTTTCACTGGTATAATGACTGAATTATTCCCTTATCATTGATATATTTCTATTAACAGCATTCTGCTCTGACTAACAAACAGCTTTATTTTATTGCCATGATTTCTGGCTTTCTCACGGTCTTTAAAAATATGAACTGAAACACTCACTCCAGGAGTGGTCAAAAAATATTACTACTTCAGTACAATATTGCAGGTAGTAAATCCTTTCACATATGAAAATTAATTCCTCTGCTTGCTTAGAAAGACACATATTACAGAATATAACCACAACTGTAAGTGATAAGAAAATCTCCACAAATGAAAAATGAAAATCTCCACTTCCCTGTTTTCAACGAATAGCAGAGGTATCTTGTGCAAGGAAATCTGCTGCTTTCATAGAAATATCAGCCACAGTTGAGATGATAGTGCTGGGATACCACATATCAGCAAAGAGAGGAAGGAGGATCTTCATTAGCAGCATCTCAGTTAAATAGCATACACAGGTTCGATCCTGAGCATGTTGACTTCACTTGTGACATTTGTTCTCTATGGACTTGAGAGAGAAAGGCAAGTCCAGTCAGAGGTCCCAGCCACTGACAATAGCTCTGATATCCTGATGGAAAAAAACTTTCTCAGAGGAGGCAAAGCTTGTCTGGGCAAGGACTTCCCTAAAGCTTAGTCTAAGACAGTCAAGACACCTAAGTCTCTAAGGTCTACAATAAACGTCAACACATTCAACTTCAAGTCCAAGGCTTAAATCTTTTCATCTGCCTTCTCCAACAGGAACACAAAATAGCATGCAGATTTAAAGAAAAAAATAAAAAAATTCACATACTTCACAGCCCATGTGTATGTAACTGAAGTACTCATACACTATGGCATTTACGGTGATAAGAAATCAGTGAAGCCAGAGGGGTTGCAGTTCAGGGTCAGGTAGTGCTCCATGGGTGTGTAGCCATACAACCTGTATCCTGAGCCACTTTCCCAGGTGTCTGAGGATACCCCCTGCCCTGAGAAGCAGTTATGAATTGGGCAGACTCTCCACCCTAAGCCAGGACAGCATGTCTATGTTCAATAGTCAAGTTCAAAAGTTATGCTTTTTGGAGGAATCAATCATTTCAAGGCTTATGATAGCTTTGATCACATTCTAAAACCCATAAAAATTATCCTCCTAGTTTACTCTGTAGCACCATCATCGTTTTGGGTTATACGATTGACTACTTGGGCAAATGAATATGTAAATTAGTCCTATGAGTAACAGATGTCCTCTACTGTATTCCTGGTGACCACCTCTTAGAATGGGATTTGCGCTCAGTGAGCTCATACAGCTCCAAAGATAATCTATGCAAGCAAAAAAACCCCGAAACCAAACCACCAAAAGAAATGAAGCAGTTCTTTACTGTCAGAATGGTGAGGCACTGGAACAGGCTGCCCAAAGATGTTGTGAATGCTCCATCCTTGGCAGTGCTCAAGGACAGTTTGGACAGGGCTTTGAGCAACCTTGTCTAGTGTGAGGTGTCCCTGTCCATGACAGGGGGGGTTGGAACTAGATGATCTTAAGGCTCTTTCCAACCCAAACCATTCTATGATTCTATAAAAAACAAACCCATTCCCATCTGAAATTGCAGTGCTTTAATAAAAATGTGAAGGAACACATGGTCCTTCCTAAAAAACAAACGGATCTCATTTTGTAGCTTTCAGGAAAGCATATGCATAGTGTGGGAATAGGGAGATGGACACAGACTCCATCTTCAGACTCCCTCTTCAAGTCACCAGCTACCCATCCTGCAGGATGTTCTTGGATTTAGCTGCTCTGATGCACAAGCATAACCCCAGTTTAGCTGTTTTACAGGAGAAGGCCAGTTAAGCTGGACCTAATCAGTGCTGCCTGTTTAAGAACGGGTGTTGATAAAATTACATACAATACAATCTAAGTAAAAATAACCATTTTTTAGTAAGTTGAAACTTATCATCAGGAAAGGAACTAAAAGCAGAGAAAGCAAAGCAAGCTATCACAGAAAGCATTCCACTGCCACAACCAGCCGAGCTTAAGGCCATGCATGTTTTCACTGGTTTGGTATGTTCTGAAGGCGGAAGAGGTTTACAAGTTGTCCCGCTCACCGTGTGACCCTGTGCAGGCTGCTCCACCCTGCTTCGCAGCTCCTCGGAGCCTGCCAAGCCTGCACCGAGAGTACAACACAGCTCCCCCCTTTCCCTCCTCCGAGTGTTGTCAGTGCCATGATAAAGTGTTTTGGGGTTGGGTTTTCTTCTTTTCCCCTGTATTCAGAGTTACTTCCCATTCTTCCTCAGGGGATACATAAATCCAGTCATAACGGTTTATTCCTTAAGCGCAAGGGGCTACCAGATAAAATAACACAAACTAAGGAATGCAGGCCAAGTATGTGTCCCAGTAGTCGAAGTGAGTTTCACCATGGACTGCAAAGGGACCCTGACTTGGCCTTATTTCTGCAGATGTGGAAAACATTAGTGAAGCTTTAGAACATGCCTGGGGCTCTGTCCTAAGCTCTGCTGAGCAGCTATAGGAAAAACGTAGGAAATATAAATTTCTCCTCTTCTCATGAGCCAGGGCGGGAGACTTGTCCAATGAACCGTCTGTGACAGCATATTTTGAAGGTGCCATACATTTTACAGACCAACAGAAGATATAAAATGCATGCGGCTCCCAGCAGCAATTTTAGCCAGTAAGCTAAAGTGAGCATCTCATGGAGGAGCACAAAATATCTTATAAGGAGCTGCAGCCAAGACACAGTCCTGATGGGAGCTGACACTGTCTCAAAGGCAGAGGAAACATCAGGCTGTGGTATTCTGTACTGCTGCGCGAGCTAGGCCAGTTTAGCTCATGCTTTGTAATTACCAAAGGTGATTTATTCCCTTATTATCATCACAGAAGATTAATCAAGAGAAAGGTCGTAAAAAAAGGTCGAGACTTTTACACATTTCAAAAGTCTGGCTTGGATTTTCTGCTACGTATTAGGAGTAGAGCTTCTTTGCTCCATAGTCTGAGCAGAACTGGACTTGGCAAAGGAGAGGATGTAATCAACTTCATTTGTACTTTGCCTTCTCTCACAGAAACTGGGAACATATGTCAAAATAAGCAACCACGGGAGTGTCCAGGATCATGGTTTTCATTTTTCTGGAAAAATAGAACAGATGGAAGGCCACGTAACCACATTTATTCATTGAGCATGACTTTTTACCGTGGGTGTGTAAGAGGTTAAATATTATCTTCCTCCTGTTGTTCGCCAGTTCAAGTTTAAGGAATTTGATGTGGAATTATTCTTAAAGAATTGTGCATGAGACTGACAAAACCAGCTAAGCAATTGGAAAAACCACTCAGAGTGTTTGGGCACGTAACTGCATTAACTGCAAGACTTGAAGAAGATGAGAATTACTATGGTGTAATACAATTTTGCTATGGGAGGGAGGTAAAAATCTCTCCATATGGTTTGGTCTTATTTTAGAGAATGATGCATGCAGACACTGTAATTTCATACACAAGAAGTGAAAAGGGTGATTTCTGCATAACAATATGTCACTTCCTTCTATCCCAGGCTGTTCTGTATTCTGATCATTGTGGCATGACCTTTCTGGTGCTGAAATCAAGCAGCTCCCTTATAGCGTGTGTGAAGGGTTTAGCTATGTTTGGTGTTCAATATAAAGATCCAGGCATGTCATTTTGCCATGGCAAATTTTGAGCGAAAGAATGGATTAGTCATGGTAAAAATGCTAAGTATAGATGGAACTCTGCAAAAGCTATGGGCTTGTTTTCTAGTGGCTCAGTGAGGGTTGTGTCATTCTATTTATCAGAGAGGGTTTTGCTAGTGATTGCTTTTCTGTTGGTTTTGGTTTTAAACATGAGGGTAGGTGGCAGTGGAACGGATGAACCAGTGCTAGAACTGAAACGGGAGCAAAGACCACCATAAGTTTAGTGACTTTATGAAAAGAAAAAAGACATCCATATTGCTTCACAATTCTAGCTGGGGACCAGGAGTTCATAACGGTTTGTGATGGACATGGCAAAGACCCTTAGAATCTTAGAAATGAAGTATAAGATGAGAGGGAGCACACGGCTTTAGGCGGATAGCCACAGGAGTATGAAAAAACAGTGGCATAGATCCTGTTCCTCAGAATCATTTCCAGCAGACCACCAGTATACTCTTCAAACATGTTGGGTAGCATAGAAAGGAAAAATGAGAGGGAAGATTTTGAAGGAGAATAGCAAAGTAAGATGCTGTGAATGTTTCTTGTTCAGAGTATGAATTAGTGAGAAATTACTCCAAACATACACAGACCAGTTATATATTTCTAGCACAGGACACAGGACACTGCATGGCCTGAGCCCTGAGTAGCCACGATTGCCTTCTGCCGGTATGAGGGAAGAATTATTTTCACCTTCCTGGGTGAAGGTCAAGACTCTCCAAGGCAGGGATCAGTGAACCTATCAAGTTTAGCATTGTGAATGCGTGTGAGACTCCCATTTTCCTCTTGTGAAGTTTGCCTTCTAACTGGGACATCAATGCCCAAAGGGAATTCTGTGGAGTTCATGGAGTTACAGTGTTTAATTTTGCCCTGGGAGATTAAAGTAAAATGCTCAATACTTCTGAAATTTCTATGCTCAACACTTGTGTTTGCATTCCTTTGTTTTCTGGATTTTTTTCAAAAAAAAGAGCTTTGATTTTCAGGTTGAGATGTTAAACACGCAGAAGCCTGGAAGTTCTAAGTTACTGTTACCACAGCAACCAAAATTATATATACCAATTAAAGACTGTAAATGTAACAACCACAGAGAGTAATACTGATTTCTAAAGGAATCTCCATTCTGGCTATTAAGAATCTTTCCTTGACTTTTTGTGGGTTTATGTGAATAGAAATGAATATGCAAATAATAACACTTCTCCAAACAAAAAGTCTTTCAATTAAATTACTGTATAAACATTTTATTATAGAATTTTCTACTTTTTCTTCTACATTATCCTTGATTTTGGTCCCTTTCCCCAAAAGCTGGAAACCTAAACATGAAAAAAAAAAAAAGAACAATTAATCTTAAATATTAAACAATGAGGTAATTTAGATTCTAATTACCTGTGGTTTAGTTCTGTGAACCTGATTGAAGAACATGTGCAGCACTGAAACTTTGAAAACTCCGACATCTGCTTAGAGCAAAGTCTTATATAAGAAAGCATTGCTAACACTGGGCTGATTGATTAATTTGTTTGGTAGTGGTTGTTAAGTGTGTGTCAATTTATCACCCTGTACCTTGCACTGGGAGACAGCTATGCTTAAAAAAATTACTTCTATTAAAAATTGGAATACAATTTTTTGACAAAGAAAACTGGATGCACAGGGCTCGTCTTACAAAATCAGACTCTGGAAGAGCGTGTCCCTCTGACCATGAAAAGGTCTGGCTGACAGTCTAAGATGAGAAACCTAGCTTTAGCGCACTAAATCTAGGTGAAATTAATTCCTCTTTTATATGGATGATGCACAACTCTCATTTTTCTGTTGTTGGAAGAAAGGTCTGCTGAAACTGACCTCTGAGTCTAGCCTCTTCATGCTACCCCATGAGAGCTGATGGGCTTTAGAGAAAGATGAAGCCGCTAGGACATTATGACAATCCCTAACAAGTGGCCATTTGAAGTTCCCATTTCCTGCCCTATAAAATGGGAAAAAACATGGTCAAGACAGGCATCACAGAAGGGGTGTGCACATGAAAAGGCAATCACTGCAGGTGGTGTGACACCCCCACACAGTACTTGTGGGTTACTGGAGTGACACAGTGCATTAGCAGCTTACACCGCTTCATTTGTCTGTGTATATAAGCTTAATTATGTGTGTGGGTACATGCCACCACTGAGCAATTAAAGCTGCTGAAGACGACAGGCCTCACTGTAACAGTTTTAAGCTTTGCTCAGTCATAACTGAAAAAAATGGTTTTTAAATGGAGAGCAGTGATAAATAATAGATGTTAACATTTCAAATAAAATTATTAAACAGTCAGAGGAAGCAAAGTCTTTAGGTTTCAGGAACAAAATATTAATCCATTTCAAGGCCAGGAACGTACTTCTGGAAATGATGGGGTTCGGCATCTACCAAAATTTCACCCAAATTGTCATTTCAAGGTGTCTTGTCTTTTTTAACCATGAACTGATACAGGAAACCAAAACCTTGTAAAAAACCTGCAGTTATCTAAAGTATGCTAACATTCAGCCACTGCTTCCTGGCTTTATGGATCATCACATCTACCCAGTTACTGGTAATTTGTTTATTTCTACTCCTTGGGGAAACCCTTGTGCCTCCTTATCAAATAAATACAATAAAAATCAATGTCACATGCAAATCATAGGAATGGTAGAAGATATTTGACTTGTAAACCATTTGAACCTCAAGGCTCAATGCAGCAAGATGCCAGTCTGTGCTTTTAAGCATTGCTCCTGAGATTTACAAGAAGAAAAATCCAGCCAGTGGCACTTTTACCTGTTGCTGATCAGAAACACCATTTGCTCTGTAACCCATTTTTGTGGCTATCCTGGAGTAAAAGGAAATCACATGAACAAAAACACATACAGATACTAGACGTGCAAACACATACAGGGATGCTGGTAAGATAATTCTCACACTGTTTTTAGATTGTGCCCAGGTTTTATCTATCTCCCCAGCCATCTATACTTTTTCCTTCACTCAGACACACACCAGAGGATCAGAGTAATCTCACTTATCTTTATTAATCTAAAACTTGTCTAGTCTAAACTAGATATAGGTTCCCTCTGGAGTCTGCAGGGAACAAAAGCAAGAGGCAGGCACATCCAGAAGGCAATTTACTCGCCTGTGTTAGACCCTGAGGATAGGATGAATCAGCTTTTAGAAATGCTCCTCTCTCTCCATTGGCTGCAGATGGAACACAGACAACCTGCATGGAGAAAATAATTAACTGATAAAGTTGGTAAGGTGATTTCCACAAAATGCATAGGTATACCCTCTTTTTGGAGACTGTGTTGTCCTATGCTGGGATTTATCATGCTAGCAGAAGAGACAAATACTTCACTAAGACAAACCAGCAGAGTGATTGAAACCTAATCTGAGCTCATACTGCACCTTTCTGCTAGGGAGAAAGTGTTTGGAAAGCATCCCCAAATTTTCATGCACCAACATGTTTCCCACTTCAGGTTAGAAATGGAAGTGGCAAAACAGCACAAGAAAATCAGCCTTGGTTCTGCTGCAAAGCAGCTCCCATTAGATTTCTTCTAAGGCTGAATAAGTAGAGGATGTTGGAATAGTTCAGTCAAAATCTGGGTAACTGTCCACATTTCAGGGTGCAGCAAACAGAGCAGAGCACTTCTCTTCTTCAAAGATTGCCTAAGCATTGCTTGAGACTGCAGACTAGCATAGTATATAGTAGACCAACTACAGTGCAGAATAGGGTGTATAGAAAACACAAAGCTCGGTGCATTAACTCTCAATGTGAGGTTACCAACAGCTCCTTCGGCACTCACTCTGCACTTGTAGCAGTAGTATTCATCCAGTAAAAGCCCAATATACCTCTCACAGAAGATGAAGCAAAGTGTTATGGAAATGGAGAGGAGATAATTTAATATGTGGCCTCATGCTGCACACTAGTCAAACACTTTCTGGAGAGAGGACTATTCTTTTCCTCCTGCAATTCCAGACAGAGCTCTGTACTGGGTGGTTAAACATGCTGCAGCACCGCCATGGAGGTATAAAGGTCAAAATCTTCACTAGCTTTGTCTGTCTGTTCTAAGGCACTAAACACCTGATATTTTCACATATGTGAAGACACATCACACTACATAGCATTTCTCATATAAAAGAACACATCCTGATGATTTAACTTGTGACAGTGAATCCATGGTGCTTTCAAAAGGCAGACCTTGGATGCTTTATCACAATTAAATGATTAGAAAATGGGACAAAAGAAAAAGGTTGGATTTGGTTTTGTATTTTAATTCATAGAATCATAGAATAGTTAGGGTTGGAAAAGACCTTAAGATCATCTAGTTCTAACCCCCCTGCCATGGGCAGGGAGACCTCACACTTAAACCATGTCACCTAAGGCCCTGTCCAACCTGGCCTTGAACACCACCAAGGATGGAGCATTCACAGCTTCCTTGGGTAGCCCATTCTGGTGCCTCACCACCCTCACAGTAAAGAACTTCCTCCTTATACCCAATCTAAACTTCCTCTGTTTAAGTTAGAACACGTTACCCCTTGTCCTATCACTACAGTCCCTAATGAACAGTCCCCCCCCCCCAGCATCCTTATACCCCCCCTTCAGATACTGGAAAGCTGTTATGAGGTCTCCACAATGAGCTACTGTAAAAAGTTTGGTTTGAATATCATGCTTTCCGTGAAAAGAGAAAGTAATAGAAGAGACAGACAGAGATTTCTTCATATTAGTAGATGTCTTAATTGCAGGTCTTTACTTTCCCTGGAGTTTATGTACATGCTCTCATTTCTGCAAAACCTCATTAAACAAACTTTTTAGCTTTCACTCTTTCCCTTATGCACTGCATTTTAACTATGAAGCTGAAGAATGATTCAAGACCTCACCTGCAATCTTTTGAAACTTCTGCTCCACAAAGCTTCATGAATATGTAGTCTTGCAGTTGTTTGGTTTTTTAACTTACATGTCTCCCTTTCCAGCCAGAGAAGAAGCTCCCAATGGGGCTATCTAGCTTCCCAAAATTCTTTCATTGTCCATTTATCCTTTCACTCTTCAAAATCCTTCAATAATTCATATTGTCATTTCCCCTGATTCAGTATCATCTAGACTTTGCCTTATTAGGCTAGGAAAAATATTTCTTCCTTTAAGAATGAAAGTAAAGTTTCTCAAGACAATTGGTTAGGGAGTCACAGTCATCAGTGCTTCAATTTATTATCAGTGCTCCCTTTAAATAAATTGTCGTTACAGCTTTGGAGTTGAGAGGTTCAGAGACTGAGCTGTACAGTTCACATTGTCCAATCATTTTAACATGGAATTAAATAAAATCCTCAACTTTAAAAAATATGAGCAAATTTGCAAGGTGAAAATTAAATGTGTAAAAGCTGCCTTGTCCCAGTCTGATGGGAAAGATCTTGTACTGATGGTCATCTCTATTTTGCAGAAAAAAGACTATCTAATGTTTAATGAGAGGTGAGGTGTCCATGGCATATTTTGGTTAATTCTCTATTAACAAAGCAAACCTATTCCCTTTGTGGTTATCGTCACTACCAATGATCCAACTGGAAGGAAAGCTGGAAATTATTTTCTAGCTTTAGTTCTGTTTTCTAAAGAAAAGACATTTCTAGTTTCTTTCTTTGTGATTAAAACCTTCGACGTACAAGCTGCTAAAAACCTGATGTAACCAGATTGTCAGAATGGAAAGAAAAAAGCAGCTGGGATCCCCATCTGCTGCAATAAGAAGCTAAGCTAAAAATCCTCCCAACATGCTCATCTGAGGTAAAATGAGTCAATAAAACTGCATTTTTATCCATAGAAGCACCCCAGAAATTCCTTCCTCTATTTCCCCTTACCTTACCTCTTTACAACACCATTTAGACCAGTATCATCCAATATGGTCAGGGTTTTCAGCCAAGTCCACGATCTGCTATACGAACAAAATGCATAGCATGTGATTTATGTTTAATGTCAAGGACATGATTTGCCTCATTGTGTTCAGCAGTGCTGCACAAACGTGTCAATTGTGGTGCTTCCTCTGATCTCTCAGTAGTTCCCAGAACTGCCACTCCAGTGTGGTGGTGATGGGCTCACTGGTGTCACTGAGGCAGCATTAGGCGTTTGGTGCAGACTCTCTTGAATACTAGTCAGCACTATAACTGGTAACACACCAGTGCCACTGCCTCCAGAAACTGAAAAACAGGGAATAGTATTTTAAACAATGGTTTAAAATATGATAAAAGAAAAGATAGATCCAGACAGGAGATGCCATTTCATTTTAGTATGGGAAAAACAAAGAAAACCAGAAGGGAACTGAGAGATTTAGATAGGTATAATTAAAAAATTGTAATGTTTAATATTTTATATCAATCAAGTTGTAGCTGAAGTCATGTGGCCTTTCTGCCTTTGTTATAATTAATTCATTTCCTTTTCAATGTAAATATGTTTAATTTCTCTTCCTGGTCTACTAAAATATTTTAATATACCTTTTTTTAATTCTGTTCCCTCTAGTTTAATCTTATTTTTGCTAATTTAAATGTTTTATTCTTTAAGTATAAATTATTTCTGGCTTTTCACTTCTTGACCTTGTTTTGGTGTTTCTCCCTTTTTATTATTTCAGTTCTCATTTTCTGGATATTCTAAACTTCAGCACAACTCAGGGGATGCCCTCTTATTTAGGCTATCCAACTATATATATATATATTTTTTTTTTAAGAATGGAAGCTTAGAATGGAAGATATTTCTTTTCATAGAACTTTAAGAATTTTAAGACATTAACCATAGTGATCATTTGATTAGTCTATTTGATTATGTAAGGTTACATTCAAATGAAAATGACAGAGACAAAATACTAAATTTTCTCCAGATAAAACATTTTATAATGCAAAGCATTTTTTGTTTTAACACAGAAGGCATTTAATCGCAGTAATTTTAATCTACAAGGCCCTCACCCTACTTCTTAGCTCTCAAAATGATTTTTCTATTTGTATTGCAGAGAAGAGCAGAGAAAGAATACAAGATAGAAACGAGGAAAGAGGGAACAACACAGCTTTGGAGTATGTACACCTTTATACAAACAAAAAACCCAAGGTACCCAAGCCATCCTGTTTCTAAGAGTCTTGGCTTCAACGACATGCTGCTTTGTTTAACCAAAAGAAATGGCAGTTATCCACATGCAGTCTTTCATCAGTGTACTGTATGCTGTTGACACACCTCACAACAGACATGGACTATGTCCATAAGATCATGGCATTATGGCTATATATGTTCATAAACATCAGACTAACACAGTTCCAAAGAGGATGCATAGACCTTGATGTCATGACTACCAAATATTTTTCAAAGCACAGCTATATTTTTTCTCTTTTGCATATTCCTCATGACAATTTTCTAATGGATCTCATTTTCCCCTGTTTTTTCCCCATACCTAACAGCTTCATCTACACTCATTCCTCAAGCACTTCATCCTTGAAGAAGTGTTTAAGGATCAGCACTTCATATGTATTCAGCAATACTGAGGAAGTGCATCAGTAGGCAGCATCTGTGTAAAGCCTTAGTGCTACATGGTCTGCATTTTGCCAGACACCAGCAGCAACATCTTCTGCTAAAATCTCAGCGGTTGAATGGCAGACAAGAGCCACCAGCCTCTGCAGCAGTGCGTCTGTGTCTCCCCTGCAGCGCCATTGGTGGTACCACCCAGCCTAGCAGCCACCAGCCACTTGGCCACACAGTGAGTGTTCTTGAGCACAATGAGCACAGCTCAAATGACAAAATGACAAAAAATCTTAAACAAAAAAATCCTAAAGAGGCAGCATTACACCATGGCTTATTGGCTGTGGTAAAAACAAGTTTAAGGAGTATAAATAGCAAGCAGAACTCCTCTCTACCATTGATGAAGCATTGAGGGTTTTTTTTTAAAGTGCTCTTCAGATTTGGTGCATGAATTATCACCTCTAATAGCTGATAATTAAACCTCTTCAGCAAAGCTGTGAAATAGAGAGGACTAGCAATAAAATCTCAATCTCACCTGGCAATTATTTTGAAACTATGCTCTAAATAACCAGATAAATAAATCTGTCTACGTCACAGGCAATTCTCTGCAGACTAACAATTCCATAAATAAACACACACACACAGATGCACACATCCATAGCCACATCTATATGTATAAGCTTCAGTGAAATATCGAATAGGTCTTAAAACCAATTGCACAATCAAGGGAAAGAATATGCTAAAACTAGAGACATACTCAATGACCTCTCTTGAACACTGTGTAACTGGCTCGAGAACATTATATAAAAGCCTAGATTAAAAAGAAAGAGCTAATAAGCAGATATTTTCATTTAGGGAATCTGAAAAGCTCTCTGGCAATCTGCTCATTGTTCTGTTTTAGAAGTAAAACAAACTGTTCTAGGAACAAGTATTGATTTCACCATTAAAAGAAAACTACCCATTCATAAATATTAAGTGATGATATTATCTCTTTCCATGACTGCTTCTTTTTAGGCAACAAAAGAAACATACTCCACATCCAGGAAAACAAGAAATAGCTTTAGCAGCTCCAGAATATGCTCATCCAACACATATCCTAAGTGGAAAACTGGAAGGACATTATGGCAAGTTATCCCACTGCAGAAAAAAGAAAGAACACCCTATGAGAGACTGTAGCGCCACAGATAGATAAACTTCTACAAACATAGAAGTGACAGTATTAAGTATTTCAAGCCTTTTGATCTGATGAAAAATGCCCTCTATGTTTTTTATCTTCTAAAAAAGAAGTTTTTGTTCTCTACAGTTGCAGAAAAAAACAAAAGCCTCATACAGTAGTGTGAGAACCTTTGTGTTCATTAGGAAGCTTAACATTTAGAATCTTGTGATAAAATTCTGTGTTAGAGCTCAGAATTTCCCTTTACTTATTATTCCTTAGAAACCAGGAAGTTTGGAGTCCCTTCAGGTAAGGATGTAAAACACTGGAAAATTCTTGATGGTTGACTGTGAAGATGTAACAGTTGATTCATAATCAGGTCCAAAGACCTCTTTCAATATCTTTACCGTCTTCTCAAACCTACAAAATTTGCTTTATAACTATTGTATTCAAAACCTGCTGACTTTCAAGACCAGTTGTAAGATCTGACATTTCAAGAGGTATTCAAGAGAATTCTGTTTCCATCTCTTCTTTCCAAGTATGACAGATAAAAATTTCTGCCTTTTTTTTTTTTTTTTTTTAATATATATATAGGTATATAAAAGAGTGTATTTTCCTTTAGGCACATAATGAAAGGAAGACACTAAGTGTGGAATCATGCAAATACAGACAGTGAAAGAGAACACTAGAACTACATGCAGGAGTAAATTAAGAGGGGAGAGAAAGGTATTCACTGCTAAAAACATGCTATGCACAGTGTGAAAACATTTGAAAATATTTTATAGGGGGAAAACCCTGAAAAAGCTCATCACGACATAAAAAGGAACATAAGGCACAGACCTACACAAAAGCTCAGTCCTAAGTGGATGATGTCGTTTGTAGAGTAAGGTCATTTGGAGTGGAAAGAAACACAGATCTACTTTGCTTCCACATAAGACTGCCCTCTTTCCTTGATGGTGTGCTGCATATTTTTTCCCTAGAAATACCTGAGATAATTTCTTTTTTGCTACTTATGGACATACAAAAACTGCCCCAAGGGAAATTGTAGTGGGAAGTAGAACTGAGAAAGGAAACAAAAAAAAACCCCACATAGGAGTGGGAATATGCATGGACAGACAGAAAGTAGGATTATATTAGTTTCTCTCATTTCTCTGGAGTTATTTCTAGCATGGCAAGAAGACTATCAGGCTAAACAATTCACAGCTATTACCTGATTCAGAAATTTCAGGGCAGAAGGGAAGAGCGACAATGAATAAAGTGTTTTCCCTTAATAATGCATACATTAATGCACTATTTTATAATCAGTACAGTCACTAAAATTAAATAGAAACCCAAATGCTTCAGATACACCCATCATCACTATAATAGTCATGTTTCATGCAGTAGCTTTCATTATAGCGTAGGCAAGCAATGACTTTGTTTTTGCTGTACCTAATCCTCCCACTCTACATCAGAATCAAGCAGACAGATAGAAGTTTTCAGAATTTCTCCAGATCTGACAAGGAGAGAACAGCAGCAAGAACAGCAAACAAAGAACATTTCAGTTTTGAAAATCTCCTGCAAAAGCTCCAAACAAATTTTGATTTGTTATGAAAGTCATGTTTGAGATAAGTCCTAGTGCACCTGGAAGAAGTTTTTGACTGGAAAAATCGTATTCTTATAGAATTTGGATCTATTTACACATTTTAAATCCAAGGTCATATTTCAAGCATCTTCTTGCTCTTGTGAAGAATGAAGCAAATGCAAGTTGTAAAGTTATGCAGCTTCTGAGGAATTTTTTTTTGTCTGTGTATGGAGGTATGTCTAGGGGATAGGCTGCAGCCTGTTTTCACTGTATTTCTTCTACAATTTTGCTGCAAGTAGCAGCATATGGAAGACCCTACGGTGTCATTGCTTAGTTCCTTTCTGATAAGAAATATATAGTTTTTAACTCACATTCCTCTTTATAAAATGCTCTATCCATTTCACAGATTAATGTGCTTTATACACATAGTATTTTATATTTCATGGTATTGTCTCATAAAATAGCAACTCAAAATTTAAAATAAGAGAGGGTGAAGCCAAAAAAAAATTATTGAAAGTAAAAAAATGTTCCAAACAGGTCTGCTGGTTTCTGTTCTGGTCTGAAAAGACCAAGCATACACAAGTATGACAAAGTCACACTATAAACCAAGGTCCATTAAAGGAATCCCTAAAGAAATTTATGCCAAGAAAGTATGACCTCAGATAAGCTGCATTAATACAAAAATTAACTGCACTGGTAAATTAGACAGAGATTGATAGGTTTTACAGGCGGAGCAGTGAAAAGTGAGGTGCATAGTGAGATGGCAAAGTCAGTTCTAAGTGGACTGTGAGAAGTTGCAGATGGATCTCACAACACTGACCATCCAAGTGGTTAAATATAAGATTAAGTTCAGTGCCGCTGAGTTCAGTGCATGTGAGAAAAACAATTTCAACTGCATGTATACTTCAAGAGCCTCTAAATTACTTAATAACCCTCAGGAAAGAGATATTAGACTTGTGAATGCTCTTAGAAAATGTCAGCTCAGTGCCTAGTGATGGTTCAAAGAGCAAACACCATTTTCTGAATTGTCAGAAAGGAATAAAGAGGGTGAAGAAGAACAGAAAATATTATGCTGGTGTATAAATCAATGGCACACCCATTTCTTGAATCTATGTGACGTTTTGGTCCCACTGTTATAAAAATGATAGAGTAGAACTAGAAAAGGTGCAGAAAAGGGCAATAAAAATCATCTTATCGAATGGCTTTTTTGGGAAAGAGAGAATAAATAAGGTATGACCCTTCAAGCAATGAGTAAGAGTAAATACAATAGAGGTCTATAAAACCAGACTTGCCAAAGAGAAGTTGCAGGGACAACATATATTGACATGTTCCACGAGTCATACAAAAGTATTATTAGACAGCAGACTCAAACATAACAAAAAGAAGTACTTTTTCTAACAACACATAAATTGTAAAACTCATAGCAACAGGAAGTTCTGAAAGCCAAAAATATAAACTGTTGAACTATTAGAATGGCTTTTAAATGCAGTAGTATGGGTGTGACCTCCAACTAAGACAGTCCCCAGGCTGCTGATTGCTGGGAGGCAGGAAGGCAAGGTTGGAGAGCGTGATTTCCAATATGCCTTTTAAGATCAGAATATTGAGAGGGCAATATTTTCCTTTCTGGTTTGTGAACAATAAAAATCATTACTATACATTTTCATTCTCTCTCTGGAATTAGCACCTATTAAAATATTCCTGTTCCCTAGAAAAGCTATATATCTGGTTCTTTAGTTTTGTTTCAGGCTGAAACTGCCTCTCACAGAAAGAGGATAGAGAAGTAAGTGGACCTTTCGGTTCTTAAGTTTTTGCTAAATATTTCGTAAAACAAGGGTCAAAGAATCACAGCCTCCTTAATTGTTTTTGAACAAACACTGAAGGGAAGGTAACATCCACAGTGCGTTAAAGTACAACTTTCTTAGAGTATCGTACAAAAGTCTTCTTTTTCATGTCAGCTTCACCATTCTTTTATGACTTGCATGAGCTTTGTATCAGTCACAGAAAACACAACTGAAGTGTGTAACTGAAAATGTTCTGGCATTATACAGCAGATAAGTCTAAACTCAAGAGCTAGGGAAAAGGGCAGCAAAAAGGTATAATATCTTCCTTAATGGTATCATCAGACAGTTTTACTTCAAGTGCCCTGCAATGTCTTGGTTTTGTCTGACATAAAGTCAAAGAGCCAGAAATAGCTTCAGAAATGTTGTCAGAAAAGCATTTCTTTAGCTTTCCTGTTACGAAAAGAACAAGAACTTTCTTGTGATTTATATTTCCATTTCTGGAAGTATATGGTACTTTCTATGCTGTTCATAACATCAGGTAAAGAACAGTTCCTCTGACATTACTTTAGTCCTCTCAATATACTGATCTTAATGGAAACCTAATGGATCCTAACAGTACTTC
Organism: Lathamus discolor; assembly: GCF_037157495.1. NCBI lineage: Eukaryota > Metazoa > Chordata > Aves > Psittaciformes > Psittacidae > Lathamus > Lathamus discolor. Next base: position 150,212,995 of record NC_088884.1, on the reverse strand, counting down.
TGCAATAAATATATCCTACTAGCTATCCGATGTAGTTTGAGTTTCGTTGCTTTAAGACCTTACTGCACTTTTTCATGTCCAGCAGCTATAGAGTCTGGACACAAACCCAGCTGAGTGTCCTGCCTGCAGCAAGTCTGGAGAGCTCATTAGGCAAAGCTGACAGGGAAACCACTGGAAGGAGGCAGAGGTAACTGACTGAAAAAGCATTTATTTCTGGGCTGTGATGGGAACTCAGCCTCTTTTATAGAAGCCAAGGGTGTTGATTACACAGGTCTACATGTAAACAAATAGTGTTAACACAGGAAAAATACATACTGAAATGCTGTTATACCTAGAAGCTGTCTCTGCATTTTAATAATTTTTTATTATCTGATAATCAACAGGGAACAGCATGTTTTCTTTAGTTTTCTGCTATATACAGCTTGAGAAGGTGAAGGTACTGAGCAAGTGATAGTAAAGATGAACTTTAGAATTTCTGGAGACATGCTGGGTTAGTTGCAGATTTCCCCCATGTCTGCCTATGGGGATCTGAGTGGAAGAGCACTGCCCTTCAGGGTGCAGAGCAGTGTCAGCCTTGCTGTCCCACTGAAACCTGATGGAATGACCCATACCTTCACCTATGGCTTGCACAGCCACCTCTGAGCAACTCTGAACCTTTAAAGCAGAGAAACAGACACAATCTGGCGCATGATTCATCTCATGCATTTTTGCTGTTTACTTGAGGTTGAGATTAATTACACTCTAAAAAGGAACTTTTTTTCTACTGAATTTGAAGGGAGTCTGGATGACTTGCTCAGGTATAGCCATCTGTATATCTGTATAGCCATCTGTAATGCTTACAGTTAGGTGAGATGAATGCCCCAAATTTCTCTTGCTTGTTTTCCTGCCAACGCTACACCCACCAAATCCCTAGTTCAATTTCCTTTGTCCATATCCTTTTTCCCTGGTGAAAACAAAGTATCCCAATCCTGTTTTTACTGTGGGTCTTGCATTTGAGACACAAAACCTCAGTGTCTGTCTGTTTCCACTCTTAGCTCTACAGATTCTAAACCATAATCTTCACCTGCTAGTTTGAACTCACATTAGCTTTGATGCCAGTGCATTGGTCCCCTCACAGTTTTCCAGGTGGTTGCCTGTGCCCATAAAAAAGAGAGACAACAGCATGCCTTGTAATCATTCCCATTCCCCAGGGGGGCTGGTTAGACAGGCTCTGCTTTTGCTTCCCTTAAAGCATAAGTCTTCTGTCCTTAGTCATGGATACAGTCCCAGTAGTGTCCAGGAGAACTGCTCCCTTCAGTTAATAGTGATGAACCCTTGTTTCACTTCTCTTTAATCATGCTAATCTTCATCTTTTATTCACTAACTGATAACAATGGAACTGCAAGCTCTGCCTTACCTTCTTCTAAATCTTAAGCAATGATATGTAATCCACTTAGGAATTCTAGAGAAGATGGGACATTTAACTCTTTGTTAGTGACGCCATAGGTGAGTTAGTCATCTGCTGAATCACAATTCCGTAAAGAAAAATCCAATAAGCAAAGCATTATTTGTTTGTTTGGTTGGTTTTTTGTTTGTTTAATGTTGGTATATTTTTCTGGCTTGGAAGGAATTTCCTGTCCTGCTTTGTACAATCCTGAAGGTAAAAGTGGTCTCCAGACATCAGAGCTGGGTGGCAGAAACAGACTGCTTTTTTAAAATGCTGCTATGGCTGTTTTGAGGGTCTGTCAGGAAGCCAATACTATTCAACACCTATATGACCGATTATACCTCAATCCCTCACCAGACAACCAAACAGATGTCACCACCAAGGATGCCTAGTGGCTACTGAATAACATTGCTGCTGCAGTGACATGGCCTCAATCAGGAGGAGTGGGGATTTTTTCAGGGAGGTAATTACTTCTTACTGATATGAAATCTGGATGCTGAAAACAGTGAGCTCCCAAAGAGTGCGGTAGAGGGAACAAATTTAAAAAGAATAGAGGCATCCAACCTTACCTACAAATGGTGAATAGGAGCCTAGCAACAAATATTTTGCAGAACTAGGCTGAACTCTATTTGAACAAATATCTTCTCAAAGTGCTGGGGATGACAAATACTGTATTCTTGACTGCACTAACACATTATTCAGTCAACACAACACATTCAAGTGAAGAAATGCTCTTTGCTTTGAGCTGATATGCAGGAATGCTACCAAGACTCAGGCATAGCATTCAAATATATTTCTAGTTTGTTTTGCATTAGCCATTTCTAAGGAAGAAAAAAGCTTCTGAAATATAAAATTTACACTAGAAACAATGAGCATGTTGAAGGTCTTGTAATGTTGCAGAATCAGAACAGTAACCTGTGTGTTTTCCCAACTCCTTGAAACGCACTGTGATAAACAGGCTGAGTTACTGTTAATGATAGTGATATGTAGCCCGTTCACACAAGAAGAAATATATTCCAGATATGCATTCATCACAGCTTTAGTCAGCTCTGGAAATAAAGCGGCATTTTTACCTCTGTGTAGTCAGGTTTCTTGCTGGAGACAAGAGTGGCATTTTAACTATCTGCTGAGTTTCTACTTCATTTCAGTGCATTGCAACTTTGAAACCTCTTCTTCTCAGTCTGACCTTGCATGGATTTTTGTTTCCTGGGCAGTTTTTTTGTTAATTTTTAGCCTCTCAGGAAACTCAGGATGGTCAACATTTAAATGTGTAAAATTTGTTTAGTGTTTTGGCTAAGTCCCATGTAGCTCTTAAAATCTCAGTTTTACTACTTCATTTATACTCAAAACACCTATTATTATTTACAAGGATTTGGGCTAAAGCTGTTTAATGTGAATGCCTAAAACCTCATGTATAAATCCATACTGACACCCCCCACCCCCCGCTCATAAAGAGACTGACTCAGAGGAGGTAAAGTTCCTCTGAGAACAAAGGCTGTGATCAAATCCTGCCCATAGAGCAAGCACATCAAACTTCCTTCAACTATACTGGAGTGACTTACTCAAGCTTACAGCGTATCTGTGGCAGAACATGAAACAAACATTACAAGCTTTAGAAATTCCTGGTTCCTGCACCTCCATGGAGAACAAAGATTTTGTTTTTGTTGTTAATAGTTTTCATATTGAAATACTTACAGAGAAAACAGCCCCTCAAGGTACAGGGTATCTCTGCAGAGCACCTCAAACAATTTTGCATTGTTAAAGGAACCTGTCTCTATCTATCACACAAAGACTGCTGTGGCTTTCGGCCCTTTTGTTGCCTGTGCAGCACTTTGGTCTCTCTTGCTCCATCTCAGCCAGGGTGAGAGGAGCTTGTGGCCAAGCAATGAGCAGAAGCCCCCCCACTGATTCCAGACAGTGGGGATAGCACAGACTGCTGGAGCCTGGCCTCCCCTCTATGAAACCTCCAGATCCACTTGCTGTGGTCTTCCTGGGATTGCTTGCATCATGGAGAGGTCAAGTCATGGATTGCTTTCTTTCCCTCCAGTTGTTCCTGGGCAGTTGTGGTCATTCCTGTAGACAACCCCTGCCCACTCACTTTTATATTCCGGACGCAACAGATCAACCATACTTGCCTCTATCTCAGGAAAACAAGAAATAAATATGACCTTGAAACCTAGGCTCTGCATAGCATCAGCCATCATCTTAGGGGAGTTTTGTACCTCAAGAAAGCAGTAGGATCAAGAAACTGAGAGAAAGAAAAAAAGGCCTGAAACAGACTATATAAAGGCTTGGTTAATTTTAGTGTTCATTTAAACTGACTTTGCACCAGGCCCAAATTTTACAGAGTCGTTCAATGAATTAGATACTTCAATGAAGCCAACTGAGAGGACCTGAAGAGGCTATACACAGGAGACATTGCCAAATTCCACACATGCAGCAATGTGCAAAGTTAAGAGGCCAAATGTTTCTTCAGAAAAAAACTGTAGAAAATATGCAGCTTAGAGCCAACCTGTGTTACACACTAGGCATGAATATTTTGAGCACAGAGGAAACCTACAGCTATCTAAATGCAGATCTCCCAACTCATCCGCACTGATTAAGATGTGCAGATATTTATTGTTTGACAATAAAACAGGGGCAAAAGAGTGGTCTTTCAGCTATCACTTGAAAAACCCCATGCCTTCTTGTTAGCCTTGTGTGATCCTGATGGTGTGATGGAGAGGAGCAAGGAACATCTGTCAGTTGACTACATGCCCAGGCACACAAATAGCACAAGGATTGAACTATGGCTGTGACAACAGGGAAGGCTGAGTCCAGCTTTTACCTCCCAAGAGAGGCCCAAGGGAATGTGTCATTGCCTTTTCCAGTGTTTTCTTCTAGGTGTTTCATAGCTCCTCCTCATGTCCTTTAGGAGCATGTCCTTTCGCCCTGTTCTGAAGATCTCCATCAGGTCACATGAATGGGTCACACCAGGTCACCCTCAGGCATGTGTCCATGTGGGGCTGGCCACAAATGCTGAGGTGCTGGGAAAGGAAAGTCTACAGAGCTTTGGGATAATCAGTGCCTTGAGGCCACAACTCTGTCTGACTGTGGGTGTACAGCAGTCACTGTAGACTTGGTCATATTACCAAAATATCATGCCACCAGGGTTTATTTTGCACTAATTATGGGCTTACTGTTGTATACATAATACAGTATCTTTTTAATTCCAGTAAATATCTGTTTCAGTACACATCTACAGCAGATTTCTACAGTAAACCTCATTACGATAGTTGTGAATTAGTGAACTAAAGATGTTACTGCATCTGCTACAAACCTGGTAATGAAACACGTTGTCTGTACTGATACCAGCACAGCAAGGTTGTTGAAGAGTTGATAATGAAATTTTAGCCTTTATTCATCAATAAAGAAATCATAACTTGACAAGGAGGAGAAGGTGGTCAGTTCCCATTACTTAAGAAGCTGCAACTTCAGGAAACCTTTTGCTCTGTGAGCAGAACTATTTTAGGCTTTATGCAACACTATTTAAGAGCTGTAAGGGAGATGCTTAGCCCAACACAGCCCTTTTTACGACTTCTGGGAGAAAAAGAGATTCAAGTTGTGAACTGGCCTTCAGGGCTTTGCAACGTCTGTAAGAATCTTGTACAGGCTTTGAGATGTGATGATAAAGCTCCCTTCTGAGCTCAACCTCAAATCCTTGGTGCAAAAAGACTGAAAAGGACGTGCTGAATTTCTGATAGTCCTGAGGTCAAAGAAACAGACAGACACCACTTAAACATTTGCCTAAATTCCACATGGGGCCTCTGCAGCCCAGCACAGGACCCAGGGTATGACCAGGAAAGAAGGTTCAGTGAAGAACCTTGCAACAGTGCAGTATAACTGTGCATCATAGTATGTTTTCTTCAGGAGTAAACTTGTGGATTTTTTCAGACAAAGTAATTTTTATCGTAGGTTAAAGAAAGAGATCAGAATTAAAGAAAATGCAAACTATTTAGGAGAGATCACAGTCCTTCAGCAAGACCTGAAATCCTGAGCAGCACCAAAACAGTTACCCCTGCAGAGAGTAGTACACTAATGTACACAATGGTAATTGCAGTTGCTTAGCTGATTGAGCTAAAACCTCACATGATGTTAGCTGCTTTGACTTAAATCCCTGTTTGGATGGTTTCCAGGAAAGAACATAAAAATTATGGCTCAATGCTTTCTATTCTTTGTGTTCTTCTGAAAAAAGATTTCCTTCTGGTGTTTACCAAAAATTAAAATCAATAACTCAAAGCAGGCATTTCCACTAGAGACAGAAGAATACGGATGTTGTCATAAAATATGCAGGTAAAATGTCAACTGACTGAACGTAAGCCTGTGTTTATATAAGTCCATTTAAACTGAAATAGGTTCTGGGAAGGGCATTACAATCAAGGCAGAGGAAGTTTAAAATTTGCTGATGGTCCTTCTTTTTAGATGAGTGACAAAGGTGATACACATCTAAGGAATGAGAAATACAACAGGCTTTAAGGAGTTAAAGAATATTTGTGGTACAGATCAGCACAAGAACATCTGTGAAAACTTTGCTTTTCCCAAGTTGTGGACCAAGTAGTTATAATGTGACTCAATGAACTGAGGAGGTTTCCTGCCTGTTGTTACTACTTTTTATTATGCGCTCAGCGCTGACAAGGCATTCTCAGCTGTGCATGACACAAAGATGGCCCCTTTCCTACACAGTAGAGGGTGCTTGCAAGATTTACATCTGTAATGTATAATTGATACTCATACACTGTTATTAACTCTATTCTCACGGGCTTTGCATGCAATGAAGAGTTATTAGGAGCGCTTTGAAAGGGAAGTCATAGGTAATTTGGCAAACTCTGAATGGGAATTTGGCTTCCTGCATGTTTTCTATGCTTACATTCCACATCCATGTCTATCTTTCTTTCCTCATTAATATAATTTCTTTCTGATTTCTCCTTGCTCCAGATATCTTTTTTTTTTTAAGAAAGAAAGAAAGAGAGGTATTTAAAATTAGTTCAATCTCATTGCACAGAAACTAGAAAAATATTCCAAGATACACATAAAATAACAAGTTCTGGCTTTTTTATTTTTTTATTTTTTATTCTTTTAAAGTCATGAAAAAGCTGCTGAAACTTCCCAGCTTTGGGATTTTTTTCATAGAGCCACTGTTTAATTTACAGTAAGTCAAGAGGCAGGAGGGATGATAAAGTTAAGCTCATGCTGTTGAAAACAATTATCCTGGCCCAGAGACATATGTAGCCCCAGAAGGCTGAACAGACCACCATAGCTTAAAGGCACTAAGATAAAAGGGCACGTGCTGTGTGGGCCCAGTGGGAACAAGGCCACAGCCTGCAAACAGAGCCCACTCGGCTTTCATTTGATTTGTGCCTCTCTCTTTCCCCGTCTCTCATTTTGTGTTGGGTGGGTTTTGTTGTGGGTTTGTTTTTTTTTTAAATTTGATTTATTTAATAAGACACTGGTGCATTCATTGGAAAAAAAAAAAAGAGAATGGTCACTGGGGCAGCATGACAACACCAGTCTAGCATTTACTACAGACAAAAATAGCTAGTCCAAGAACCATGGCAGCCTCTCTCTCTAAAAGATTGAAGACACTCAAGCAAGATGTAAAATAAAACAGATTAAGTCAGGAGACATTTAGATTCTGCACCAACAGAATAGCAGCAACTATTCTTTTTTTCCCCTGTCTCATTAATCATGCTGGTTAATTGTCGAGATAATGATTTCACAAGTTCATGTAGTACAGAAAAAGATTATCCCCGAACTGTGTGTAGCACTTGGCATTTACTTCTACATATGCCAGAATCTCTGCAATAAAATGAGAAGATGTTTTTAATTTTCCTTTCTCTATTGCCCAATGTTCCTGAAGAACTAATTGTATGTTGTTCTCAAGGACAGAAATAAAGAGAGAAAACTTCAGATAGCAATTAATAAGGGAGATCACATCTTTTTAAAATGAAAACAGTAAAAGAGATAAAGATAGAAAAATGAAGAAAACTGTTGTGTAGTGTAAGTGGTTAACTCATACCTCTGAAAAGGATTCCATCTTTTGTTAGAGGTGTAAGCATTTTTTTGATTATTTTTTTTTTTAATAAAAAACAGTGGAATTTTTCATACCTTTTGGCAGTGAGTTCAGATTGCTAAAAATAACAGAATATCAAGACCTTCATTCCTGTGATTTCAGTTCATACTGTTCAGAAAACTGTGATGCCTATCTGTTACTGAAGCTAAAGGAAATTTGCTTTACTGTTTTACTCTAGTGCTTTTCCCCATTTTCATGTTGAATTTAAAGTAACTTTTCTTCCTGTTTATTTTTTTTTTTTTCCTGAGGAACACTGCCAAACCCACTCTAAATATTATTGATTCCCATTTCTGAACTGTAAGAAAGATACACCAGTTTTTTGTGCACTATTCTGAACTTCCAAAACTTTGTAATATTCCACCAAGGTGACTTGTGAGACATAATTTTTTCTAATGTAATCACCCGCAGAAAGACTGATTCCACAATCTGGCAATTCGAAACTTTCCCCTTGTAATTCCGAAACCGTACAGATTTATTGATACAAAACCTGCCCATCAAAGGAAGCGCAGATACAATAAGAGACTCTGGTTTCTCATATTTGTACTATTTTCTCCACTAAATTGATATTTAAGCAGACGAACAGTGGGCTGGTGCTGTAGTAGTACTTTATGTTGTCAAGCATAATAAACTCACACTTCACTCTCTCTTCTTGGTGGAAAAACAACTCAGCGGTAATCCTCTCAGCTAACTCTTCTGTGCTTCAAGTTGCAGTATGAGAAACTCTTTTGGGCATTTTCTTTGCTGAATATTTGTAACTCTTTCTGACAAAAGTTTGACCCTGTGTGAGGCAAAGCAACAATCTCTCAGGGTGAGATCACAGTCACACATTTTACCACAGCAAGGAACGAAAGACTGATAAAAACACAGCTCAGAACGACCTGGTTTTGTCCTCTGCTTTGTAGTGGAGGCATCAGGAAATCCTTTACTTTCCCCATTGACATAAGGGTCCATTTCATGATGCAATGTAAAAGGTGTAATTTATTTTGGAATAGGTCTCAGAGTGTCCTGTCTCAAGCAATGGCTCTTTGGATACAACCCTGGATTAAGTATCTAGAATTAATGGTTCAGACAGAAATAGTCCTGCTTGTTTCAATAATGACTCCACATTAACCTTCCCATGAAAAAGATAGAGATATTAATCTTTTCAAAAGGAGAAAATCATGTTTTGTCTCAAAGTGACAGATTTCACTATGCCACCTCACTGTTCCACCACAGCCACAGGGAGGACAAGCAACTTATGATCAGTTAGGAGTGTCATATCACACTGGGCACATCACAATAATAAATATCGCCTTCTTCCTTTCATCCCTAAAACTTGTATGATCTTGAAGTGCAAGGAAGTTTGAAACCACTGCAGTCAGCATGTGGGGACTCCATGAGCAGGAATGAAGGTTAAATTCAAAGGCTAAATTATTTATTTCAAGCTATTTGCTTAGCCCTGGCACTGGAGAACAGCGGAACAAATGGAATTGTTAGATGCAACATGTAGTAAGAACAAAGGCTGCAATCCCATTTCTAGTATTCCATGTTTAAATTTCCCCTGTGCTTCAAGAACTGCAGTGTTAGCTTTTCTCTCTCATTAAACTGCCTTTATTCTATATTGAACCTAACTTGCATTTTTTTCCTCATTTTCAGTTTACCTAGAAATCACATGCTCTGAAAAATTCAATGGGTATAATGAATGAGAACAGAAATGGTCTACAAGGCAGAGTATACAGATGTTGTATGTACAGACACAGGACTGTTCAGAGAGGGCATCTCATTGCTATTGTGACAATATACTATAGAGGTTATAACTCAGCCAAAATGTAGATGACCTGCTTGCCATGCTGCAGAAAACCTGAAGCGGTCATGGGCACAATGCAAGTGCTGCCTTTGGGAAGGTGATGAGCAGTGAGCTGGGACCACCACAGCAGCAGTCCTGCACCCATGCACATGGTCCATCCCACCCTTCTCCATCTAAGATGTCAGCAGTCCTTTTAATCAATGGGGGAGCTGCTGCTGGTTTCTGAGTGTGGCATCTCCCCAGCTTTATGCCTGTACCTCTCGGCTAGTCTGTGTATTCCAGCTAAGCAAGACCAGCTGAAGGCACAGAAATCTTTCTGCAGGCCCCGTAGGAAGGAGGAGGCATGCTAGGTTGGCTCAGCCCCCTCTTTCTGCTACTTTTGAAGCTTTCATGATCTGTGTTATTTTTATGCACTCCCTCAGCATCTCACAGCCAAGGGAGTGTAGCATTTTAGTCATTTAGAGCCAAGCTCTGCCCTTGCTTACACCCATGCAGCTCATGGCCCTGGGAGACAAATAAATCTGTCAACAAACCATCATTCAAAGTTCCACTTCTTGAAACAAACAAACAAAAAAAAAGACCACTAAAACAAATAGAAGGATTTTGCAGCAAACGAAGTGCGGTCAGTCAACTAATACTGAGCTGAGCTTTGAGTGAGTTATGAGCTAATTTGCTGTGATATGGTGCGTTATAAACCTGGTAGACTACAGAGGTTTCAGGAAGCTGAATGAGTATAGTCGTTACTCCAAATTAATGAAAATAAACCACCTTATTTCACTTTTACATACAGGTTCTTTCTTCCTCCCATTCTGTATCACAAGTCAGTAGTCATAGTTACAATGCTAAATTTCTTAAGGTAGAACATATGAGTACTATCACACATCTTCTCAGTAAAAACATCTCAAACCTTATCCTAAGGATTCTCAGTAACACCAATGCTTTTAGAGATAAAGTCCCTGAAGTGTCCTGCATCAAGCATCCTTCTCACTTTCTACTTAACATCCCATTGACGTCAATAGGCTATTTTTTTCATGTTTATCAGTCAAGATTGTAAGAACAGGACACAATACGTATGATATCCCACTTCCAAATTAATTTTTTTACCACTTTTAGAAGAGGCTTCTTTACTAAAGAAAAAAACTCAACCTTAACATGCTGGTTTGCAACAGCTGGCCTGTAAAAGTTTTAACGGTTGTAGCAAGCTGTGAGAGTAGGTTACAAAACAGTGGCTTTGCTCATATAAAAGCAATTTTTGGAAATTTTCTGAGCTCTGTTTTCAGGACATTCTTCCCAAGAAGAAGTGTTGAGTATTCAAAAGCTGGAATAAAGCCTCAGACCAATGTTCTTTAACCTCTTACCAGCACTAAGATATTCACATCCATTTTCGAGACAATTGCTGCAGATTTATGCTGCGGAACAAAGGGGATGAGAAGGGTGGTCATTCCCTGCTGAAACCTACCAAACTCCATAGGTGTGGAGCCAAATACCTCCTGCTTCAGATTAGTATATGTGTGCATGGAAGGACTCTTTGATTCAGCTCACTGGATCTTTTCAGTGTCGATTGCATAGTGATGTGGCCAAAAAACAGCTTTCTGTCTCCTGCTAGAGCTACTGATGCAAGACCCTAAAAATCCTAAACTGAGTTAATTATACTGTGGTTGTGCTGCTGTCATCCCACGTTTATTCATTTCATGTTCCAATCTGGCATAATACTGATATTCATCCTAAATTATCACAGCACTTACTTTTATTTTGGTCTAAAGTTCCTAGTTTCAAAAAAAGGTATTTAAATTTGGTAGTTTTTCATAGAAAATGTCTTCTATGAACCAGGCATTTATTTTCAGGGGTTTTAAACACTTCATAACTCAGGAATAAATTAACAAGAATTTGAAAACATTCAAAATTCCCCAGTTGGAAGTATTATAACGTTTTAACAAGTTTGGGTTGCAGGTTTGGATTTTTTTAGTACTGGTAGTGCTCGGAGGATGAGTCAAACATAATTATGGAATCATGGAAACTGTGGTTGGAATAGTCCCCTCTGGATGTTTCAAGGCCACCTTTCTGTTCAGAACAGGTCTCACTAGCAGGAGCAGGACGGGTGTGCCCTTGTCCAGCTGGGCCTTGCAAACCTCTGCAGAAGGAGACTGCTGTTTTTCTGGGTAACCTCTTCTAGTCTCAAACTAGAAAGTTTGTAGCAGAAGCCGGACATAGATATTTATGTGATGGTACAGCACTGCTAATAGCTCTCAAACTGAGAGGGGGACACTTAGATGGTTCATGTCTTCATGAGACTGCGACCACAAAGGAAAAAAAGCATCCAACCGAAAAAAACCCAACCAGCTGGATAGTGGGGGTCACATCTAAGCGCAAAATGGAAGGTGACCGCCAGCCTCCCGGCATTTCCACTTGTTTTATAACCTCCAGCCTAGACCAACTGGCAAAATCTGCAACACAGAGGAAAATTTTACTCCTGCAGAATTTTAATCTCTAAAGAAACTGAGAAACAAGGACTTTGCCAGGCAGTTTGTGACTACACTGACTTTTCTGTGACACTGTGACCATTGTAGTCTTATTTCAGGATAACGTTCTGCCTTTTCCTTGACTTGATAGTGAATTCCTCTTTCTTTCTGAATGCCTTTGGTGCAGCTATTATGGAAAATTAATTCCAGCATAGAACTGGCTGAATTTAGTCATGAAAGAAGGCAATTCACATGCATGTATGCATTTCAGGAATGCACACATTTACATCCATGTGTGTGTGTATGGTTTATATAAACACAGATCTGTAGATAAAATTGGAAATATATAGGTAGATAGAAATAATTATAATTAACATGTAATTTTATTTTGTAAAAAAATACACATTCATTCATAAAAAAATTTCTAAATATTTAATTGTTGAAGAATTTATTTAAATTATAGCTTAAAGATGCTCATTTCAAGCAGCCACAGACTTATTCTTTCTAATTGTTCACTTCCTTTTTTAGCTCCTGCTTCCTTCTCCCTTGCTTCTTAGTCCTCTCAGGTATAAGAGAGCAGTTCATGCCTCCCAAGTGCATTGAGCCACATTTTAAAGTACCCTGCAAACTTGTTTTAGGTATCCATAGTCATTAGGTGCCCCTGATGGAACTATAATGAGATGCCACTAACTGATGGATTAGACTTTCCACTCAAGATAAAGTAAATACAGAAATCTTTAGGGTGAAATATGCCACAAAATAACACAATGCAGATGACATTTCAAGATTAAATGTGGCTTGTGCCCCACTGAATAAAAATATACTGAAAGACTTTTTTTTTTTTTGTACAAAGATTATTTTGTAAAGCATTATCCCAGAGCCCTATCAATCTTGTCTAGGGCAAGATGCTCGCTTTCGGACCTCAACAACAAGCATGGTCAGAAGCTAACTCTATACTGCTAAGTGTGGCTGAGCCCCAGTGGCCAAGCAGATGGTTGGAGCCATACTGCTTGGAGTTACCTGCCTCTACAGCAGACGGCACCAGTAGTCATGCAATACATACACTGGGTCTCCTCTGGCACCTCATTGTCCTAAAATGTAGAAATTCCAGGGAGAAACAGGTTTCAGCTAAAAGCTGTTTTACAGCCCTCTGGGGAGGTGGTGGAGAGTGGATGTGGGTATCATGACAGGAGGGAATGTATGAGATGCTGAAGGATATAAAGCCTGTAATAGTCTTGTAGGACAGCATAGGCTACTCAGAACCAAATCAGGTACAGTCTCATTCATGCTGCCTTTAAAAGTGGTTCTTGGAGTGAACTATCCCCAAAACTATACTTGGCTTTATTTTCTTTTTTTCCAGATAAAACTAGTTGGTTGATTCAAATAATAAAGAAGCCAAGAGCAAACTAACAGACCATCAGACACCTTATTTTATTCATGGGTACCTCAAAGGGATTGGAGCTGGAGACAAGTTTCACCTGACATCCTTTTCATCATGCAACTGAGTCACAACAGTTATGAACTTTGGTTGGGAGGGACAGCCAGATATTGGAAGTGCTAGTTGAGATTTCTTAATATCCCAAGCAGAACATGTTTAGTGTGGCAGCAATAAATGGACTATTGGTATAAATGTTCATGTTGATAAATAATATTCAAAGCAAAAAATTACCTCGGTGAACATATATTCACCATCAAACCCACACTTCTGCTCAAGATGAAGGCTCATTCAGGACTTCAACTTGCTGGCTGAAAAAAAAAAGTTCCTATCTGAGAAAAAAATACTGAGATCCAATGTGGCAGTAACACACCCACACATACTTTTTAAAAACATACATCTTAATTATGGAAACATGACCTTTTGACTTGTATAGACATCTTCTACATAGATGATAACCAGGAACCCTGGGATTCCCACCTCCATAACCAGATAAAATAACTGTCAATAGGGAGAGCATGGTATATCCTTTCCTATAGGATTGTGGCTTTCCTTCATATGAAAATCTCAGCAACTTCACACTCAGAAGGCTGTAAGTTTACACAATAAATGCTGGGAGAAGTAACAGCTATGAAGATAGGTATATTCTTAATTTTCTCCTACTATATTTTAATTCCTTTTAAGAGTTTTCCAAGAGCAATCTGACACTTAATGTCACACAAAACCTAACATCAACTGCCTTATCTCTTCTATACCTTGTAACACAGAAGTTCTACTTATTTCCACAGATCTTGCTCATTAAGTCTGTCCTTTCAAAAGATAAATGTTGTTCTGCTAAACTTTACCTTGATCCTCAGTACGCATGTTGACCTAAGTCCTCCAGGCTTCACGCTGGCAGTTCTCAGAGAGCTTTTTTGAAAGAGCTTTTGGATTAGGTTTTGTGCTTGTGATTCATGAATAAAAGCTCTCAGTCCTTCCCGTAACATTTCACTCAAGGTTAGTAATTATGTAATACAGAGAAACCAGAAAAAAAGACTCACCTGACTCTATACTCTCCAGAATACTTTAAATTATAAAATCCTTGTCTTCCTCGTCAAACTCCCTAATTACTTAAACTATAGCACGTGCCTAAAAAGCTACTGCACGCTCTCAGAAATTTAGCTTGTAGTAATTAAAACTATGAAGCCCTTATAACATGATACACCTGAAAAGATCCTGTTTTCCATCCCTTTCCTTGCCTCAAAATCTTCTTGTCTTTCATTTTGTTTCTCCCTAATATCTTTGTTTCCTAGATGGTGACTTCTGCATTAGCAGGTACCAAATGTACACAGCTCTTGCCTCTGTCACCTAAGTCCCAGCGCACAGTGCTGTCTGGGGCTGGTTTCAGGCTGCCAGCATACCTGGTCAGCAAGACTCTGCTTTTTCAGGAGTTTTCTGACCTAGCTAAGAACAGGTAAGAGGACTATGAGCACAGGGCTCACTTTCTACCCATTTCTTCACAGCATCACAGTAGAGGTCTTCCTCAAAATTTGAGAATCCCCCTGCTCTTGATAAGCAATTCAGGAGAACCCTGCTTGGGCTTCACACCTGGTTGCAGCCATCTACTACCAGGCAAGTGAAACCATTTCCACTTCCTCAGCTCCCTGCTGAGGTTAGTGCAAACCAGCACCCCAACATATACTGAGGTAATTACCAGTCTACAGGAGCGAAGAGTTAATTGAAAATCACAGGCTCTTTCAGATGGTATCAAGCCTGCAATTCTCCAGAGTATCCAGAAATGGTAATTACTCAATGAGCATTTTCCCTGTGCTCCCACCCCCTGAGGGTGACCTTACTCTACAAAAAATCCATCCGTCTCTTGCATGCTTTATGCATCTTCCCCACAGAGTATGCATTTTATGTAACAGAATGATTAATTCTTGATCTCCACATCAGGGAGAAGGAATTCCTTGAAGAGAGAAAGCAAAAGGATTGGGGTGATGCAGTCCTTGCTGAAGCAGACTTTCATGAGGCTTTACTTTGCTTTTGTGCTTTGAGTTGTTATGTGAATGGACTTGATGATGGTAATTCAGAAACAGAGGAGGTTTTTGCCATGCTATTTGAAGATAATTGATTTTCAACTTGTCCTACTGAGTATTTAGTGCCTGCTGGGCATTATGTGATAGACTGTACTCTGTGCCTGCTCCTCATACTGATTTTACCTGTTTACAAACCTATGGTGTACCTGGCTCTGGTATTAAAAGATAATCAGCATGACTGATCCATAAGAACTTCAGCCCCATGTAAGCTTTAGTTGTTGCACTGGAATTAATGCCACTGAAGAGATTCTATTTTGTGCCCTCAGCTCACCTGCTTCTCCTGAATATTTAGCCAAGAGTTTCATTCACGTAGATTACTATCTACAGTCAGACGGGTGTCTCTATATGGGAGCACTATCTATAACCTTATTCCATACATTTAAAGAAGCATCTAAAATTAGGCACCTAAACTTACATAGTTATAAGTATCTTGAATGTAAAAAAATAGCCCAGCTAAATGAAAAAAATAAAATAACGTTATTTACTGACTTCAGAGAAGTTTAGAGTCCTTTGCTCTCTTTGAACAGCAGAGAAATTGTAGGTTCCATCTTGGTGTTGGAAATGCTGATCCTGTACACAGAGTAACAGATAAGACAACCCAAAAGGTTCTTTCCTTGCATGGCCCCAGAGACCCATACTTTCTTTCACACTACTTGAAATAAAATCAATTGTTTATCCTGGGTCACTCCACACTGTGATCAACAGATCCTTCTTGTCTTACCCACCTTCAGCAAACAATACCTTTCTTTTGAATCTTGGTATACTCACAAACCCCAGATGCTTCCTGGCTCAGGACTGCACAAATACATCCTATCAGCTGATGAATGTTGCAGGTATTGCATCTGCAGGTGTTATCATAGCTAGACTGTTTCCAGTACCTCACCCAACTCGCTGGCATTTCCAAACCACAGTCCTCAATGTAGACATGCTCCCAGAATGAAAAGACTTTTTGAAATTGTGTGGGAAGTCTGTGGCAGAACAAAAGCTTAAGTTTAGATCTCTTGGTACTCATTGCAGTCACTTAATCCACCACTACTAGTTTTATTAAAAAAAAAAAAAAGAATAAAAATACCCCCAATGAACGAGCAGAAGAGTAAATGCACCTTGAGTGAATTCTCAAAAATTAATTGGAAATATGCTGTGCTAACTCAGGTAACTTAGCTTATTAAGCCCTGTGGTCCGTGCACTTACTTGTTCTTAGATTACGTTAACCTTCTTTTCTGCTTTATTATGATGAAATTAATGTTTTTATTTAATTCTGAAGGGAATTGCTAGCAGGTTGCTAGTGCATTTATATATTTATATGCATTGTGTTTATATATTTATATGCATTGTAGGCAACAAAGACACCACATCTGTTCTATCTCTTTGTCACCATGTCTGGGAAATCTCTACATTCTTCATCTGGCATGACTTACTGCATGGCACAGCTCAGGGCAGGTAAACATACAGAAACAGGAGAGAACTTCTTAGCTTTTCATATCAGCTCAGTGTCAGCATTTTGCACAGCCAGAACCTATTCTGAATGGATTGTTCTTGTGACACATGGATTAGGCACCTATAATCAGTACTTATTTCTGTTATTCAAATAGACCATTCACTAAAAACCAGGAATGCCCCTGGATAATGTGTCTACCCTGGGTATGTGTACATCGTGCAATGTCAGCAAAGGTAAGTGAGGGTCTCATCTTACAGTATAAACCTCATTGTGTTTGAGCTCAGTTTCCTTTAACCTCAACTTGTTTAGAGCAATGCATCTTCCAGGCTTTCTATTAGCAAATATCAGTTGAACAAATAAATAGCAGATTTTGAAATAAAATATCACATTAAATGTACTGATCCTGCCAGATTTTACTTGGAAAGTTATTAAAATAGAGCATTTCTATCTTATCATTTTCACTTCAAAATGTAAAAGAAGCTAAAGAAGTTATAAGAACATTATTAGCCAAAAGAATAAGGCATAATTTAACTTACTTCTGTGAAACATCTCTAAGGCTGTAGCGACCTCGAAGTTTAGCAGTTTTGTTCTTAACACTTTAATCTAGTGTTAAGCTAGTCTTTGTCCTCCAAGAGGAATGCCATATTGTACAGTGAAAAGTAAAGTAAATTTTCTCATCTAGAATTGTACATGGTATATTCAGAGTTCTAAGACTTTTTTTTTAATTTCATTTTTGCAAAGGTGACTTTAAAACTGTCTTTCTTCCGAAAAACATCTGAAGGTGGGGTCCTAAGAGTTTGTGGGACATCATTAATTTATCTGAAGAGGAGTCAAGAAAGTTCAAACTGAGGTCCTATACATAATAAGTCTCATGGCTGTTAAATAATTCCCAATAGACAGTCATGAACATTATTAATGAGGCCTCATTAATAGTTTAGAAAACCCTTAGTTGAACTCTACTCGCAGTTCCATTCATTAATTGCAGTAATTAACATTAAGGACTGCAAAAGCTTAAGAAATGGCTTTTCCATTAGTATATATGATGCTTATAGTGAAGTCAGGTACTTAGAGCCATAAGTGTGGAGTGCATTTGAAGCAACAACAGCAACCAAATAGCACGCAAAACTTGCAGATTATTCTTTGATATTTGAAGAAAGAGAAATCATATCTGTGAAACTAAAGAGGCTTCCTATCACACTGGTAGCTTAGCAGGATTTATCTTTCCATCTGTTCCTATCTGCAGTTACACCACTGGGGTTTTTTTGCTAACATAATGTGTAAACTTCCGGGACAACTTGGTTGTCCTTCATTTTTGCAAATCATCACAATTATGACAATGATTGTAATATGGATTGGATTTTTTATTATTTGAGCAGAATGTAAAGCCAAGGCAGAAAACAGATCAACTGAGAACAAAAAAAAACCCAGACTTGCTGCATAGGTTAGGCAAAACTCTTCAAACAGACATGGAAAGAATTAAAGGATGGAGAGTATCTTACCAGTTACCAGTACAAAAAGAAAACAAAACCAAACACCAAAGAAAACATAAACCACATTAAAAGAATAGACATAATCAGCTTAGTTGGTTTTCTCTAAAGAATATAGAAAACCTAGAAATAGTCCAGCATGGAAAATAAAGGCAACAGGCAGTTTTACCACCAGAATGAAAGGTTGGGTGTCATTCTGACTGGTTCTTGCTTAGATGCAGAAATGCATAAATGTCTGTGAGAATATGATTATAGAACCCATAGGATATTAGTAAGACAAATTTAGAAATAAAGTGTTAGGAGTGAAGATTCTTCTTATTGTGAAGTTGTATTATTTCAATGAAAACAAACTCAAATCCCTGATGTAGTAATTCATTTTAAGGTATTTCTAGTCTCTCTAATATGTAGATCCACCACTTCTTTAGAAAAACAATAATGCTAATTATAAGGTCCCTCTCAAATTCCACCTGGATAAGTGCATTTTGTCTACTTATGCCAAAGCTGTGACAGGAAGAAGTTTTATTCACCTGCTGTTTCAAGTTTTTGCGCATTTTTACTATTGATTAGTTGCTACATTTCCCCCCAGAAAAAGCTGGATTTCACAAGCAGATTTAGAAGACTCCTGGACATTTGTACATAAATGTATAGAAGTGCTTTGATCCTTTAAAGTATATGGCTGTAAGATGATTTTAATTAACTTATACTTCTGTAAAACATTTATCTGGTCCTTTGAAAGCTGGAATAGCTTAGGAAATGGAATCTTTTCCTTCTTTAAAAATCTGAGAAAAGTACCATATGCAGTAGGTATTTACAGGTAGATCCCAGCTACTAATAGAAAAATGAGGTATCTATTCCTGCTTTTATTCAGTTGCTGTGAAAAAAAATATGGGAATTAAAGTATTTTTACCCACTTTCAGTTCTTAAGCTCATATTTGGTACAAAGATTTAGCACATTTTTACTCCATTAAAATGGCACAGGTATTTTTCCTTCCAGCTTAGGGGGTTAAATATTTCTAGATTAATCACAGCAAAAGAAAGCAAGTACATCTTTCATTAAAATTGATTCACACAGTGTCAGAATATAATGTCATAAAATCGTCTTTTCACTACTCTCTAGAGAATGTGGTGTTCTGGGCCTTCCAAGTGGCGTTATCATCTTTACCTTGTTATGCGACAGCTATTTACAAATCACGTTGCTTAAGCAGAGCACTTTTATGCCATTCAGAAATCTTATTGACTGTAAATTAGAGATGAAATGAACATAAAAACTAGCAGTCCAGGTTGATATGGACATTATTAGATTCTTATTAATACTTCATCTAAGTATTAATCATCTATATTATTCCACATATGGTTTCCTATCTACATAGAGAACTTAGCTCCTTCTTAGGTTTGTGTGTTTGTAACAGAATTTAAATACTGAAGCTAACAACAACAAAACTCTGTTTCCCTGAAAACATAAGGCGAAAGATGTGAAGGCCTTTACATTGAGAAAATCATGGTCATTATCTGGTGACAGGGTAACATCTAATTGTGCAATTTTACAGAAGCCAAGGTTCAAATGAAAGCCTGTGAAAGGAAAGCTCCTTCCACTACTGCCTCAGGTAATATCATGATTTACTATCAGTTGATTTTTATTTTTTTTCTGGTAATCCTTGACAGTTTAGCCTTGGGCCAGCCTAAAGACATGATGAATCCAATGTGTTATGCACAGTATGGGTACAGTCAGGCACTACCAGTTCTCCAGGTAACTAACACCCACTGTGGACTTAGGTACCGCTCTCATTCTTATGTCTTGGCCTGCGAAAAGACACAAGTCCTAGTAATCTTTGTACTCTGTTTCAGCGATTCAGGGATAATGTGTTTTGAAGAACTACTGGAGGCCTAAGCTTAGAGAGGACTTGACCTCCAGAGTATCCAGATCTATGGAATAATTATGGATTGCAATGTGGATTACAGCTGCTTTTTACCCATGCAGATATAGTGCAAACACTGTCTAAGGTATGAGACTTATAATGGTAGGCATTGACTTAAATCTATTGGGTCACATCTAAACATAGGGTGTGTAAAGGCCAGTACTAATATGCTGCCAACTTGGACATATAACTGCTAAAAATATAGCTGTGCCTATATTAGCAAGAATGTGGTACAACAGAGACAAATCTGCACAACAAAAGCTTTAATGTTGCAAAGCTACACCCAGCATGGTTTGTTTTGAAGTAGTTCTACTCTAGTCTTGTGGACTGAGCATCTATCAGTACTTAGAGCACATGTGATGCCCTCCCAAAGCCCATCTTTTGGTTTCAATCTACCCATAAGGCATCCAGTTCAAGTGCTCCGTATCCAATCTACAATGTGACTACAAATGCTGAAAACGAGTGTCAATCAGATTTGCTTCCATATTTGCTTCTTCCACCCCAGAATGGAAATGAAATGGTGATGCAGATGTACCCACTATTGATGCCTATGCAGAAGAAGACTATTTCAGTCCATATTTTTCATCCAAACCCTAAAAGTTGGTACCTTTGACAGCCCAGCAAAATGTTCCTTTCCTATTGTTGCCATTGAAAAGACATGACTTCAAAGTAACCTTTGTGTTGTTTCATGTCCATCAGCCTGAGAGTCAAAATCCTGTTCCCACCAAAGTCAGCCGAATGTTTTCTACTGATACTCATGAAGCTAGGATTTTACCCAGGATTTGTGCCCACCCAAGATATAGCCTTCTTCAGTGTGCGAAGAACTAGAAAGGGCAAGAGTGTGTAACTATGCTTGTCCTATGTGATGGATGGATGGCTAGCTCAGGACCCTCCAGATGCTTCAGCAGAAAGATGCTGTAGGTCTGGCTGTGTAAGCCTAGGCTGTGCTCTTGGGATTTACTTTTGAATTCAGTGATAATTCTCATGCCATTTCTCAAGGGCACAGACAACCAACAGTGCCGTGCTCAGAGTCCTAGAACCTGAATTCAGTCCTGCTCTCGGTGAGTATTCATGCAAGTCACTTCAGTCTCTGCTTCATTCGCTGCATACCTCCTATCTGGATTATTTCAGCTGTAACATTAACTGTGTCAGGTCACTTTCCATGCTTACATGCAAGAGGTTCACACAGCAGAGAGTTCTGTGCATGACTGGCACTGGCTTAGAACAAGTGCCAGCATCAAAATACAACGTTGTTCTTAGAGAAAAATTCTGTTCCTTCCTCTCCTCTAAACTTCATCTGAAGTTTCTCATCTCATGAGAAATAAAGGATTAATGTCATGAAGGAAAATAATCTGCCACCCTGGAGAATAATGTTTTGTGAGGTTTATCTACTCCTTATCAGTGTTGGCACTTAACTAATGTTAAGTGAATGCTGATCAATGGCAGTATAACTTCATGGGAGCTGTGAATTGAACAGCATTATTTTCCAACAAAAGTTTTTCTGGATCTCTATTTACTTTATATCCTATTTTTCTTACCTCTTCTTTTTCTTTAACAGCTTTTATTCACATGTGAGTTTCTGGCAGTTTCAATATGTTAAAACCCATTTAGACAACATCAAGCCTGAGAATTCTCCACTGTATAAATTTAATTCAAATTACTCTTATTCGCTTGTTATCTGCTGGTTATAATGTGAAGTACTTTCAAAACTGGCACATTAAAGAAGCTATAATTTGCTCAACAGCTGTGCAAACTGTGTTAATTAAAGGAAGAATTAATTGGTTTTATTTTGATGTTTCTTTTATTATATTGCAAGTATGAGAATTTTCTCTTCGAGGTAAGAAGTCATCAATTCTCATCTGTCCATCCATCTATACACATACCTCAGCACCACACTTCTCAGAGCACCTTCCAAGAATGAAAATGTGGAAATCATCTTTATTTCTTTATTCTCTCCTCAGCCTGTAGAATAAATAGATTTTAAAGTCAACAAGGACCACTAGGTTATTTAGTATGAGATCCTTGATCAAGCACAGCATCTAGGCATCCCTTTATTGAGCACAATGATGTGATTTCAACTCAGGCAATTCCAGACAGGCAGTCAGTTTTGATATGAAAACTTCAAGAAACGAAAAATTCAAGAAACGAAAAATTCAGCAATTCCTGCAGTAGTTTCTTCCAATGTGTGCAGGGCACCTGTGTGCCTTCTTTCTGGTTGAATTTCTGTTAGCTCTTACAGCACCTTTCTCTAGTAGATTAGAAAGCTCTTTAGCAGTGACTATATTCCAAATGGCATACATACCATCAAATCAAAGCTTATCTTGGTTTCCTTTTAATTAGATTTTAAGTTCTGCAATTTCCATTATAAGAGAACTTTCAGACCACAGGTGAAATGCATCGAATTTCTTATGCATTTTTTAAAATTATGAGATCCAAAACCAGAAGTAGCAGTTTGATTCTGTACAATTACTACAAGGTGAAGGGGCAAAACCATTTTCCAACTCTAATTCCTGTTTCTTTAGCACATTCAGGGGCAGTGGGCCTTTGCTATGGCTTTAGACAGGTTGCTCATGGGGAACTGCTTCACCAGCGTGATTCCTAAAGCATTTGCCATCTATTTGCATGGTCCTCTCCGCAACTTCAACTGTGAAGGACAGATTCCTAGTAGCCCAGACACTAATTTCTGGTAAATGTTCTAGCAAATTCAGTTCCCATGACCTAGAATTATAGAATCATAGAATAGCTAGGGTTGGAAAGGACCTTAAGATTATCTAGTTCCAACCCCACTGCCATGGGCAGGAACACCTCACACTAAACCATGTCACCCAAGGCTTCATCCAGCCTGGCCTTGAACACCGCCAGGGATGGAGCATTCACAGCTTCCCTGGGTAACCCATTCTGGTGCCTCACCACCCTTACAGAAAACAACTTATTCTTCATATCCAATCTAAACTTCCCTACGGTCCCTAGTGAATAGTCTCTCTCCAGCACCCTTATAGGTCAACTTCCGATACTGGAAGGTTGCTATGAGGTCTCCATGCAGCCTTCTCTTCTCCAGGCTGAACAGCCCAACTTCCTCAGCCTATCTTCCTATGGCAGGTGCTCCAGTCCCCTGATCATCCTCGTGGCCTTCCTCTGGACTTGTTCCAGCAGTTCCATGTCCTTTTTATGTTGAGGACACCAGAACTGCACACAATGCTCCAGGTGAGGTCTCACAAGAGCAGAGCAGAGGGGCAGGATCACCTCCTTCGACCTGCTGATCACGCTCCTTTTGATGCAGCCCAGGATACGGTTGGCTTTCTGGGCTGCGAGCGCACACTGAAGCCGGCTCATGTTCATTTTCTCATCGACCAGCACCCCCAAGTCGTTCTCTGCAGGGCTGCTCTGAATCTCTTCTTTGCCCAACCTGTAGCTGTGCTTGGGTTTGCAGCAACCCAGGTGTAGGACCTTGCACTTGTCATGGTTGAACTTCATAAGGTTGGCATATATGCCATACATATATCAATATGCCAATATATATATCAATGTCATATATTGATTCTTACTACGCAGGACACTATGATCTCTAGAAGAAAGTTACAAAGAAAACTCAGTTCAGCCAAACCTAGCTCTAGGGCTACTTACATAGATGAGTATAGACTGCACCTATGTGACTGGACTCACAACTGGAGCAGACCAGCTCACTTTTTAAAATTAAGTGGTGCAGATCCCTCCAAAATTATAATTAAAGGATCATTGACTGGTCTTGCAGATATCGGCTAGAGCCTTTCTCTTCCTTAAACTTCCAATCGATACAACTTGTATACAAGTATTTGTCTTTATAAGTACTTTTCATTAAGAGCTAATTATAGTATACTTCTGCAATTAATTATTAGCTGCTTGAAGTAGATATCTTACACGATTATACTAAATAAAAAGAATCAGTCATTCTTAGCACAGTGCAAGCTAGAGAATTGTTTTAAAGATAAGTTTAATTCCAGCTAAACAAGATGTACTGTAAATGTTCCCTTATACATTCATTTGAAGTCCAAGTATCTGGAGAACTTTTTGTTCTTTTCCAGTTTGCTCTGCATCCATTTTACTTCCCCTCTGGACATCCATTACAAAGAGGAATCTGGTTGCTGTGCTGAGACACCATTGCTGCAGCACTACCCTGAGCTGTTCCTTTAGCTTGCAGGTTCAATTCTATTTGCTTATTGACTTCCTCCAGGTTTCTTAGAACATCTTATGGCTGATTGAAGGATGACTGCACTGCCAGCCACAGGTCTGTGTCTGGTAAGGGCAGGAGGAAGCCTGTCCTTGGGGAATAAGGAGCCCAGCAGCATTGCAAATACATCAGATTCCACTGTGAATTCCACAAACAGTTAATAACAGGCTAAATTTCTTTTCCTTAATTGGACCATGAAAATGAACAGAACAGTAGGTAGAAAAAATAATACAGTAATAAATGATTGTTGGCACCTTAATTATCACAGTAGTGAGATAAAAAAAGGAAAAGCTGCATATATTTTTCTCCAGGTTGCTGACTTGTGTACTGGAAGCGTTTTGCCCAAGAACAAGCTCAATACAAGCTACTAGGTTCCACCTAGAAGAAATACCAGTACTGAATAAACACTAATGCAAATGAGGTTAGTATCTACTTACCACCTGGTAAGCTATCCTTAAAGGATTAGAAAAGAGAGTGGTAATAGTGCTTGAGCATGCCCTAAATTACCAATTCCATCTTTTGCTTCTGTAGATAAGATCCAAGAAAATTAATCTGTGGAGGGACACAAGAATATCTCACCTTCCAAAGGCAATTACTTTCTCTGAGAATAGTTGTTATAACAAAAGCTGTCTACCTTCAAAGTGTGAATATACCCAAAGAAGAAAGAAAAAATAAAAGTCACTGAATTACCAGACTGGTATTGCTGAGTTAATATAACAAAGATCTACATTTGATTTTAAACAGTTCAGAGTCATTTCCATAATTAATCATGCAAGTTTTATTTCAGTTTACCCATTGTACAGCTTGACCAAAACAAGGCACATAATACTTTTTAGGTCTCATGTGCAATTCATTGACTTTGAAAGGCCCTCCCGGATATTTCACTGAGATTTCAGATGTAACTTTATAAATGCACTTTGAAATGCAGTTATGATCCCTTATGAAGTTATGACTACTCTAAAAAGAGTAGTCATAAAGAAACCAAGGTATTTTCTTGACAACTGTTCAGCCTTTCCTGGAGACAAGTCCTGGAAGCTTTGCTTTCAGCAGTTTTGTTTGCTGCAAGGTAATGGTATTAAGGTATTAAGGGCAAAAGAACAAAAATGAAAAAAAGACAACAATAAAACCGATCCATTGGCAGGAAGACATCATACATTCTTTCCATTTTGTACCAAGCTGTTTTACTGTTTCATTATCTGAAGGAGATGCAGTAGGGTATGCTGCTCATAGGACTGTGGGGACCTGGTCTACTAGGGTGTGCTGTGACCATTGGCTTGAGTAAACCAGCTGCAATGCAATTGTAAAGCTGTTACACTCCTGATGGTAGTATCATACGCACACTGATTTAACGTTCCCTTTACACTTTGCCTGTGCAAAGAGCAGGAAATGGCATCAGCTGGGTCCCAGTTTGTCTTCCACTATGTTGTATATCTTTAATATAGCAAGAGGAAACTAGCCAAACTGCTGTGAAAAAAACATATTTTATGAAACAAATAAAATTCACATTATAGACTTTGCAAAAACGTGTGAAAACTAGAAGGACTTTTTACTCATTAATGGAAAAGAAACTGCTTCTGACACATTAAAGTGCCATTTCCGTGTCTTTTGCTTAAGATGTGTAAACAACAAAGTAATCCTGAATTGTACACTGTTTCTGGTAGAAATGAAAGCCAAGTGGCCAATTTGAGTTATTTTATGTCTTTCAGATGAGTTGTGAGGAACAGCCTTTGAGGCAGACAAATTATTTGAGACAGTTCCCAAAAGGTATGATTATATATAAACACCTGCTTGCTGTTATGATGATTCAGTCAAGAACAATTGTGAATGCTTTTATGAGTTCTGCAAAGCTATTAACCTCAGCAGAGTGAAAACCAGCCTTCTTCTAAAGTGTCACAGTTCTGAAAACCCTCCAGCAACTCTCATGTATAATGGGATGAACAAGTCTTCATATATTGGACCACACAGTTCAGAAGGACAAAACTTCTGACTGATGGACTATCAGGACAGGAGCAAGCAGTGAACCTCTAAGCTGAGTGAAACTGTTTGGAAACTGAAATGAGTATAAATTCAACAATGATCAGATC
The DNA here is from genome assembly GCF_037157495.1 of Lathamus discolor. Lineage (NCBI taxonomy): Eukaryota > Metazoa > Chordata > Aves > Psittaciformes > Psittacidae > Lathamus > Lathamus discolor. Next base: position 150,186,570 of record NC_088884.1, on the reverse strand, counting down.
TGAGAAAGGCCTTTTCTAGTACTATAGACTATGAAACTTAGTTTAGTAACACCTCCTGGCAGAGGATCTATTTAGTTACCTCATGGTGCAGATTCAGATGTTCAGATTTCTGCAGCAATGTAGGCAAGGACTGTGTAGCATGAATCATAGAATCATAGAATAGTTAGGGTTGGAAAGGACCTCAATATCATCTAGTTCCAACCCCCCTGCGATGGGCAGGGACACCTACCACTAAACCACCCCACCCAAGGTTTCATCTAACCTGGCCTTGAACACTGCCACGGATGGAGCACTCACAACCTCCCTGGGCAACCCATTCCAGTGCCTCACCCCTAACAGGAAAGAATTTCCTCCATATATCCAATCTAAACTTCCCCGGTTTAAGTTTTAACCCATTACCCCTTGTCCTGTCACTACAGTCCCTAATGAAGAGTCCCTCCCCAGCATCCCTATAGGCCCCCTTTAGGTACTGGAAGGCTGCTATGAGGTCTCCACGCAGCCTCCTCTTCTCCAGGCTGAACAGCCCCAACTTCCTCAGCCTGTCTTCATACGGGAGGTGCTCCAGTCCCCTGATCATCCTCGTGGCCCTCCTCTGCACTTGTTCCAACAGTTCCATGGTGTTGAGGACACCAGAACTGCACACAATACTCCAGGTGAGGTCTCACAGGAGCAGAGTAGAGGGGCAGGATCACCTCCTTCGACCTGCTGGTCACGCTCCTTTTGATGCAGCCCAGGATACGGTTGGCTTTCTGGGCTGAAAACGCACACTGAAGCTGGCTCATGTTCATTTTCTCATTGACCAGCACCCCCAAGTCCTTCTCTGCAGGGCTGCTCTGAATCTTATCTCTGCCCAACCTGTAGCTGTGCCTGGGATTGCTCCGACCCAGGTGTAGGACCTTGCACTTGTCATGGTTGAACTTCATGAGGTTGGCATCAGCCCACCTCACAAGCGTGTCAAGGTCCCTCTGGATGGCATCCCTTCCCTCCAGCATATCAACCGGACCACACAGTTTGGTGTCATCGGCAAACTTGCTGAGGGCGCACTCAATCCCACTGTCCATGTCAGCGATGAAGATGTTAAACAAGACCAGTCCCAACACCGATCCCTGTGGGACACCACTCGTTACTGGTCTCCAGCCGGACATCGAGCCATCGACCAGAACTCTTTGTGTGCTGCCATCCAGCCAGTTCTTTATCAACCGAGTGGTCCATCCATCAAATTGATATCTCTCCAATTTAGAGAGAAGGATGTTGTGTGGGACAGTGTCAAACGCTTTGCACAAGTCCAGGTAGATGACATCAACTGCTTTACCCTTGTCCATCAATTCTGTAGCCCCATCGTAGAAGGCCACCAAATTGGTCAGGCAGGATTTGCCCTTAGTGAAGCCATGCTGGCTGTCACCAAGCACCTTGTTGTTTTTCATGTGCCTTAGCATGCCTTCCAGGAGAATGTGCTCCAAGATTTTGCCAGGCACAGAGGTGAGACTGACTGCTCTGTAATTCCCCGGGTCTTCCATTTTCCTCTTCTTGAAAATGGGGGTTATATTTCCCTTTTTCCAGTCGTCGGGAACTTCACCTGACTGCCATGACTTTTGAAATATGATGGCCAGTGGCTTAGCAACTTCATTCGCCAGCTCCTTCGGGACCCGTGGATGGATTTCATCAGGTCGCACAGACTTGTGTGCGTTCAGATTTTTAAGATGGTCTTGAACCAGATCCTCTCCTACAGTGGGCCCAAGGTCTTCATTCTCACAGTCCCTGCATCTGCCTTCTAAGACTTGGGTGGTGCAGTCAGAGCCTTTGCCAGTGAAGACCGAGGCAAAGAAGTCATTCAGAACCTCAGCTTTCTCCAAATCCTGTGTAGCCAGTTCTCCCGAGAGTTTCCTCAGGGGGCCTATGTTGTCCCTAGTCTGTTTTTTGTTTGCTACATACCTGTAGAATCCCTTCCTGTTATCCTTAACATCCCTGGCTGGGTTTAATTCTAACTGGGCTTTAGCCTTCCTAACCTGGTCCCTAGCTTCCCGGACAACATCCCTGTACTCTACCCAGGCCGCCTGTCCTTGCTTCCAGTTTTTATAAGCCTCTTTTTTCCTTTGAATTTTCCTCAGCAGCTCCTTATCCATCCAAGGAGGTCTCCTGGCCCTTCTGCCGCACTTCCTTCTAGTTGGGATGCAGCACTCCTGAGCTTGCAGCAGGTGATCCTTGAATATCAACCAACAGTCTTGCCCCCCCCTGCCCTCCAGGGCTATATCCCATGGAACCTTACTAAGCAGGCTCCTGAAGAGGCCAAAGTCTGCTCTTTTGAAGTCCAGAGCAGTGAGCTTGCTACACACTCTTCTCACTCTCCTGGGGATCTCAAATTCGACCATCTCATGATCGCTTCATCCAAGGCAGCCCTGAAGAGTCACATTTCCAACCAGCCCCTCCCTGTCGGTGAGCACGAGGTGAAGCATGGCGCCTCTCCTTGTCGGCTCCTCTATTACTTGCAGAAGGACTCAATTGTCTTCCACACAATCTAGGAACCTCCTGGATTGCTTGTGCCGTGCAGTGCCATCGTTCCAACAGATGTCAGGGTGGTTGAAGTCCCCCATGAGAACAAGGGCCTGCGAGCTTGAGGCTTTTCCTATCTGTCTGTAGAGTGCTTCATCCACAGGTTCTCCTTGATCAGGCGGCCTGTAACAGATTCCCACAGTAATGTCTCGCACGGCTGTTTTCCCTTTAACCCTGACCCACAAACTCTCTGTAAACTGCTCACCTGTCCCCAGACAGAGTTCCATACTCTCCAGCCTATCCCTAACATAAAGGGCAACTCCCCCTCCCCGCCTGCCAGGCCTGTCTTTTCTAAAGAGCCTGTAACCTTCCATTCCAACACTCCAGTCATAGGAGCCATCCCACCATGTTTCTGTGATGCCTATTATATCATACCCCCGTAGATGTGTACACATCTCTAATTCTTCTTGTTTGTTCCCCATGCTACGGGTGTTTGTATAGAGGCATCTGAGACGAGCTCCAATTGAAGACGGCTCGTTGGCTGGAGTAGCTGGGATATATCTACATTGTTCCGAGCATTTATTATAGGTGCTGGCAACTGACTGGGTGTGTTGGGATGGAATGATGCCCCTCTCCCCCAGCACATCTAGTTTAAAGCCTCCTTGACCAGTCTGGCAAGCCTCCTACCAAAACTGTTCTTCCCCTTCACCAGAGCAGCTCCACCAGCCCCCAGTAGACCTGGCCTACTGACTTCAGTCTTGTGTTGAAGACACCCAAACCCCTGACTATGACACCACCCTTTTAGCCATTTATTAACCTGGCCAATCCTCCTAGCTTTTTTTTTTGTCCTCCCCTGTGTCCTGGAGAATTGACGAAAAGACTATCTGAGCTCCAGAGCCCCTAACCACCTCTCCCAGGGCTCTGTAGTCTTTCTTTATGTTCCCCAGTCTACTACTATCTATATCCCTAGCGCCCACATGGATCACAAGGAGCGGGTAATAGTCCGTGGAATTTACTAGAGCAGGCAGCCTCTCTGTAACATCCCTGATCCGTGCCCCAGGTAGGCAGCACACCTCCCTTGAGATGGGGTCAGGCAGACAGAGGAGTGCTTCCATCCCTTTCAAAGTAGAGTCCCCTATTACTATGACTCGCCGCTTTTTCTTTGTAGTGTCAATAGAGATCTTTACCCATGCATAATCCGGCTGTTTGCGGTGCCAGTGCGTTTCCTCGTTAGCCTCCTGCAGGACAGCAAAGTGGTTCTGCGTGGGGACAACAGATTTAGGAGGAAGCTCCTTGCTTTTAATTGTCCTTTTCCTCTTTCTTTTGTTATTTTTCTTTGTCACTAATTCCCAACTTCCCGGGTTGGTGGCCTCCTTCTTTCCTTCATGAGCTGGAGGGGAAGCTTGAGGGCCCCGCACAGTATGGGGCTGGAGCAAGCAGCCCCACTTCCTCTCAGCTACCTTGACATCTTGCAGCCCGCTAATAGCACCCCGCAGCTCAGCCCCTGCTGCAGGAGGGCCTCCACCAGGGAGCACCGAGCGCAGCCCTGCCCGTCGTGCTCCTTTCCCTCACAAGCCCAGTGCAGGCACCCTCTACACACCGAGCTCTGCGCTGCAGCCTCCCCTCTCATCGGCTCTGTCTGGGTGCCTACGCTGGCCACCTCCGGGGCAGCCAGAGCAGGGCTCCCAGAGCGGGCCCTGGCCATACGACAGGTGCTCACCATCCCGCTCGCCTGCCCGCGCAAACTGCCCCGCAAGCTGCCTCGCCCTGCTGTTTGACCGCTCTGTTTGCCCGCCTCGTCCCGCTCTGTTTGCGTGCTCCTGATCGCTCGCACTCCCTGGGGCAGGTTTTAACCACTCAGGGTTGGTGCTGCTGCTCCTGGCTCTGTCCCCTGTGAGTCCCTGCTCTCATCCGCGGAGCTGCCGGCTCCTGGGCAGGTCCTGTCGAGACCTTGAAGCTCCCTCGGTAGCTCTGGCTGCTCTGAGTTGAGGCTCCTGGACGCTGATCTCTCCCCCGCTCCGGTGTTAAAGGCGTCCTCTCTCGAGCTACTCACCAAGCCCAGATTTAATTCAGACTTAGTCACAGGAGCACAAAAAGCAGCAAAGCACAGTGAGACTAACATTATAACAAGAGAAATGTGAAGGAAAGGCTCTCGCCTTGCATAATGTTGTGAGGCAAGGACCAATAGGAGCATGAAAGAGGCGGTCCAGGAGAAAGTGAATGTTGTTACTGCCCCTGCAAGACGGATTATTAGCAAGGCTTGAATGTCAGAATGTAATAGCACATCCTGCTTTCATTTGTGTCTCTCTTCAAAATCAAAGACAAAAAAAGAGGAAAGAACATTGCGTGTGGGAGCATGAATATGGACCGTTACACTTAGTGAAGACAGAGATTATGGACCTATCACAAGCGAGTTCCTTAACAGAAGACACTTATGGAAATGAATGTGGCTTAACAACACTCCATATTAAACTGTTATGTGGCAAGTATTGTACGAAACAGATAATATGTATGTATATATAATAGACATAAAAACATTATTATGCACATCATTTGATGACACATTTACTTCAAAGCCAGTGAGCAGGCAGAAAATGGGATATCATTATGAGTAGCACTAGTCCATGTGAATGGAATTCCACCATGAACAAAACTCCTGATGACAAGGCAGTGGTGCTATTACCCCCTGTTAACTGAAGAGAAACATAATAGTCAAGGCCATGAGCTGCTTTCTGTGATCAGTGATCTTCAGATTCATTATGAAACTTCATAGACCTTCAAATGTCAAACACGCGTTTGGAAGGATTTACAGATATGTACTCAGCTATATTTTTCTGCTTTGCAGCATAAGAGTCCAGACATCTTAGATCCAAAAATTCACATATGTTACAAAAATATTTCTCATGTTAGGCCTCTGTCATTGATAGCTATGCATGTAATCGAACTTGAAAAATAATTTTCTCATCATAAAAATCCCTTGTCTACAGAACAGTGTGACCTAAGTGGGCACAGAAGAGGAGAAGAAGAGTGGAGAACATTTTTTCCCATCTGATTATGATGTTTGTATATTGATAAAGCTGGTCTTCATTCAGTGAAAAGCATCTGGTCCCCTAGTCTTGCTGAATGAGTGAAGAGTGATTAGCAGGAAGACACAGCTAGTGTCTTTCTCTATCACTCCTTTGCCTCTTTGGCTTCATCACAGTAGCTGAAGCTGATGCCTGCGCAGCCATGGCCTCTTCTCCTGACTGCCCTTTTCTTATTGCTCTTTTCAAACTTGGTAGGACAAAGACTGATGCTAGCAACACCCAGATCAATGATACTTTTCAAAGACATTGAGTTGAGCGTGTAAAATTCCTCCTGTCAGCCTGCACTTTGTAGCTTGCATAACCTTGATTGACATATGTGAAGTGGTTTGGCAAGCTGTGATCAACTAGGGATTAGTCTGATCTTGAGTTTCATGCACAGATGAAGGGGTTGGATAAGGGAAGTCAATTTTTTTCTTCCTGCTTATTTGTGCTTTTTATGAGTGGAAATACCTGTCTTGTTTGCAAACACTGTTGGCTGAGATCTGGATATTGACCATTTCTTCCTAGCTGCATAAGAGGCATAGAAGGCTTCAATTGCCTGTGGTTTACTGCTTTTCCAATCTGAGGCTTTGCTTGACTGCTGTATTAACACAGATGTTCAACCCTGAATTAGATCCCTCCAGTCAGCAATGGCTCACACGCCAAACTCACACACTTAGAGCAATGTCTGTCCTGACTGCAACATGAATAAATATATCAAATCCAGTTTTAAACTTGGTATCTTGTGTTCTTGTGCATCAAAGATGTATTTACACAATTCAGTTCCTCAAGTAAGAGTCAGTGCTCTCTGGCAGGCTTGCTCAGTATTTTAGTGTTGAAATTCGTGCCATCATCTCATTTATTGGCCAGTAGTTAGATTAAATCACAGAATCCCAAGGGTTGGAAGGGACCTAAAAAGATCATCTAGTCCAACCCCCCTGCAAGAGCAGGGTAACCTACAGTACATCACACAGGAACTTGTCCAGGCGGGCCTTGAATATCTCCAGTGTAGGAGACTCCACAACCCCCCTGGGCAACCTGTTCAGTGCTCTGTCACTCTTACAGTAAAGAAGTTCTTCCTGATGTTAACGTGGAACTTCCTATGCTCCAGTTTACACCCATTGCCCCTTGTCCTATCACTGGATATCACTGAAAAAAGCCTAGCTCCATCATCCTGACACCTACCCTTTACATATTTGTAAACATTGATGAGGTCACCCCTCAGTCTCCTCTTTTGCAAGCTAAAGAGACCCAGCTCCCTCAGCCTCTCCTCATAAGGGAGATGTTCCACTCCCTTAATCATCTTTGTGGCTCTGCGCTGGACTCCTTCAAGCAATTCCCTGTCCTTCTTGAACAGAGGGGCCCAGAACTGGACGCAATATTCCAGATGCGGCCTCACCAAGGCTGAGTAGAGGGGGAGGAGAACCTCTCTTGACCTACTAACCACTCCCTTTCTAATGCACCCTAAGATGCCATTTGCCTTCTTGGCCACAAGAGCACATTGCTGGCTCATGGTCATCCTCCTATCCACCAGGACCCCCAGGTCCCTTTCCCCTTCACTACTTTCCAGCAGGTCAACCCCCAACCTGTACTGGTACATGGGGTTGTTCTTCCCCAGATGCAAGACTCTACACTTGCCCTTGTTAAATTTCATCAAGTTTCTCCCCGCCCAACTCTCCAGCCTGTCCAGGTCTCGCTGAATGGCAGCACAGTCCTCTGGTGTGTCAGCCACTCCTCCCAGTTTTGTGTCATCAGCAAACTTGCTGAGGGTGCACTCAGTTCCCTCATCCAGGTCATTGATGAAAATATTAAACAGCACCGGTCCCAGCACCGACCCCTGAGGAACTCCACTAGTCACAGACCTCCAGCTAGATTCTGTGCCATTGACCACAACTCTCTGCCTTCTTCCTTTCAACCAGTTCTCGATCCACCTCACTACTTGATCGTCAAGCCCACACTTCTTTAGCTTATCTATGAGGATGCTGTGGGAGACAGTATCAAATGCCTTACTGAAATCAAGAAAAACTACATCTACCGCTCTACCATCATCCCTCCACCTAGTCACTTCCTCATAGAAGGCTATAAGGTTGGTCATACATGACTTCCCCCTCATAAAACCATGTTGGCTGTTCTTAATGACCCCCTCATCCTTGATATGCCTAGTGATGGAGTCAAGAATAAGTTGTTCCATCACCTTTCCAGGGATGGAGGTAAGGCTGACCGGTCTATAATTACCCGGGTCCTCCTTCTTGCCCTTCTTATAGATTGGTGTGACCTTTGCCATCCGCCAATCCTCAGGCACCTCGCCCGTTTCCCACGACTTACCAAAGATGATGGAAAGTGGCCTAGCAATGACCTCCGCCAGCTCCCTCAGCACCCGTGGGTGCATTCCATCCGGACCCATCGATTTACAGATGTCCAGTTTGCATAGCTGATCCCTAACCCAATCCTCATCTACCAAAGCAAACTCCTCCTTTGTCCTGACTCCTTCTGGGGCTATAGAAATCCGGGGCCCTCGGGGAGAGTCTGCAGGAGTAAAGACAGAGGCAAAGAAGGCATTCAGCACCTCTGCCTTCTTTATATCCTCTGTCTCCAGGGTACCCACTTCGTTCAGCAGTGGGCCTATATTGCCTCTTGTGTTAGTTTTATTTGCTATGTATTTGAAGAAGCCCTTTCTATTGTCTTTAACCCGACTAGCAAGATTGAGTTCCAAGGAGGCCTTAGCTGTCCTAATTGCCTCCCTACATCCTCTAACAACTGTCCTATATTCCTCCCAAGCGGTCAGCCCCTCCTTCCATAATCCATAGATTCTCCTTTTCCACTTGAGTTTGCCCAGCAGCTCCTTGTTTAACCACGCCGGTCTCCTAGATCCCTTACTTGACTTCCTACTCATTGGGACGCTCCGATCCTGAGCTTGGAAGAAGCGGTCCTTGAATGCTAACCAACTATCTTGAGCCCCTTTACCGCCTAGTACACTTTCCCATGAGACTTCCCTTAGCAGTTGACTGAAGAGGCCAAAGTCCAGCCCATTGTGCCTAAAAGTAGTGCACTCATTATACCCATTGTAAACCATGTAAGTTTGCTTCTGCAGGGTTGAAACACTTTAAACCTGAGCAACTAGTTCATTGAGATGTATAAAACTGACTGCAGCTTATAATGCAGAAATAGTCCACCAGTTCAGCACAGCCTAAACCTTTGTGCATTCACACTTACCTGCTGTCACAATTTCTGCTGTAGACTCACAAAAGCTGTCTCATTTTTCTAGGAAGAACAGTAAAAATACCCCAGAATGTCTGAACTTAACAAGTGCTGTGAACAATTGAACATGGCTCTCTCACATGTACGATACACAACCGCTTTGGATACTTTGGAGTTGAGGTACTCAGTGGAGCTTACAAAAACTGCTCTAGACCTACCTCATTGCCAAGATCAGCTCTTGAGTTCTTGCCTAAATTCAGGCTTTGATTTCAACATGTGAGCAGAGAAATGGTGAAAAATTACCCTGATTAATTATTTTTTCAACAATTGTTCTTTTGCTGAGATGAATGAAAAAAGTTATGATGTACAATAAAACATTTCCTCCCCAAAAAATCCTTAAACAGTTGTTACCTGCTTAAAAGAAAGTTCCAGATTCAAGTCTTTGTCTGTGTCTTAATAAGCTATGGGTTTTGCAGAGGGTACTTCTCCAATATCATTTGCCAAATGCAAAGTAAAAAATGTCTGAAATCATCATGGTTTTCTTAGTCTAAAATAGCTGTCTCCCACTGAGTACGAAACACATATATGTGCAAAAGGTTGGAGGGGTTCACAACAGCTGATTTTAGTTAATTTTGGGAGCAAATATTTTTAGCACACTGGCTGTAAAGAATCCCAGATTTTGTGCCCAAGATTATTTTTTTAAGAGAAAAATGTAATTGCAGTTTTCCAGTCAAATTTATTTTATACATACAAGCTTTAACCTTCACTTTATTTGTTGAATGGGTGGGTCATGACTCATTCATATAATCTCTTCAAAGTCTGCCGGCCTGGGTGCCTTCCCTAATGATATTGCTTGTTTTGTGCATTGATACAGTGACAGTTGAGAAAAATACTTATTCTTTGAAAGGTCAGTGTACAGCTTAATCTACATCAGAACAATCAGTTTCTGCAAAACCTATTGCTGAAACACAGTTTTTAACCTTTTTACATCTCAGCTTTTCAGTCCTCTTTTCACTTACTGTGCTCTAGACTGACACACCAGCTATTTGACGTTAAGGTCTGAATTCTTCTCTCCAAAATGCTAAGTTTGGTAAGGTCAGGAGGTATATCTGCTCTTCCTTATCCTCAAGAGCATTTTAATGAAAGACCAGCATTACACAGCTCAGTGCTAAAAGGATTATAGAAATTGCAGAGCACAGCACTCCTGATTCTGTTTTATGTGGATAATCAAAGCCAAAAGTGGTCTGTCTTTTCACTACAAATAATATTTGCATCCCATCATGGCTGAACAGAACCTTGAGAAGTCTTTCTATCTACCCACCTGCAGTATTGTTTTTCCTGCCGTTTGCCATCAAGCTGTGGTCAATAAGCAACTTGGGGAAGAGCAGAACTTGCTCAGTGCAAAGCATGCAATCATCACTGAAAGTAACTCCATTAACATTCCTCTGCCTTAAGGCCTTCAGAACAACATTGTGCTCTTGAGTGTTTCATGCTGAGTATATATGCACACACACAGGAGGAATACACATTGTTAGAAAAACAAAGTATTTGGCTATTGCAAGTTTTTTCAAGACAACTAAAGAAATTATTTAGGTGGTCCAGGCGTATATGTGCAAACATTTAATGAGAAAATCAGCAGAAAGGCAGTGAACCACATAGAATCCTACCACAAGACTCTGCTTGCAATTTATAATGTGAATTAAATAATACAGTTCAAAACCTTTTTACATCACTTTTCTGTTCTCCCTTGGCACCACAGAATGAATTAGGCAGCTGTCACATTGTCTGTAAATAATGTTCAAAGCTAATTTCTTTGAAGATATTCCTTTATGTGCATTTTAGTAAGACGAATGTAGATAATTAAATATTAAGATATTTAAATCAAGTTGAATATAGTCAGCAGCCGAAGTAAATTACTACCTTGTACTGAATCTTTATCACATGAATCTGCTTGTTTTGTTTTGCTTTGTCTTACTCTATTCAGAAAGCAATACCGATGAATTCTCTCTAGTGCTGGATGCAGTGTTCAGATGACAACCTCCTTTTCATCAAACAGGGACAATCTTTTGCATTCTTTGTGTCTTGCTGTATATGGCGTAAGGTGGGAGATGTGGGGATCATATTCTGACGTGAGATTGCATTCTGTGCTCTATAGTCGGAGTATATAACTAAACAAAATGTTGGAAAACAATTAGAAGCAATACCCTCTGTACAAACAGCAGTGCCAAGGAGGAAAATGACCTCAAGGGCAAAGAAAGGCATCAGAGGAAGTTCAGTGAGATTTTTAATGCCTGTTGAGAAGCAATGAGGGGTTGGTTTTTCGTATCCAAGTTCCACATCATAGGAGTCAAAAGGAGCTTTGTCACTGGGCTTTGTCTGACACAGTAAGACACGACAAACCATGGCTTTGCCTCAGCAGGAGATGATAAGCTAGAACTGAGCACCAGAACTGAGCCTGTGCTCCCAGCTCTGACATGCCATTAAGCCACGTTTCCTGTATTCATCCCTTGGACCTGTCAAATATGTATTTCGCATGACAAGCAACATGAAGCATTAACTGATTGGAAAACGGTTCAGTATGAACTCAGTAAAGCAAAGCTGGTTACTGTTTACTCCATGAATTTTATGCTATGCACTTAAACGCTCACAGACTAAGATGCTTCAGAGCCACAAATCATTTGCAGCCATCATCCATAGCCTATGAAAGTGACCTGAGTATCCAGGAAACCAGGCATCACTAGCTAACCAAAATAAAACGCAATTCCTACTTATTGACGCTTGCACTAAAATGGGGTGAGATACGTGGGCATGTGTGTAAGCTTTCTATTGAAGCAGAGCTATATGGAGGTGAGAACAGAAGAGCTGTCCAAAAGCGGCGCTGTTTTTAACTTACTTCCAAGCTGGTTTGTGTACCGTACGTTGTTATGTCAAGTCATCCCACATGCAGTCTGGTTTGGTTTGATTTTTAAGAGTCTCACACTCCCTGGGTCAGGAGAACATTGCCAGAAATACATATTTAACAGTGACAGGATAGAGACTGCCATTTGTATCTCCTTTCTGCTACCTGCAGCCCATAGTTTAATGGAGGAAAATGAAAAGTGAGTAATGTAAAGAGTATGATGAAAAATAAAGGATTGTATGAAAACAAGAAATTTGCTGTATTCCTTTGCATCTCATTTACAGGCATCCTAATAACACAGTATTTTTTCAAGCATATATTGTCCTTGTAAGGAAGACATAGCCTCATTTTGGAATGGCACCGCTACACTTTTGCAGCCTTTACATTTCAGTAATTAAGTTATTTATGGGAGAACTACTCTATAAATTCCCCCAAACAGGTAGTAAAAAACCCCATATACACACATAATGCATGAGTGATTTATAGGGACTGGTAGCCTGTAAGCTACGTAGCAAAATAATGATTCCTTCAAGTTAGATGGTTAGTTTTAGTGACACGCGTACTAAACAGTTGCCATGTAATGCCTTCTTGTAAATGGATACATTGCAAGTTGTCATTGCTCTTTGCAGTATAAAAATTGTGACAAACATACTGAAAGAGTGATCTGTTTTCTCTTTTAGTTGACTGTTCTTCCAAGATTGTGAGGGGAATAGCAAGCATGTTTGGAATTAACACAAAATTCTTCTGTGATATCATTTTACCTACAAAACCCCAGGGTAAAAGAGCTTTAGCATGAAAAGGAACACATATGGAGCTGCTGATGGGATATTCTCTGCTTGAAGTATGGCTTAAATAGAGTAAAAATTTTGAGCACGGAACCTAACAATAGAAAAATAGATAGATTCCATCTTGTGCCTCTGTCTGTTCAGTATTCTCTCAAAATAGCTGTCTCCAAAGAAAGTGCTGAAATCAAACTTCTCCTGGACAACTATTGCCTGTTATTATCATCTAGGAAGATGGACTTCTTGTAATTTCCATTCACTGTCCACATCAGTCAGCAAACCCTCTTAGTGCTCGGAGACTTTCAGGTATTCCCCTTCCACAAAGGTCAAGCCAAGGCAGTGAGAAAGTCTCCTGCTGACTTCTGTGAGAACATGATGTATTGGAACCAATAGGAAAATGTGTGCTCTCAGAAAAACATGAAAATTAGTCCTGAAGAGCAGCACAGAGATGCTTATATCTTTCAGACAGAAGAAAAATGGAGTACATGTTTTCATGAAATGTTAACTGCAGATAATAAGTTTAAGAAAGATCTTCTCTTTCACAGAAACTGTTGGAATTTCTTGGGTATTTTTCAGCAGGACTCCCTGCCATGGCCATACTGTGGTCAGTAGGGCACACAGAAGCAGGAATGGCTTGATGAGGCTCTGAAGTCTGTCCCACTTCATCTGCCTGTGAGATCTGGCTGTAGTCCAGATGTTGTCCAGTCTTCATGCTGGTCATATGCAGGCTTTTGAGGCCCCATTCTCTTCTGTAGAGCCAAGGATGAATGACATGTCTCAGGAATGGTGCCTATGGTATCCTGGTATCCAATGCAGAAAACAGACTAGTTCTTCTTATTAATAAGGATCATCTGATCACCTTACCACTGTTACCTCTTGTTTGCCATATATTAAATAATTACAGCTGACCTTTCGGATATTAAAAATCTACTAATTTATGACCCTGGATTTAAAATTTGTCAAGGCTTTTTAATACTTAGATCAAGGAATTTTGTTCTGCTCAATCTTTGTATTTTGTGCACACACAGTTTTGCCAGTTATGTCAGGAAGCAGCCCCATACCTGTGCTTTAACTGGAAAAAATGAGCACCAGTTCATTACATTCCAATTTATTAACATGCCTCAGTAGCTCCCAATGGGAACCAGGCATGGGTTTTCACAGGAGCATGTAAAAACATTTGAGAACACAATAACAATCTGATATGTGACATCTTTTAGACACTATAATGGAAAAGACCATGGCAATTTTATATGGAGTTTAAGGAAAATAATGAAATATAGAAAATGCGTGAGTAGAGCACTGTCAAAGAAACTCTGCAATCAGATTATTTTTCTACCAGACTCTAACTCCTGCTTCATGATGCATAGCATATATCACAACCTAGTATTTCCCAGTAGAGCTCATAACAGTGAGAACTATTGATTAAATGTTAACCCCTTGACTCAGAAAGTTGAAATTTCACGAAGTGCATCCCATTATCAGCAATGGCAATGTGTTGAGAAAGAGCAACAATTCCAAAGAGTTCCTGCAATAGGAATTTTTATCTGTGGATTTGAATTTAAACATTATTTTTCACTGCATGCAATTGTAAAACAAGTACACCTCAAAATATAGTTTAAGCTATGTACACACACATGTATATTTATACAGTAGTGATAGAATATTTGCAAATTAGCAAATAGAAAAATGAATATCAATCTGCATGTAGATATCAACATACTGTTATGCTAAAATCTGTATGTGTGTTTTCAACTACTCACCATATTAACATTGGAAGTTTATAATAGTTGGTTATTTGCATATATAGTTATGTGAATTGCACAAACTCTTTAAGTATTTAAATGTGTATACAATGTATTCTTTTTTTACCTTAAAGTAAGTTAGTTTACCCTTAATTTCTTCATTGGTTCTCGTTCTAAAATTCAGCTTCTTTCTGACAATTTTTCCCTGTAAAACCTTGACATCTTATCTGTAAGGCAAGCTCACGTTTTCATTTTTCTAATGAAATATTTATGAGAAGTAGGATTTTCTTTATCTGAAGAAAATATATAATTTAAGTCAGAGAATGTTCAGCTTCTACAAGCATAATTGGCAAATTTAGAAATAGGCAATTCTCAAAATATTCATTCAGATGAAAATCTCTGGGGTTCACACAGCAGAGCAAAACCTCAAGGTGAAAAATACTGGAATTCTCTGTAATGCTTTCTCTGGGTGAATACCTTTGACTTCATGATGCAACAAAGATTTTTTTCTCAGTCCCTTATGCTAATAATGCTGTCAATAGAGACAGCTTCAAGTGAAAAAAACATTAAGTTGTAGAAATTATACAACTGGAACAAAACTGTGATTTTGTTCACGCAGTTTAGTTATAGGTTTGGTTTCGGTTTTGTATAAGAAAATAATATCACTGATTGCAAGCATTACTATTAGTTTCATTAATGCTATACACATCAATAGTCAGAGTTATTTAGATGCCTGGTTTCGCTAGAAGTTACCTCTTAAAGATGTCAGAGGATAGATGTGCCTACATTTCCCAGTGGCACTGAATCAAGACACAGCATAATGAGTCTGTGTAAAGCACTGCTGTTTCTGCCTTAGAAATATTTGTAGGACATCCTAAAAACATCTCAGCAGTACGCTGTTGCAGTCAGAGGCTTTATACAGCAAATCCATTTTTATGCAGCAACCCATAGGGTTTCTCCTTTGGAAAGTCCTTACCAAGGTGTAGTCAACAGCAACAATATGACGGCTTTCATTTATCAGGAGCAGTGTAAAAGCCAAGCACGATACTAAATAAGGAGGGAACATATGAGAAGTCCTGAAGAGTTTTACCTTTCATTATAGGGCAGTTCCACTGTAGCAGAGTTTATGGACTTGTGATTTTATGGAGTGTGCTTTTGATTTCTTATTTTTATCTAGATCTATTCAATCAATTACTTTAATTTACTCCCTGGGCAGGCTGCAAGTTACTGTGTGAGAAGTTTTCAGTGCTTGCAAACAGTACACGGCAATATTCATTGTAGAGAATAGCTGTGCTGGAAACGCTCTCTAGGATCTTGATTTTTCTCATCCCATATATTTCTTGGGGATGAGGGGTTATTTTTTACATTATGCAGGATGAAGGATGTAGTGGTCAGTAGTCCTTTTACATTCTTACAAGTCTTGATATATTGTTCATAATCATACTGTAAGTATTGAACATTACAAAGGTCTGTTTTAATCAATGGACAAATTACAACGAATAGCAAATCTATAGAAAAAAATAATTTGATGTCACAGAACAAATTGAACCTGAGGCTCTGTCACAGGTGGTGTCACAGTGAACAACTAGTGATTCCTACCTAATTGCTTTAAAACCTAAGCTAGCTGGACATCATTGTAGAAGCAGGGAAATCAGGCACATGGTGCCTTAGTTCACATTGCTCCCCTTTTCTTGCCTGTACCAGGAAATCAGCCGCAGCTTCTGTCATCAGTAAATTCATGTGCAAAGGGAACGGTCAAAGGCAAGGCATGGGAAGGAGGTTGCTGGGTGCATTTCTCTGCGTGGACACACTTTCTTGGTCTCAGCCTGGGTGGATCAGCCTTGCTGGTCCTCGCTGCCTCATCTGTGTAACAACCAGAATAAAACCAGGTGCCATAGTTCTCCCTGTCCATCGCCACCCGCTATGCAGAAGGGAGCAACAGCTTTCTTCTTCCATGTACTAAACCAGGGTTAAAGCATGCACACAAGAAGTGGGAAGTCTGGGGTTTTAGGCCCCTCACAGCCATTGGAAAATGTGCTTTTTCCATTTCACTGGAAAATGCCCAGACGTGTCCAGAAATGTCCCTGTGCAGTGCTCAGACCATCAGGCTGTGATTCAGCCAGCACATTTCGTTCTCCCACTGAGGCTGTGACTCCTGAGACAGGCATGGAAAATTGATGGAGCTGGGAAGAGAAGGTAATGGGCAGGAAGGAGCCTGGCACTCTGAGCTATCTGCTGTCATGATACAGAGAGAAAAAATACAAATGTGTTTCAGAAAGGATTAGACTAATTCATGAACGATAGGTCCATCAGGAGCTATTCAGTGCAAAGGCAGGGACAACTTCACCTTGCTTAGGAAGTCTTCAAATCACTGATTGCTGGGGAACAATGCATATCAGTGGAAACATATTTCTACATTTATCTTCTTTACCATGCTTTTACCTGATTGTTGACTGGGTGCTGGTTTAAGCAGCCTCCACATCTGAACCAGAAGGGCTGTTCTACCTATTCTGTGTATGTTTTATATTAAATAGTCATTGACAGGAGAGAGTGGGAGGCATTAAAACAGCAGAAATAATCCCACAATAAAGGTCAGCCTAAAGTAAAAGCAGGAAATATGGACAAGAGGGACAACTTATGAATGAGGAGAGTCAGTTCAACCTCAACACTACAGGAGATCAGTGCTCCTGCTGTCCTTGCAAATATGCCAATGCATGCCGTTTCAGGTGGCTGCAGTTGTGTGATGTACATGTTTCTCACAGGGAACAGAGGACAACATCCATTTCATATAGACTACTAAATAGCTGACAGATGATAATGATTTCATGTCACAGGTGACCCAAAGGTGAAGGTCTCCATATCTCATTACGTGACCCTTAGCTGTCCAGTAATCCCAAGTGCTTTTTGTCAGACCCACACTTTTTGATTGGGGAAGAAAACATTCAATCATGCAGAATATTTTTCTCCCTTTGACAGATACTTCCTTCAGGATGGGGAGCCCCTCAGGCTTTTTAGGTCTAAGGTACCCTATTTGGAAGGTTATTTTCACCAGCTTGTAGAGCCTGAAGCAGGCATCTCTAGTCCCAGGCACACAGAGCTCTAATTGAAACCGTTCCCAGCAGCTCTGTATCTACATGTACACATCCTGATTATGACAAAGCTCATGAATAATCACTGGTATGAACTTGTTCCTCATTGTCACCAGTTCAGGAAAGCAATGGGGATCCAATTGCATAACCCGATCCCTCTGCATGGCAAAGATGACAAAGTTCCCATTTTCTGAAAATAATTACATAGCCCAGTGTGAATTTGCGCTGCAAAGGACGCCAGGATGACTCAGAAACACAGAGATTATGAAAATGTATTCGTGCTGCAGCATTAGGATTAAGACAGAGTGAAGTTGTAAATATTCAGCTTTACTTCAGGTTTCACCTCAGCTCTTCAAACTTCTGGCTAACCCATTTTCAGAATTAACTCTGCATTGTAGTTTCCTTAAGCACCCAACAGATATTCCCTCCTAAAGGCTTTTAACTGTGATACAGCAAATTCTGGCTGTAATGCTGTGCTCTCCCTCCCTTCTTAACACATGTGGTTTTTGAAGGCAGAACTATAAGCCAGGCAATTTCTGTTTTCTGACCCCATGAATCTAAAATGAGATAGTTTCATTGTTTTTCTTTATCCACACTGTAATTGCTGCTCCTGGTGTATTTCCAGAAGGTTCCTCTCTGGGGATCCATACACAATCACAGTATATTAGAATATTTCAATGGTTTTGTTTTGTTCATGGCTCTTGCAGTGCTTTTCTTTCATATTCCTGATCCTTACTGGCACATACTGGAGTACCTCTGCTGAAGTCAATGAAATGTCATTCATTTGTGTCTGCTGATGATTTGACCAGAGACCTTTAGCTTTATCTGTGTTGTAACAAAGCCTAGAAAGTTTACTGTATATTTGGCTCTTTTGAACAGCATAAATATATGTGGTTATGTGTGCAAATTTACTCAAGTGAAACTTGTATGACCATGGCTATACAAAGTAAAGGAGGTATTAATAATCCCAAGAAAATAATTTTCAACATCCTAAATAGACCTAAGTAATGAGAAATATAGAGTGAAAACTTGTCTTGAGGTGAAACAGACACCGAGATCAGCAACCTTCATGGTACTTTTCCAGAAAACTGAGGCCTTTTCTATTAGTTACTCCAATATTCCAAATCAATATTTTTGAAAGCATTGGCAGGTAGAATTTTGGGTTAAGGTCTTGTCAAAATATTTATGGTTTTTTTAAGAGAAATGTGGATTATCTTTTTTCCATTATCAGTAGAAAATAATGCTTTGGAAATATTGGTGTAACAGTAAACTTCTTACCTTGAAAATTGTATTTAGGAAAGATGTTGATTCCAATTGCATTTATTTGAAAATGCATTTTACCTGCTCATTATACAGTTATGGCTTTGTATTTTTTTATTTCATTACACTCAGTAAAAAGTGTATATAAGTGTCCTATCACGTAAAGGCTAAAAGTGATATGGCATGGAAAAACAAAGAATACTCATATATATATATATATATATTTAAATTCTAAATGTAACTGGTTTCTTTTGATGACAGTAACTCCAAAGCAAAATGTTTTCAGCTGCAATTCTTTTCCTTGATGGCTTTGATTTAAATGGGCACACATTTAAAGTCCTGGTGTTTCTATGTACTATTTTGCAAGGAATCAGTTTGACAAAATGTTTAGACAAAGTGTGTTGAAGCTGCAGAAGAGGTAGCTGATAAACATGACTGAGATAATAGTAACTTTTCCCCCTGAAGAGTGCCATGCAGTGGAGCAGGCTGTCCAGAGAGGCTGTGATGTCCCCATCTTTGGAAGCTTTGAAGACCCTGCTAGATAAAGACCTGAGCAGCCTGGCCTGATCCCACAGCTGCCTAGCTTTGGGGAGGAGGTTGCACTGGACACCTCCTGCAATCCCCATCAGCCTAAACTGTACTACTATCCTCCAATCCTAGAGAATGGGAAAACACATCTTCCAGCTTCAGCCTGCTAAAACATAACTGTCTTATCTAAACTATTTTTTTAAGCTACTCCTTCTAATGGTAAAAGGAGATATGTAGACATCTTTCAAGGCAGAATTACTGTCTCGTAAAACATGTATCACGAATCACCTCATGGGATACCTTCCATGTATATAGGTGTTTAAATTCTGAAGCCAGATGCAGGAAACATTTATCATGATTTTGAGAAAAGGTATCTAAAATTATAATGAAATTCTCATTAACATGTCCCATCTGATTTTTAAATATTAAAAATAAATATTAATGTTAGATTCTGAAAAACATAACCCAATAGAAATATTTCCCCTTTCATAGCCTTTCTTCCTTTTCTTTATTCATTTATGAAACTTTTTAATAGCAGAAGTGAAATCTGCAACTTTTTTAGATTGATACTTACTTCATTTTTTCCACCTCTCCAGATTGTTAGAACTGGCCACATTTTCAAATTTTCCAGGAGTATAATGTTTTGAAATGTATTATTGGATTTTATCACAGCTCCCACAAGTATACCTGGAGCATAATGGTTTCCAAAAGGAAGGGAGAGAGGGAAGAAAAAGGAGGAAGGAGAAGAAAAAGATGCACATTATTCCCACAGACAGAAGCGATGAAGTGCTACTGGTTCCATTTTTATATAGTAAGAAAAAAGAAAGTAAAGCTTTAAAAAAAATAAAATATCTAATTGCAAAGTTTTCCCTTTCAATCTGAATCCCTGAATAAACCTTACTCATTTATTTATCTCTGGTTTATAATCATAACTGATTTGAACAGCTTATTTCTAAAAAGATTTTACTGCTTATAGCTAAAATGAAAATTTTAGTAAGAATTTCCAAAGACCATAAAGAATCTTCCCATCCAGAACCCAGGCAATTCAGAGAGAAGCATGGGACCTTAGCAACCTTGCCAGCCACACACCACTTACAGGCTGCCAGCGGACCTTTAGTGTAACACTAATCACCTAGAAAAGATCAGGAGAGCAGGCGAGGATCATACTGCTATTGATCTACAGTCAGAAATTCTTGTGTGCTTGACAAGGGTCTCTGCAGCAAAATAAGCCAGGGAGTATATAAGTAGATATTTAGATTAAGGCACTGGCCCCAGCATTAGCAAGGTTGTGCTAAGGTTACATTCAAGTCATCACCACCACCTGCTGTTTTTGTAAGCCCTGTGTAACTCCCTCAGTAATCAGGCACTGTGCAGATAAGGTGGTGTTCAAAGCCACAACTGACGGTTAGAAATTGGAAGGATAAAGCTCTGAGAAAAGAGCGGAGCATAATTGTAGCTAATTTATAATGGGCTTTCTGAAGTGAATATCGGGAATTTTGAAGACTGGATACGCCAGGAAAACAGCAGTGTGGGGGACAAGATGGCATCTCAAGCACTATGAGGTCCTCTGTGATATGAATTGGTTGGAAATGAAGTGTCCTCGTAACGTTTTGTCCTTTTTTTGATTTTAAAACTGTGCTCCCTCTCACTGTTAAGAGAAAGCTAATATATCCCGTGCAGTGCAGGGAGTCCTCATAGACTGTAAAGGGCAACTAAGGTAAACCAGTACCAAGACACAAACTAGTTGCTAAAACTTTTTCAGTTACACCATTCTTTTTAAATATGTCTTACTCCTTTCACCTCAGTGCAGACTGAATGTTCATCAGTGTACTGCTTACTGACCTTGTGCTCATACACTGAACCAAAGCACTATATTATCAGAGATTGTTTTCTTGCCTTTCCTGTGTTTATAATACACTTCGAGAAGTCCATATCTCTTAAGAGGCTATAATGTTGAAATGCATTGTAAGGAGAAGGAAAATCATATAAACAAAGCATTCAAGTGCTTCAGAATTGCGAACATTCCCCAAGATCTCTGCTTAAAAATACATTTTGGACATCAGAAAAAACGCCTTTACATTGTGTTGTTTCTTTCTCTGGATAAAGGTATAAAAATTCAAAGCCATTTAGCTAAAGCACATTTCTAATACCATAGTCCACTGAGCTCCATAGCACCTTCTGCTTTGATTTCTAATGTTCCCCATTTAGTAATCACCCCATTTGTTCTAGCGGGTAATAGGAATAGTATTTATGGGTGAGAAGTGCTTCGAACAGCTTCTGTCCTTGAGAAGCCATTTGCTGCACTTGTATTCCTCATACACTGTGCTCTGTCATATTTAAGAAGCTGCTCACACGTACAGTACTGCAGCTTCGGTTCCAGGGGTAAAAAGCTTTCCTTTTCTAAACCAGAACACCCACTATACCTATGTGATCCTGAATAATTTCCAGAAAATATTTTGGTGAGCAGTTCTGAGTGTTGAGTGCACAGCCACCTCTGCAGTGTTGGGCAAAGATATAAGAGATGCTTAAAGACTAGGAAAATGTGCTATAGGAAGAGTTGCCTATATGTTTTGGGTACAACAGTTGTTGGTACAAAGAAATAAATCAACAGAAAGTTCTTGCTTTTTATGCCTCTCTTTTAATAGAAATTATTTGTTTTGGTGATGTAGATGAACTAAATATTACCTTGACAATTGCTCCAAAAGCGAGTGGGTCTGTAATTGAATGGCACCACTGCAGAGAGTCATTTTAAGATATTTAGCCTAGCAGCCTGCTTCCTGCCATGGTTGAAGGTGGTTCAGTCAAGACCTCACATCTGCAGGAGCCTTGGCTGTTTTACCTATGTTTTTTCTTCAGTCCAGATGACACTCCCTTGACATGCTGTTAACCTCTTCATTTTCCTTGAGTTTGGATGAAAGGAAATCAAACCCAGGCTAAGTAAGACATCGCTCAAGAAGATTAGGATACAGCACGATAGAAGTCAGAGGGCTCAATAAGTAGCAGACTAAGTAGATCAATTGCAAGCCATATATAGCTGATAAATTATGATGAAAAACATTTGGAACTTCATACCTGTGAGAAAAGAGAAGTATCCCTCATTACCTCAGGTACCTAACACAGTGTTAAAGTGCTGTCTTCTCAGTGGGATGAGTATTTTTAAAGAATTTATGAGCTGAATCTTATGTTCTTTGTGAATA
The DNA here is from genome assembly GCF_037157495.1 of Lathamus discolor. NCBI lineage: Eukaryota > Metazoa > Chordata > Aves > Psittaciformes > Psittacidae > Lathamus > Lathamus discolor. The sequence goes on along the minus strand of NC_088884.1, from coordinate 150,164,320 downwards.
TTACTAAGATATAATGGGTCAACACAGCCTCTGGAAAATGTGTTTTCTTTTCTGGAGTATGGTGTTTGCTCCTCCTTCCCTGTCATACAAAGTTCTTCTATGACTGGTTAGCATACATGGGATAGAGGTGGTCTCTGCATTTCTCACACCAGAGATAGGTGTGACCTAAACTACTGAAAGTGTGCTGACTTTTTCCAGGTATTCTTGCTATTCCACTTGATTGTTCTGAGAAACTCCAAGGACTGCAGGCACTTCTGCAACCAAAGGGGAAATATTTCCAGAATACACTTTTAATTGAATAAGGTGAGATGTGTACAGAAAATCAAATGGTGTAACATGATTCCAAAAAGGAAACACACCCTGACAGGGGCACAGCCATCACTCCCCGTCCAGTAGATCCATGGGTCCAACTGGAAAACACACATGGAAGTTTGTTCAAAAAAGTCAGAACTGAGCTTTTTTTACTTCTAATATTATTGAAAACTCCTAGCAGAAAGCTGAGTATAAAACAGGCAAGGTCAGATAAGCCTAAAGCAAGCAGCTGAATACCCAGCTGTAGAAATCCTGAGGCCATCTCTTATAGAGCAAGTTCCATTAAAATACAGATTGTATCAGAGAAGAGATGTATCTTTGTACTTTAAAACCTGCCTATTGTGCAAAAGGCATTAGGCTTATATCAGTCTAGCAGAGATTTTTATGGCAATTTAGATGATAGCAAATTATTAATGTAGAAGTACCTGTTTTATCGAGAATATCACTTTGCTTTTTGTCTGATTTTCATCATGTGCCATATGTACAGCAGTTGATCAAAGGCTGTGAATGCATTATCTCTTGCCTCGCTTACCATTTCTGAGAAAAGATGAGAAGGAGGAGAAGGGAGGGACAGAAGATGATGATCAGAAATAGAAAAGTTGTAAAACAGATCTATCAAATAAGGCTGTTCGTAATAGTTTCCCTTTAATGAAAGGCATCATTAATCAGCTGTAATGGTGGCTGAATGTTGGTGAAACAGTACATAAGCTGAAAAAAAAAGCAGTCACCAAGAATAAATGTACGCTGCATTGCAGCATACGTGCTTCTCATTAGTTTAACACAAATGTCACTAGTTAATGGGGAAAGCAATTTAGCAACCATCCTACATGGTAACACTCTAGTTTCTTCATCAGCCTTTCTCTAGGCGCCTGACTAGTGCACGTGTACAACATGCCAACAGCAGACATGCATTTATGAATACTTTCCAGACCTTTTTTACACCCTGCCCCTCCAAAAAAAAAAAAATTAGTGGAGGGATACATGGAGCTCTGTTACTGCCCGTGAATGAGAAATTGCCTTGCTTTGAAGCCCCACCAGAAGGATTCCCCCACTGCAGCGCAGCCTGGGAACAGCTGGGAGACAGAAGGGTCAATTGCATCAGTGATATTGGTGCAGTGTCTGTGTGAGCTAGACCGCCTATGTCTGGCACCAGGCTGAAGCAACACAGGCCACAGTCATTCACCTGCTTACTGCAACTTGCCCCAGCTTCCAAAACCTGTGCACTGCCTGGCTTATATCGTCTTATCAAGGGGAGGCTGCCAGGGCTCTTAAACAGAGAAACTGGCTGAGCTTTTCAATAGTCCCTTTGGAAAGTTCCTATAATAACCTTCCCTTAGGAGTGCCACATACATGTGATGATGATATAAGTGTTGTATCACCCTCTTCTGCTGTTTTGCAGATACAGACCACAGAACTGCTAATAACCTGTCCTGCAGCTACTGTGCGAGCCAGCAGAGTGGGCTGGAGCTAGAGCAGAGAGACACCAGGAGAGCAGACTCACCACCTGGAAAAGCCTCTAAAACTAGACCAAGAGACCAGGGACTAGAGAGATCATGAAGCTCTCCTAGCTCTGCCTAAGTCCAGAAGCAGGACCAAGGGGAGCCATCCCACAGCTCTGTTTTACATCTCTCTCCTATTTCTGCAACATTGAGAACGTTCATAGTAATTGTTAAGAAAATTTTATTTAAACATTAATGTTAAGACTAAATATAGATATTTTGTGATCATTTTAATATAAAAAATGAGACATGCTATCTGAGTGAATCTAACAATCTGAAAACTTAGGGTAGTGTGACAATAGGAAACCTCAGTACCAAACGTTCATCTATAAAATCAGAACTTTCTTTCAGTAGCAATTTCAGAGGTGTCAGAGTCCACTAACTGAAGTTCCAGTGGTAACAAGCAAAGCAGGAGGAATTCACCAAATCTGGGGTCTTCATTCTTCTCAGAACTGTGTCATCCTCTGTGTGAAAAAATGCAGAAAATGTGCAACAGTGGAACAAAGCCACTCATTTCATAATTAAATCAAAGCTTAATTTGTCAGCACTCACCTGTGCTTTTTTTAACCTCTGATGCTTCCTAAAACTTTTCTGTGCCCTTCAAAAGGCACATACATTTGGGTGAACAACACTTGCCTGTCACTGCTGTCACACAGTTTTGTTTACTTTTTCGGGATATTTCCATTCACATTGGTCGTATTGCAGCTTTGTCTGTACATGATAGTGTAATAGTGCTGGCTAAATGAAAAAAAGTCTAGATTTCATAGTCGAATATTTGGCTAAAGGATTTCCCATTGTTGCAGTACCATAAGTTTTCCTACAAGAATGAGCTCTACTAGAACAGTAAAGTAGCTGAAGTTCAGTCATTCCATATGCCAGAGCAAAATTGTACCCTTTCACCTCCAACACTAGAGAACAGTTGATTTTCACAGAGAACTTGCAAAAAGTCATGTCCTGCTGATACGGTTTACTAACTGTGGAACGAAAAGTATTCCTTTTGGCCTGTCAGAACAGCTGATCTTGTAATTCACTTCAAGATCCAAGTGACCTGCACAAAAAATGCTTGCTTTGTTTTTTACTTAACCAATCTCAGTAAGGCAGTAAACTAAACAAGTGAAGAAAATATCTGACTGAGCTGCAGCTGGAGAATGTAGCTTGCTTCCACTCTCTTTGACTTCACATTTGAAAGAGAAGTCTGCTGAAATTTACAATTGGAACCAGATTTTTGCAATGTGCTAATGCAAAATGCATGTGGCACAAGGGAAGCTTCTGCTTGCACACAAGACAGTTGTCAGCCTGTCAACATCTGCTCTTCGAAACTAAGGTGGAGCTGCTTGCAGCCAGCTACCTGCCTTTATCTGGCTGCATACTTTCTTTCATGTACTCTGGGTTAAAACTTTGAAGAAACCTTTAATAATATGTCAAATAGAAGGTGTTATAACCCTACTTTGAAAGGGTCCTTGAGCTTTTTTAACTGATTAACCTTGTATCTTTACCAGTGAGAACTAGTGAGCACAGATAACAATCCCAACAGCAAATCTTTTCTAAGTAGCAAAGAGCTGAATCTTGACAAACTGAGCAAGCACTCCAACAGGGTCAAGAGCAGGGCAGTTGCTAGAAGCATCATCTAGAGAATCAGCAGTGGTACTGTGGTGCATCCTGTCTAGCCAATTCATTGTGTGAGTGAGTGATGTTAAAATCTTTCCAAGAGCATAATTACTTTGGAATGGAATTATATCACTATCCAGGTGGTCAGGGTCTTCCCCAAGATGTTTCCAGTAGAGTCAGTGGAATGTTATTTCTGAAAAGAGGTGATAGAGTAAAGCTGAAATACATCCATACTGAGACTGGAGGTGCCTTTTTCCTTGGAAACAGACTACTACACGTGCTTAGGTAAAAATGTGCCTGTTGGCATATTTTGGAAGGAGCAAGCAGCCAGTATTTTTGTGCCATTTTATTCTAGGTCTAGATGTAGGTCTATTCATTTTCTTCAACTGTGCCATAACTCGACCAGCAGACTGCTTTGAAAGCTGTGAAGAAAGAGAGGAGTTAAAATGACAAACCAGGAGTCTGAAACCCGAATTGCTGAGGTGACATCTGCTGACAAGCACAGTATAGGAACATCCCAGAAACTAGTTAACTAGCAGCATGCGATCAACCAAATATATGAACTTTGCCATAAGAGGTTAAGAAGGAACCATCCTCCTTATGTCTAATGCATGTTTGAACTTCAGTCATGAGATCCTTTGGTTTCTGTCCATCTTCTGGTGGCTCCAGTGCAGTCAGCAGGACAACAGAGGCTGTCAGAAAAGTTCACCCTAAGCTGCAAAGCACCCAGCATTATAGAATTCAGCTTCATTAAGTTTTTCTAATAAAGAGACTTGGTTTTGTTTAATTTGGTAGAATTCAATACTAGCATTGTCATCTGTCACACAGAACCCAAAGGGTAACATTTCCATTTAAATACTTTAAATGCCATCTACAGACTTATCTAGATGCTTGCCTGCATTTTTGTTTGCTGCTCAGATGGAGGGATGCTTAGCTCTATCAGTATATGGTGGCAGAGAGGAATAGGCACAGTGCCAAAATGTTTCAAATCAGATCACCATCATGAGCTCTGTTATCTCAGAAGGGAAAAAAAAAAATTAATCTTGCCTGCAGGTGGGCAAAATTCAATACTGCCAATAAAAATGCAAGCAAAACTGCTTTTGCATCTACAAAGTGTATCCAGCTGCTGCATTATGGTACCAAACAAGTTCCACATGTCAGCCAAGGAATGCAGTGTGGTGCTGAAAAAATGAAATGGCAGGCACCATCTGCATTCTTATATATTCAGCAGTTGCCCAGAGAGTTGCTGCCATTGAAAGGAGCAAGATTACTTCCCTGCTATTAATAAGGAAACTTGACAAGACTGAAAAAGACTTGAAGGAGCTGTCATTATAGAAGTTTACATTCCACAGCATCTCCCAGCAAAACGAATGCTGCACTGCAACATATAGGTACTTACCAGAACAATGAAATGTAGGTACTTTCTGCCAAAAAATGCCAGTAAATAGAACCTAATTCTTCAAGAGGGAAAGGCTTGGAGCAGTAGCAGATCTATATCTTTTTTAAGCATTATTACGTAGTTTGGTTTCACTTATGAAGACTTCAGAGCAGCTCTATTGGGGTGGTGAGTAGGGGTATCAAAAGTATGCTGGACAACCCTTCATGAAGCAGCCTTGAAATCTGTACCATGAAATCAGGAGAGACTTGTTCTGCAGCTTTGCTGTCAGCACATGTAAAAAGATCTTCCAAGGCAAGGACCACCTATCTGTGTTCACACTCCCCCCGCCTATAGGAAGTGGTATGAAATGAAAGGGGGATTAAAGGGATCAGTAAGGAAATCTGCAGCAACCGCAAGATGCATCATTTTGCATTGGTAGGTATATATTTACTTGTGGATGTGAAAGAAGGGAAGGAGGCTGTTGTCATGTTCATCGAACCCTGAGGCTTTCATCTACTTGGGCTGCCTGCCTGAATGCTGCTGCCTTCTCCAAGCACGGTGTACCATGAAAGCGAATGAACTTTTGCAGAGTGGCATGGAGGTGAATATGCCAAGCAGCTCATTAGCGTAAGGCTGGTGCATTGCTCATTGTTAAGATGCTAATTCCCATTTTGAGCCTGGAGGGTATGCAAAGGGCAGGTAAACAGTTAATGAGTATGGTTCTTTGAATTGAGCTGCTGAATCTGTGCTGAACTTTTAAATCTTTTATAGCCGTGATATTTCAGAATCCTAAAAATGAATCAGAACGTCTGACAGGTATGCCATGAAGTTCCATATACACGCTGTGCCCAGATTTAGCACTGAGCATTTACCTTCTGATATGCTGACAAAGGGAAAATGGTTTATGCAGAGGTCTGTGGGCTGTTTTGCACCTAGAAGAAGCTGGTAAAATTGAGCTTTTACTGTTTCTTCTCTCATGTAGAAAAATTCCATCGAAACACAATCAGTGGTTTCATAGCACTACTACAAGAAAAAGGTTACTTCATCAGTAGAATAATGCTGGTGCTCAAAGACTTAATATATACATTACTGAGGAGATGGCGCCCAAAGTCAATATTGAAATAAAGTCAGCAGTGTCCCTAACATTAAACTAATCCTCCATACTTACATTGCCCAGTTCATCTCAAAGCTCCTTCCTTTCTAAACAAACAGGAAACAGTTAACCAGCCTGAATTACAGTTACAATTGCAATGCAGCTTCTTTGCAGCATCTATTTACCATCCTGCAGTAAAACTGTGATTTCGTTGACCAGAAAATCACACATTTCCTGGAAAAAGAAGTAGCAAATTTCCGAGGAATTTCTAATTTTTCCAGAGGCAAAGAAAAATAAGAATGCAATGTTTCATTTTGATATAAAACAGAACTGCTGCTTAGCTTTCTGTCTTTAGGTTTACAGATTCCCAAGGCTGTGTCTGAATCTGTTACTGACATCTCCTGCATTTTTGTGACTATCACTCACTGCCCCTTTGAAATACCCACGTACAGAAGCTATAAGCTTGCTGTTCCTGTATGGAATCTTGCACAACTGCCAGATGCTGACATCCCCATGTTACCAAAGCAGTGTAGACTGTAAAGGTTTTCAAGCCCTGTCTGGATGATGCCCTGAGCAACCTGGTCCTGCCGCACAGCTGACCCTGCTTTGAGAGGACACTGGACCAGAGAACCCCTGAGGTCCCACCAAGCCTGAGTCACCTGTGATCCTGCCTATCTGCTGGGGTGCACAACCTCTAGTGCTGAAGCCTGCTGCAAGGGTAGAAGAAAAAGCAAATGAAAATCACATGCCATAGGAGGGATTTGCTTCCAGAAGGATTTTGATGTACAAGAAAGAAGAAATCTTTCTGGAAGAAAGATTTCCAGAATTTGCTACTCCAGAGGTTAATCTTTAAAATTTTATCAGGACAGGAGATTTTTTAAATTTAATTCCTCTCTAGAATATTATCACATACAGAACAGGAACTGCTAGTAAAGATGCAGGTGCATCATGCTGAGACTGAGTATGTGCTTTTCTTCCCCACATATGCCATGAGTGTGTTTTTATGATGTGGTATTGAGAATTCCTGAATCTTGTCTAATCATCTTCAACAGCACCCCAAGCCCTCTTGCTGCAGTATGAGCTCCTCTTTCCTTCAGACAGAGATCTTCCGACTCTGAAGCAGACATTCCTGTTCAAGTCCATATTCATAAGAAGTATCCATAAAAAAAAAAAAAAGGTAGACATTCACAACAAAAATCTGTCAGAGAGAAAATAAATATTTCTGCCCCTTCCTTGATTTGAGTAAAAGTACACAGAGAAGCAATTAAAAGAGGCTTAACTTAAATTGGTTTTCCAGATGAACAACAGTTTGGATAGCAGTGATAGCATATATAACATTTATCCCTTGGGTTAATGATACTCTCTTCCAATTCTCCTTAATCTCATTACAAAGTCAATAAATATTTCTTTTTTCCAGCAATCTTCTCCGGCATTGTTTAGAAAAAGGAAGAGGAGAGGAGAGGAGAGGAGAGGAGAGGAGAGGAGAGGAGAGGAGAGGAGAGGAGAGGAGAGGAGAGGGAAGGTGAAGGGAAGGGAAGGTGAAGGGAAGGGAAGGGGAAGGGAAGGGAAGGGAATGGAAGGGAAGAGGAAGAGAGGAGAGGAGAGGAGAGGAGAGGAGGAAGAGAAAAGAGAAGAGAAGAGAAGAAGAGAAGAGAAGAGAAGAGAAGAGAAGAGAAGAGAAGAGAAGAGAAGAGAAGAGAAGAGAAGAGAAGAGAAGAGAAGAGAAGAGAAGAGAAGAGAAGAGAAGAGAAGAGAAGAGAAGAGAAGAGAAAAGAGGAGAAGACTAAATTTAGAACTTGAATTTGAGGAAACTGCTGTCTCCAGAAATTCTTTGCATTAAAATTACTCATCTGATCTCAAACTTCCAGTGTCAAGGGCTTTTCAGCCATTCACTTCAACAAGTGTCACAGACCATATTATGTGCTATGCCTCACTTGAGGAACTCTTGGTACAAAACATCTAACAACGTATATCAAAAACTTCCAGTAGTGTTCTCCGTGTACCACCACTGCACAAATACTACTCATAAGCAGAGCTGCTACTTCTCTTAAATGTTGTTTTCCTGTTGATGTGTTGGATCATTTTGCAATCTTCTAAAAATTTCCAGCTCCTCATTTTCCAGCTGTCCATCTTTGAGATTTAACAGGAGAAAAGCTGTGTGGTCATTAGCTGCCTTTCTTTGACTACATATGTAATTTTTGTGTATATATATATATATACACACATACATACATATGTATGCATGATCTTTCTGATCATACATAAGCATACAAATATATGTAGCTACTTAGTGATAACCTAATTATGTAAATGATTAAGCCAATTCCAATTAAAGCCACAATTACAGCACATAATCCATCCCAAAGAATTGGGTGGATTGGACAGAAAATATCTGTCTAATCTCTTTTATCTTAAAGATTTTGATGTCTTTTGTGGTTCCCACTGTGTTTAGTTCATTTAAAAAGTATCTATCCAAAACAGCATGGTCAACTTTTTTAACAATATCTCTGTTAAAATACCATCAGAACACAATCTGCTTTTGTTATGTCCATTTACAATCAACAAAGCTTTTTTTTGTTCCTTGGTCTGCGCTTATCAGCTAAACCACAAGTGGGAAGCACAACAAATGCTTCAGAACAATGCCATCAGATACAGAAACTTTGTGATTGCTCCTGTCCGGCTCTTTATGAAAACTGCAGGTCACAAAAGATTAAAATTCTGCTTTGACTGGGTTCATTTTTTAATAAAGAGTGAAAAGGGGGCAGGGAGCCCTGGGAGGATCAGAAGAACAGATTAGCTGTCTACAGAAACACTAGTTATGTATCATTAACTCCACTGAAGCTATTCATAGTTAAAGCTGAAAAATGCCCAAGATGACATTCCTTCCTCCCATGCTGTCAGGGGGGAGGCCAGAGACAAGATTTTCCACTTCATCTCCCAGTTTCCTTTTATATACAGGCTCTCAGCAAACTGCTCATGTTGCCACAACAGAGACCTTGAACCTTCAAAGCTATCTACAGAGACAGACCCTTATCCTCAATCAATATGGCTCAGCAAAGAGGCACAGGCTACCCACATATATCTCTTTGCAGGACTGGGACTTATGTTTTCAGTGACTGAACTTACTTTTCATTAAAGGGCAGAATGTCACTGCCAATTAGGCTCTGCAAAGAGAGCTAAAAAAGTTTAATTTTCATAAAACAATAAGAATGGGGACATGGTTTCTTTGGAGAGCCAGTCATCATTGTGACAGAGGAAAGTCATCAACACACAACCCTGAAGCCTTTTCTGTGACAGGAAATGAGACCCAGCTGATGGGAGAGGAGGTGATTTTTCTCCAGAAAAGAGTTCTTCGTTAGGTCCTGTCTGAATACCAACATGCATAACCTAAAGGAGAAAAGGCTACATTATTTCATTTTTCAAATAATGGTAAATACTGATGAAGGACAAGAATACTGTGCAATTCAGAGCAAGAGAGTAACAAAGCAGAAATTTGCTTGAAAACTTGCTATCCACAAGAAGAATCACTCATCTGTGGAAAGTGATGAGGAGTGGAAAACCTGAAAAGCATGACCCTGATAGAAAGCAACATGGAAAGGTGGAAGTTAGACACAAATAAAATGCTTTAAAAAATGCCTAAGACCAAAGAGGCTTGGTTGGAATGCTCACATCAGCTTTTTCCTCAAATATTTTTTTAAGAGAGGAGACTAGCTGAGCCTGTGTGTGTCTTTATTGCCCCAAAAAGCTACCTCCAACAGAGATGGCTGAATAAAAAAAAGGGAGATTGTTGTTTCAATTCAGCGCTGCTTCAAAGCTCCACCATGCTGCCCAGCTAATGTGTTTTTTAGATCATAGAATCATAGAATGGATTGGGTTACAAATGACCTTAAGAGCATCCAGTTCCAATCCTCCCACTATGGGCAGGGATGCCTCACCCTAGACCATGTTGCCCAAAGCTCTGTCCAGCCTGGCCTTGAACACTGCCACGGATGGAGCATTTACCACTTCTTTGGGCAACCCATTCCAGTGCCTCACCACCCTCGCAGTAAAGAACTTCTCTCTTATATCTAACCTGAATTTATCCTGTGCAAGTTTTAATCCATTACCCCTTGTCCTATCACTACAGTCCCTAATGAAGAGTCCCTCCCCAGCATCTCTATAGGCCCCCTTCAGGTACTGGAAGGCTGCTATGAGGTCTCCACGCAGCCTTCTCTTCTCCAGGCTGAACAGCCCCAACTTCCTCAGCCTGTCTTCATACAGGAGGTGCTCCAGTCCCCTGATCATCCTCGTGGCCTTCCTGTGGACTTGCCTTAACATCTCCATGTCCTTTTTACACTGAGAACACCAGAATTGCACACAGTACTCCAAGTGTGGTCTCACGAGAGCAGAGTAGAGGGGCAGGATCACCTTCAACCTGCTGGTCACGCTCCTTTTGATGCAGCCCATCTGATACAGTTGGCTTTCTGGGCTGTGAGTGCACAATGAAACTCATTGTGTTCAATTTCTTGTCAATCAACACCCCCAAGTCCTTCTCTGCAGGGCTGCTCTGAATCTCTTTTCCAACCAACCTTTAGCTGTGCTTGGGATTGCCCTGACCCAGGTGTAGGACCTTGCACCTTGCATGGTTGAACTTCATAAGGTTGGCATCAGCCCACCTCACAAGCGTGTCAAGGTCCCTCTGTATGGCATCCCTTCTCTGCAGCGTAACAACCGAACCACACAGCTTGGTGTCATCGGCAAACTTGCTGAGGGCGCACTCAATCCCACTGTCCATGTCACAAAGACGGTGAACAAGACCGCTCCCAAGACTGATCCCTGGGGGACACCACTCATTACTGGTCTCCAGCCGGACACTGTGCCATTGACCACAACTCTTTGTGTGTGGCCATCCAGGCAGTTCCTTATTCACCAAGTGGTCCATCCATCAAATATGTCTCTCTAGTTTAGAGACAAGGATGTCAGCTATCATTAGTTTAGGGGTACCAGTTAGCTTTTCTTATTGCTTTGGGGATCCCTGTGTGAGTGCTGTTGCCGTGTGTCACCCCCCGCCCCCTGAAGCAAGTCTCTGCCCATCACATACTGTTGCACAACAGCTCTTTTAGAAGATCGAAGTGTCATTTTTAGAAAAAGGAATTGAGGAGTTCATAATGTTCCCATGATGTTTTTCTTTAAAGCCATTTATTTTCCTAGGGTATGTCCACGTTTTTCATTCAAGGAAGATGTAAACTTGTTCTGGCGAGGGTGCTGGTAGAAGGACTGCTTTCCACAGAGGAGTTGCCTGCATTAAATATGCATAAGCTGTCTAAACAAGATCCATAGGGAATATTAAAGTGTTTTAATGACTGGAGTGTTGGACAAAGAAAAGGAAGGAATGTAGGTGCATGATAATGGCAAAATCAAACCAAACCAAAATAATATGATAAAACATCATAGGCATTTGCACACTTCTGACATGATGTTAACATTAGACCTGAAAGCCAGCCAGCAGGCAAAAATTGTGCATAGACTAAGAAATTATCCCAATGAAAGTCCACAGAACTGTAATATATTTCTCCCGACTTATTTTTCTATGTTTGTATTTACAAAGCAAACATAAGATTTAGAGACCCCTACCAAAACTCAGTTGTTCAGGTATGACTTATGAAATGTCAATAAGTGTGAATATACTCTAATATGAAGCAAGCCAGAGCATGCTTCTGCTGCATCATTCATACTGAAAGCCTGATGGTTGTGGGGGGAAAACATAGGGTCAGTATCCACATGATAAGAATGAAATACAAATTGAATGCATTCATGTTGCCTGCTCAGCAAGGCCACTCTTTGTATTTCGCTTCATGAAAAATCAGTCCGTGTTGATTATAAACACTGCAGTATTGATTATCCAGAGTACAGGCAAGCTGTTTAAAGGTGAAAGGACAAGAAAAAAACTCACAAAAAAAGGCCAGAAACAGCAACCAAATATTTCTCATTGGCTTTTGGTAATATAAGTGTCTCAGTGCATGACACATCATCACATGTGAGTGGGACATGGAGCTCAGCCAAGTTAATATTTCTATTCTTATTACCTAGGAAATAAATTCAGATTTCGTTCATCTGCTGTGTCAGATGGAGCTTTTTCAATCTAAACAAGGTGGAGACAAGTCTATCCCCTGTAGTGCCTTTAGGAAGAGCATAAATAAAACTGCAACATACTCCCTGCAAAGTCTCATTCATATTTCCTTCACAGCTACAGAAAACGATGTCCTCTGCACACATACGTACAGTCTCATATGTGAAATAACCAGGGAACCATTCACCAGGCAAACTGGATGTTAGGATCCCTGCCAGGAAGAAAGGGCTCATCCATCTCCTTGCCCAACATTGGACCCTTGAGCCTAAAGCCAAGCAGGCCATCATTTGCAGGACTGCAGAGTCCCTGCCTAGTCTGCAGTCTTAGCCTCCAAAGCCAGTGAGCACTGAGAGGCCACTAACTCACTGTGGACATAGAAATTTACTTACCCATTTTTTCTTGCATAGTAGAGAAACACACATCTCTTCAATAATGCTACATTACTGCCATGGGTATAAAAAGACATCCTCAGCATCCAAGCAGAAGCAATAATGGTGTGAGCCAGCTAACTCCCTCAGGCGCACCAGGCCAAGCAGGAATGCTATCCATCTTAATTTGATTTTAGGCATCACAGAGTGGAGATTTTCTTAACTTTTCTTTCTACCTTCTTTATAATCAGCCACAAAAAAACTGCAGTAATCCTGGTTACACATTACTATGAAGTTTTCTTTACTGTGTTTCATGCTGACTATTCTCAGTGCAGTGTATATTAATCTTTTTCAAAACAGGCCTTGAGCTCACTCTAGAGTATAAGAAGGTTTGCTTTTTTTTCCTTAAGGGAGAAATGCAGATGATCTCCTTCCAAATAGAGATCAATCAGCTTTAAAGAAATCTGTATTGGATTGTTCCCTCTTTTTGCTTAGTTACTTTTGAAATAAGAAAAGAACATCTACATCTCAATTTGAATGTTATTTCAGTGATTGTGCCCCATTAAAAGCACAACTCAGTAACTATGGAAGAAGGCAGGTGAGAAGAGTCTTTCAAAACAAAAAGAATTTGTTGTGTTCTCAGTAGCAAAGAGGAAGACAAGAAACTTCTGGAGAAAAAAAGCAAAGCATCTCTTCACTGTAGGTCTCCTCTCTACCTTATAGACTATAGAGAATTATAATTCTCTAGCAGTGCTTATCCCAGACAAGTCCTTCATGGCATCAGTTCTAGCCTGTGCTTCACCCCTAACCCCAGTAGCATCCCTCAGGCTTCAACGTTCCTCTGACTGAAGTCGTTGGGACTTTCATCTGAACAATATCATAGCAGGCAACAGAAGCCAGGGGCTCCTACAGGCAAAAACACTATAAACCAACACAATAGATGTTTCAATTGGCTCAAGACATTACACAGCACCAAAAATGCCAGAATTCTATTAACTTACGCAGAATCTCCCTTGTTAGTACCTTGGCAACTTACGTTTCTCATTTCAAACTCATTACCCAATCACAACTTTACCTCAGGTTTGTTTTTTTTTTTTTCCACACCACCCTTCTTTTCATGTAAAATTCATCAGGCCTTAGCGGAGTATCCTAAACATTCCATACTATTCCTATCCTTGCAGTCCTCATATTAAGTAAGAAGACTGATGAAGAACTTTCTTCCATATTGTGAAGATCTGTTTGCCATTCTGGTCTATCTGAATGGTAAAGCAAAACCTTGGTTTCATAGAATCACAGAATAGTTTAGGTTGGAAGGGACCTTTAAAGATCATCTAGTCTGACTCTCCATGCAATGAGCAGCATCTTCAACTAAATCAGGGTTTTTAGAGCCCTCCCCAGCCCAACTTTGAATGTTTCCAGTGATGGGGCACCTACATCCTCTCTGGAAAACCTGGTCCAGTGTTTCTCCACCCTCATTGTAAACAATTTCTTCTTTATATCTAGTCTGAATCTTCCCTCTTTTAGTTTAAAACCATTACCCCCTAGTCCTATTGCAACAGGCCCCACTAAAAAGTCTTTCCCCATTTTTCTCATAGCCCCCTTTTACATACTGAAAGGCTCCAACAAGGTCTCCCTGGAGCCTTCTCTTCTTCAGGCTTAACAACCCCAACTCTCTCAGCCTATGTTCATAGTAGAGGTGCTCCAAGCCCTCTGATAGTCTTTGTGCCCCCCCTTTGGACTTGCTCCAACAGGTCCATGTCTTTCCTGTGCTGGGGGTTCCAGAGCTGAACACAGTACTCCCAGTGGGGTCTCATGAGAGTGGAGCAGAGGGGGAGAATCATCTCCCTTGGCCTGCTGGGCACTCTTCTTTGGATGCAGCCCAGTATACAGTTGGCTTTCTGAGTTGCAAGTGTACAATGCTGGCTCATGTCCAGCTTTTCATTCACCAGTACCCTCAAGTTCTTCTTCTCAGAGCTACTCTCAACCCCTTCATCTTCTATTCTGTATTGATATCAGGGGTTGCCCTGACCCAGGGGAAGGACTTTGCACTTGGCTTTGTTGAACCTCATGAGATTCACATGGGCTCACTTCTCAAGCTTAAGTCCAAGTGCCTCTGAATGGCATCCATTTCCTCAGGTGGGATCAGGTTTCTGATGCATTCATCTTGTTTGGTTAATATTAGAATTATGGCTGCTTTTTCTCAGTGTCCTTACCCAGTAGGCTGTCCATAACATGCAGAGATGAAAAGTCTGAAGCTCACAGCTTTCCCACAGCCCAGGAGACAGGCTGATAGGAACTAGTCAGACAGGCTGGCAGGAAACATGGGGTTATTTTATCTGAGATTTTTTCCCATCATTAACTACATCGTGAAGTGCCCAGAATCACAATGTAAACATGCAGTAGGGGTCCAGAATTAATCTTCTGTATATGCCATGTGGAAGACTTGTAAAATTTATACAAACTGGTCTTTGGATGTTAAACTGAACCAGGTGGGTGTCGAAATGGCTATACTCTGTCTATGATTCAGTCTCATAGCGATAGAAAACATTCCCAGCAAATTATCATTGCTGTTTGTCAGGGTAGGTCTTTCCTGAATGCCAGATGGAGGCTTTGTCCAGGATTTGACTGCAGAACAAGCATGACTGCTCTGGAGCAATCCCTGCAGTCACACAGCCTCTGCCTTCCTGCCGGCAGCACAGCACCACAAGCGAGGGGCTTCCAGGAACACATCTGTGCTGTGCTCCCGCCTCAGCCCCATTTGCAGTCATTTCTCTTCTCTGTTAGAGTAACCCCAAAGCTGCAGGGTTGTCTTTGGACACAACAGCTTCCCAAGAAAGGCTGTGCTGTGCCCATCCCCTCACCTCTGCACCTCATCTCTGACTTGCCTGGCTGCTATTTGGCTAGACCCAGGGGTCTGCTTCCCTTACAGCAGTCATTGCCGTTTTCATCAGCTCTGTCCTCTTCCCCACCAACCCCTTCCTCCCTATGGTTTTGAAGACAATTTCATTATGCAACTTTCCAAAGCTCTTGGGCAATCTGTTTTCATTCTCCCACTTTCCTTATCAGTATTTATACTCTTAACTCCAGCACCTCATTCTTTATACATGGCATGTCCTTCTTTCTAATGCTTGATAATACTTTTTGCACTCACTTATTCAGAGTGACCTTTTTCACTCCTGGTGTATTTATCGTTAGATAGCTCTCATAACCCTTGGGCATATTGTCATTTATCTTTCAACTCATTCAATTCCCTCCCCATCCAATTCAGCTCTGCTTAGTATCCTTTTTGTTCCTCCAAATATTGTGCTGCTGAAAGCAAAGCATTTTAAATACTAAAATAAATAAATAAATAGTAATAATTAATGGTTGCCTAGCAGCTTCGCTACTATAATGTTTCCAGCAGTTGCATTTCCATAGATAAAGAACCATCAGATGCTTTCAATAAGAAAGACTTAAATGCTAGATTGAGGAAAACAGCAGCAAGGCAGGAGCTGGAGTATGACACAGCAGAGGGGCTGGGAGGACAGCATGGTTGATACCTGTGCCATCCAGCTGCCAGTGCAGTAGATAGCACAGAAATGTCAAATAGTGTCAGTCCATGTATGATTCATCTGCCATATCTTCCCCAGGAGAAGACTAGGGCAAGAACTGATTCATTTTAGAGAGAGTCTGAATACAACTTCTGGATATTAATAATCTATGATGTTTTTGAAGCAAAACTTCATGAAGTGGTGCAATCCTTAAATCCAGTCCTCACTTCTCTCATGCATTATGAAGGGAATTGGACACACCCTAAACTGGAAACCATATTGTTTGGTTTGTTAATGTAGCTTATTCTATTTACAACTAGCTAAATTTGCTGCTAATACACTGTTTTCAAAGTTACTTCATGAAAAATGGACTAGATTTTTAACAACAATGGACAAGCATCTTTTGCAGTATAGACAGATCCCCAGAACCAAACTTGTTGGCAGTTTTAATGCCTTCAGTATTTTTCTGCCCATGACAGACAATAATTTCTTAAGTCCATTTGCAAAGGCTGACTACAGGATGGACTCCAAGAGCTGGCAGCCTTCTCCAATGAGTCAGTCGACTCTGCTTCTTTGTTCTGTACAGAAAGATAAAATGAAATCTGCTTTTCTTCCCACTTTAAAATATAACATAACCTGAACAGTCATTTACTAAGGCTTTTCCCACTCAACCAAGATGACAAATGCAAAATGAAAGCTATGACTAAGAATAAAGTATCAACCAGCTGTGTTGACTGAATTGCAGTGCAACAACCCATCCATAGCACAGAAAATGCATTTTCAGCACTGGTAAATGGAACAGCCTCAAAATATCCATCATCTTGAGTGTACTGTTGAATATTTACCTATGGAATTTTGTTTCCTGAAAGCAAGCCTTAAAATTAAGACACGCAGTAAAACAGATGTACTTGCACAGTGACTGACATCCATCACCAGGATTTTAGTCTATTAGGATAAAAATGTAGGGATCAGTGGAGAACATACCCACATTTCAACAATTGCCCAGGTCGAAACAGTTCTGCAATTCCCTCAGCTGAAAAAACAGCTGTATGTAAGTCTATGTGATGGTTTGCTGCCACCAAACATTGTTCCTACTGAACATCCAAGGCAGTTCAGAAGTCCTACCACCCTGCAGGTCTCCCTTTTCATTTCAAGAGGTGAAGACCATACTTCACTTTCTCCAAGCCCTAGCAGCAGATCTTGCCACCTCTTCCTTCCTGCAGACAATATTTGAGAGACTTTCAATGCTTAAATTAAGCAACATAGGTTAGTGTTCTTCTCTTCTGGTGTTCTTCTTTTTTCTGTTTGTTTTTTTTTTTTTTTTTTCTGGGCAGGTGCTAGCTGAGCTTCATGAAACATTGCATCCTGAATTTAGCGCTCCAGCATTGTGTGCTCCTCTCAGGGCTATTCTTTCAGGCTGCCTGCTGACTAAGACGTGCACCAGACATGCACTAGCTTGCAATTGCATTCATCTCATCAGGTTTTCCCTTGCAACTACAACTGATTGATAGCAACTTGTATTTTATTATGAATATAAATTTAAATAGTGATCTAATCCGAGCCAGGGTTTTAAGCAAGGACAGGTAGTACCTGTGGTTTAGCTAGCAGAGACAGATATGTGATATGCAGGCAGCAGCAAGTGCCATAGCTGTTAGTCCCCTTTTCCTACTCTTACCCTAATACAACAATTTCACTATAATTGGACAGCAGCAAAGAGGAATTCACATGACATTTGCTCTAAAGCACAATGAACAATTATATGCTACAGGCTTCATTGTATGGCAACTCTGGATGAAGTATTTCGTTAGTTCTATAAATACATTTGTTTGTCAAATTTTTGAAATTCTAATTAAATAAGCATTTTACCCATTTCATATATTTGGGTTGTATCAGAAGTGTTAAAGTCTTATATGGTGTTTCAATGTTTAAATAATACAGTGCAAGAAAAGTACCAGTGTAAAATAATGAAATATTAATATCCTGTTTGGAAACTGTGTGATTCAATCAGTGCTGCACTCATCCACTCAGTTACATGCAAAGAATCTGTCCTCAGATGAACTTGCTTCATTCCCCAAGTATGTTCTGACTTTCTTTTGGGGGGACAGAAATTATACCCCATCAATATCCATTGCTTTTGACCATGGTGTGATGAGGTAAGTTAGCCTAACAGAGAAAATATCATGCTTTTCTTTCTCCTGTTTGGTTGTTCCTTTTCTCTATGATTTTCACAAACCTTCTCACTCTATACAACTAGGATCTTTCCTTTATTCAGCTATAACTTTAATTCTAAAGGGAAAAAAACAAACAAACAAAACAACAACAATGTTGTGTGATAGACAAGAAACAAGAAACAATAGTTGGAAGTAGCTCCTCAAAGTTACAGAGGGGACTAAATTTAGAAGCTCAAGACCCTGTTTTAGCTGCACCCAAAACCAACCATCACTCTGTGAACTCAGAAGCAGTTGGTTACACTACGTCTTTGATTGTGGTACCTAAATGAAGATGCAGAAGTACAACTGCAGCTAACTCCAGAGCCATTACTTCCTAGAGTTCAGAGTGACAGCCACACACTTGTCTTCTCAATCCTTCACATGAGCTCTGATATGAGATGCTTCCCACTGCAGATTCTGGTGACACCTTTTTTTCTGTCACACAGCTGCACATCAAGCTCACCCTCATGACATATCCTGACATTGGACAGGCAGAAGTTTAAGGAAACTTTATTTGCATGTTAAAGATTCATAGTGGTAGAGGAAGCAAGCTACAGATAAACTACCTTTGTATCTAAATATCAGGTTTCCTTGTCTTCAGAGAAAAAAACTGCATCATAAGGACCAAGTGTGGCAGGTGCATGGGTACAAAGACGGTGGCAAAGCACTGGTTAAACTAGAACTTGAAGCAATTCAAGTTGCCTGAGTGGGAGGAATTTCATGTGTGTTTTAAATGTAAACTTAGGAATTCCCAGACTAATTTTTATAGGTTGAATTATTTAGAAAATACTGTTTCCTCTCAAGGATTCTTCCCTCAGGTAATTGATAAATATTTATAACCCAGACCTGCTCTTAATGAAGATTTTTGCCTCGGAATAACAATTAAGAGTCTTTGTCAAAATCCCAGGTTGAAAATAACTGTCATTCAAATGTTATTGTTTTTGAGTATGTGTAAAATATTGCCTTCCAAGATCCAAGGAAAAATCTTTGTTGGCAACTTGTTTGAAACAACGCCTAACCAAATGTGAAGGGGCTTGTCTTAACAGCATACCAATGAGGTGTAACTGGCAATCAGGTGTGACTTGTTTAACAAATTAACAATATGTTTCTCTAATAGGAAATTTGTTGCTCCATATTCAGAATTGAAGATTTGCAGCTACTTAAAAAATCTACAGAGACTTTCAACATAATTAAGGTTAAATTTACTTTGAAATTCATGAAGGACATATAAAAGCAAACTAGTAATATTGTACACCTAGAAAATCACACTTCCATGAAATTCTTTAAGCTTTTCGTTAAGGCAACTCATTTACACCTAAAAATAAACGAGAATTCATCACACTATCAGTAACAGTTGTGCCTAATTCTGAGGGAGGTTTTGTGCTAAAAAATCAGATGTCTTAACCTTATTCTTGATTTGCAAAAATATCTGCAGCCAAAATGAAGATGAATTTGAGGCTTTACAGATAACCATAATTCTTTCCATGCTAAGCTGATTGGTTCCTGTTTGCTAATTCCAAAAATCACTGCAGCATTTATCAACTCGCTGCAAGTGGCCACTTCTGAACAAGTTTGATCTCGTCATAGATTTCTATGCTTACTCAACTAATTAAACAGACGCCTCTGCCCCCCCTCATCAAGGCAACTGAGATGTGATGGCCTCTGTGTTCACAGGTTACCTGTTTCCATAGCTTACATTTCCAGGCTCCAAAGAATGACAAACCTGCAGGAATATTTGATGAGAATCATAGGCTGGAAGAGCTTTTCATAGAGTTCTGTTTCTGAAAAATGCTTCTGTTGATTTTGCTACTGATGTCGGTTTATCTTCAAACATCTGTATGCTATATGGTTTTGAAAGACAAAAATAAACCTCCTCTCTTTGTAGCAAAGGTGGCCATTATATGGTATACACCTAAACATGCTTAATGAAAACATGACAACATGACAAGTATTCATAAGACACACCCATAAAATACCACCTTCAAATTTCTAGTTTCCAAGCCTTCAGTGTTAGATTTCATCCTTTTTCTTAGCAAAACTATTGATTCAAATGGATGTAAATCTTTGAAAAGCCACCTCCATTTCAACATACGCTTTGGTTTTTATAGATAGGCAATAAACCTTATAAAAATTTGTTGAAATAGCTACATTGTGGATAAAATTAATATTCAAAAGAAATGGAAAGGAAACCTCACTTTGGAGCATACCATCATTGTAGACCTCCTAAGGAGAAGAGCATTTCTGATGAAGTACTTTAAATATATCTTCTACAAAATGCATTTTTTAATTTTGCATCCGCTAATAAATGCATTTCTACTAGTGATCATTTTAATTTTGTTAGTCTTTACATGGAAAATCACAGACCAGTAAAGGAATTCAATACCTCCTCTAGGCTGTCTTGGATTTTTTCCCAGATGACTTGTACTTTTCAATCTCCTAAGCAGCAAGCCAGGTATAACTTCCCTTGAGAGACTCTTCTCACCCTAAATTTATTTACTGTTTACAGTCTGAAAGTTTTTCATGAGGTGGGTCATAAATGCTCCTTTCCCTTGCTGAACAGGAAGACTCCCTTTTCTTCTCTCAGCCCCTTTGGGATATCCCACCTTTCTTAGCATGTTGATTCCTTCTACCTTTCCCCATAACAGCCTCACTGATCTTTAAATCCTTTCTAGCTCTTTGGTATCACTACAAGGATCAGGCTTGTCTCGCTTATTTTAGAATAGCTAAATCTTTAATGATCAGCTAAAACAATACCCCTGCATTGAAGATGGTAAAAATTAGATGAGTTAATCTAAGTACAGGTGATTAGAAAAGATCACTATATCATCAGCACAACAGCCTGCTTCCTCCTTTTAGTGAGATTTAACATGATATGTTAAGTGTACATTGAGGAATCCTGTAAGTCACAATGCACTTAATAATAGCCTTGGTTTATGTGGATGCCTATTTCAGAGGAAAGTGAACGACTGTGTATTTGCCTCATTGGCCCAGAATCAAGCATTTGAAGGGAAAAAACCTAGAATTGTAGGAAGTATGGCCAGTTTGTAGCTTTTTAACAAAAACAGAGAAATTAATATTTATCAGACTTTTCTCAAAGAGTCACAATGGCTTTCTATCAATCTCAGCTGAGCGCTTAGTATTTAGGATGTCATATGAATATATCATAAATCACAAAATGCATGCAACATAATGCACATTTTATTTTAAGTCAGCTTTCTTCAATTTGAGATGTTCTGTTTTTTTCAAAGGTAGTTTTTAAAGCCAAATTCTATGATATTAAAGCAACATGGGCTGAAACCAAAACATTTATGTCTTACCATAAAGCCAAAGACAATGTACCACATTCTCCTCTTTCTGATTGCAGAAATAAGTACTGAAAGTTTACAAGGGCATAGCAGAATACCTAACAGTAAAAATAAAAAGGTAATATTTAGGTGCACTCTGATTAAATATTATTGCATTTAATCCATGCATCCAGAGAGCAAATCTGAAATAATTTGAAATATTTTTAAAAGTTGTCTCTATGATTCATTTTCACAGGGAGAAAAAGAAAAAATATTTTATTATAAATCACATGAAATATCCTGAGTAAAACCAGTCAGTGCAGGTTATTTTAGAATGGAAAAGATAAAGTTTTCTAACCCAATGAACATCTATCAGAGTTGAAATCATAAGTTATTAAATCCTATTGTTCCTTCTAACTGTAAGAGATCATCTAAATACATTATTCTACTGATACTCTTAACTTTTATGAACTCAAGACCAAGTCGGGCTTTCAGGCATATCCAAGTAACTCCAATGACATCTGAGAGAGCTCTACAATATAAGACAAGGTTTCTGACCATATTGCCATATCTTTGTCTTGAAAACTCACAGCGGGGGTTAGGCAAGTCCACCCAGTGCAGAGAGAGAGACTTGCACGCACAGATTTGTAGATAAATACATTTCTTAGAACTCCTAAGAAGGGTACAACAGGGCCACACAAACAAGATGCTAGGGAGCTCTTGTGCTGAAGAGGTCCAAATCCAGAAGGCGCTGGGTGTCCTGCTTGTCCACTGCAATGATCTCCTGTCAGTCCTTGAGGTGACCTAATCAGTGAGCAACAGCTGAGCACATCTTTGCCCAACAAAGGAGATGTGAGATGATGATTATCACATAATTATGAAAACTAAAAACCAGACAGCCTTTTTTTTGTCGTTTACTACATCCGAATAGCACTACAGGAGCCAAATGTCAGAGGAAACACCTGCCATAATACATTTAATTTATCAAAGTAGAACAAACTCAGTGATACATTTTAAATTCCTTAGAATCATAGTTACTTGGTACATAGGTACATAATTTTTGTTTCAAGCATTGATACCCAGAGAGTTGACCTGACATGGTGCCATGTAGCTCCAAACTTATGTTGTCTTGGCAGACATGTACTGACAAATTTCTGTGCAACATTGGCATCCTTATAGCTCCTTCATAAACTGGAAATGTAATTTGACCTCAAGATAATTTTGTATAACCTAAGTATCATTATGCTCTAAGATTTTTAAGGACAATCAGTATAACCAATGAGATACAAATGCCATACATACTGAGCGAGATGGATGTGTGTATATTTGTGTATAAATATATTCACATGTATCCACATGTCTGTGTGTATCCACACACATGTATATATGTATGTATATAACGTAATCACAATATAATACAATTTTAATTAAAAAAAAAAAAGGTCTGGATTAAGTTTTGTACTCTCTAGTCTCCTTTTATAGTTTCTTTCTATGTATTTATGTGAATTGAAGAATAAAGCACAGCTACTACTCTTATGCTCAAGGTTCCATTATGCGAAGTAAAAATCTAATCTAATATAAATGCTTTGCAAAACATGCCTGAGGTCAACCCCAAGTAGACAGTGTTGAGACTACAATGCCAGATTAATAGTCAGGCCAAATGGATCAATTCTTCAAGCTTGTCAGAGATTGCTAATGTCATAGATGATGATTGATATCAGTCAATCTTAACACATTTCAGGTAGAAAATGTGCACAGAAAAAGGTTCTCTCAGAAGCACTGCATGTGGAAGATCCCATGGGAAGTTATACGGCAAGTCAACAAGATTATGGAGGCCTTGTGAATCCCTAGATACATTAAAAAATATATTATACTGCAAAATTTCAACTAGCTAGCATCGTAAGAACGAACGCTTTGAGGAAGATATCTCCCCACTGATCACTGCAATTCTCTCTCTTATGACTTAGATATGGCCTGGTTTCTACACTCTTTTCAGCCCATAGCACTTACACTCTTCTGATTTTAAAAATCCCCAAACAAATTTGTCCTGGAAAAGACAGAAGAGCCAGAAAGCTGAACTGACCATTTCTGTCTTCATCACAGCACAGAACGTGTCAGCTGAAAAATGCAGAGCATGCTGGTGGAAAAGTTGTTAGTAATGAGCCAAATGAATCCCTGGTGTGACTTCACTCACTTCATTAGAGTTATCCCCAGGATAAGTTTGTCCCAGTACACAGAAGGCTCTAAAAGTTTTGAGCTGAAGCGAGCAGCAGTGCCTGGGAAAATGACAGTCTTCCCCCGAATATTTAAACTGGATTGTGAATCCAGAGAGTCTGATCCCAAATTGTGTTTGCCGCTTTCTTTTGATACAGTCTTTTGAATCACTTTTACAGTTCCAGAAAGTGTTGCATGATCCAGCCAGCAGCACAGTGCATTAATAAGCAATGAGCTATGCAGTCCTGTCAAAACAAGCTCATTAGTAAGTTGGCTGCTGGGTTTTAGCAACCACTAGGTAAACTTTGGCAATATAAACAGGGGCACCTACAGGGAGGTCCCACAAGCTCTCTGTTCTTTCAAAGATTTAAGGACTTATTTTTAAGCATCTAAATATGACCCAGCATCAATTTTCAGCAGTGCAAGTAAAAAATAATTTTCCAAAAGTCTCACAAAGCCTTATTGCAACAATTAGGTAGAAAGTTTTTTCTCATGTGATAAAAAATACCCCATAATATAAACTCGAAATGATGCTTCCTGATATATTGTTAGGCTCATAAAACTTGGCTCTAGTTTTTCAGGACTGTAAACAAAGCGAGGCACTTTGATGCTCTGATGATTGGATGGTAATTAGAGGGCCACACAAGTTCATAATATATATGAAGAATATAGTACTTTAAACGTCCCTGTTTATGAAAAGCTCACTGATTGCTTCTCCAGTGACTCAACCAAGCTTGTCCATGAAAATTAAAGGGTACCATGCCTAGCTTTCTTTTGCAAGACTACAAGGATGCACCCAGACTACCCCAGGCAAGCATCAGTAAGTCCTGTCAGACACTTCAGGTAACAAGAAGAACTGCTAGAAATGACTAAAATATTTGAGTCTAAAGAAATACTTTTCATGGCAGAAGCTCTGAATGTATTTGTCTTTGCAATTATATATCTATATATATGCATATTTTTAAAATCCCTTTATATTGATGAAAAGTGTTAAATTTAATTTGTTTATCACCAGCCTTGGAATATCAGAAGCTGTGGTTATTGCACTCAGGGCTGCATTCACACGTTGACACCATCCTCCCACCATCTGCGTCTAAGGGTAGACTACCGGGTTTTGTACACCACCAATGAACAGCAGCAGTAACCTGGGTGGATTTTGAATCTTCCTGCTTGACCAGGAGGCAGATGAGCATTATTCTTGCCTGCACACTTTCCCTCCGCAACCTTTGTTACCTGAAAGTTGCAGTGACAGTGCTCCACTTATAACCCCTCTGGAAAAGAGAGCTCTTTCGCACCATCACCTCCACTGATAAGTTCCTTGCCATGAGGATGTGGCACTTGTGCTGTGTGAGCAGACATGGCTTTTCTGAATGCATTACCTTTGACCTGTGAAGATCAAATTAGTTTGTTGTCTGCCTGCTGTGAAAATCACCTGTGTCCATGAAATAAACACTTCAGCCTCATTACTTTGATTACGTATGTTAGAATACAATGGGGTTTTTTGTATATGGACACCAGGTATACCTGTCTGCAATAAGAAAACATTATCTGTAACTAATATATTTCAGTTCATGATCTTTTCCATAGGCCCTTTCCAACACTATGCTTCTGCAGAAGCAGAGACATGTAAGGACCACTGGGGAGAGAAGAACAGGTGAAAATCAGCATCAGCACAGGCAAGACCCTGGTCTTGTACCTAAATACATATTGTAGATTAGTGTCTACTTCCTAGGATTGTTATCCTTAGAAAAAGCAACTGGGGCCTTTTATTTTCACTGAAGTGCTGAGATTCAGAAGTAGCAATATTCATTTTTAGAAGAAAAAATTAAAAGCACCCTTTTGAGAAAGGTAGCAACTATTAATACAACTTTCTAACTGCAGTCCTGGCTGTAATACTGTGATGCCAGCAGATTTT
The DNA here is from genome assembly GCF_037157495.1 of Lathamus discolor. Lineage (NCBI taxonomy): Eukaryota > Metazoa > Chordata > Aves > Psittaciformes > Psittacidae > Lathamus > Lathamus discolor. The sequence goes on along the minus strand of NC_088884.1, from coordinate 150,138,800 downwards.
ATCCAACATCCAAACTGTGTAAATGTACATTTATTTTTTTTTTAATGTCTACTAGTATGTATACTACCATGTATTTTGTTCTATTATGTAAACTTTCCCATGCAGGTGACAGGCAATTTATTGCAGCACTTCGATGAATTGTAATAGCTGTAGTAACTGTGCAGTTAAGTGCTGTTTCTAAAATGTAGAACTGGCAAAATATTTAATGAAGCATTTGGCTTTCTGTGCGACGAGATGAGAACACCCTGTTGTGTGCCAAATCAATCTGATTTTGCACAATATATCCATTCAAGCAGCAATTCTGGAGGCTGGAGAGCCAGAGGAGGTGAAAGACTAGATTTTCTAGGCTGTAGAGAAAATAGCACTTCCAAATGTAATTTCCAAGTACTAAGAAGTGCCATTTACTCTCAGAGACATGGATTTGCAGCATGATTTGGACAAAGTCTGTGGAAGCTCTTCAATCTTTGCTGAAAGTCAACAAGAATTTTCTTCAACTTTACTGCTGCTACTATGGGTTTAACGCTGTAATATCAATATTTGACACCGCTGATTCTCTAGAAAATATATATCCTGCAATCATACTCTACAAGGTGAGACACAGATGGGGTAACTACTGAGGATGAGCAGCTAGTTCTACATTGCGTTGCAAGACTCATGTAAAGCTATTTATTTCCTCTTTTTTTTTTTTTTTAGGTGCATTTTGTTGTTGTTTATTGCTTTTCTTTTGGCCCATTTCCACTCCATGCTCAATTTCAAGGCTATTCATTTCCATGCATTTCAAGAGTACAGAACTTGACAGGAGCAATCTTTCATCTAATGTCAGTAAGGAAAATATTACAATTATCACTTCATCCAGACACCAGAAAGCCTCTGTAAATTTCTTTCATAAATAGCTGTAATAAAGAGTAGAGCATCATTAAACTCTTAGCACATACCATTCTACTGAAGTAACAGCTGATCCCAAATGGGTCTTGGATCCCACAATTATCTCAGATTTCTGGCCCTGAATAATCAGCATAGGGCAGCCTTTCTTCAAGTTTTTTCATACCAGACTTCACTCCATATTGTAGATGTGCCTGGAAAACACTTTCAGAGTTCACAAATCTGCTCTGCTGAGCTGAAAAGAAAAGCAGTGAGAAAGCAGCTGAGATCTGACATCGCCATGTTGTCATTCTGAGAAACAAGTAATAAACTCTTGGGTTTAGAGGCACCACTGCTGTCACCTGCAATGTTACCAGCACTTTTATCACCCTCAGAAGTCTCCCTTTGGCCAACCAGCTATTAAATGACATCATGGGATTGATATTTTTAGACAGTGTCTCAATTCCTTCTCTGATGCTGGAAAATCTTTGCTGATACTGACACAAAAACTGGAAATATTCAGAGACTGAAGGCTGGAAGAACAAATATCCACAGCTTGAAATCAAAAGTTAGCTTCTGCGGCCAATGGGACAAGCAGCACCATGTCCTCTACAGGCAAGCACTGAGCAGTATAGGCAAGGGACAACACAGCAACCTAGAAGAATCAGTACAGTAATTTAGAAACCCTTTCTAGGTCATGCCTGTCGAGCACAACTCTGTGGAAAGGGTCAACATGGGACAACAGCAGCCACCAAGGCTACAATGATGTGAGTGGGCAGTGTAGTGTCTTAGCGCGCTGCAGGAATAAATGCCAGGGGGGAGCAAAGCACTTGGCACAGGAGGAAATCCAGACAGCCACCTCCCTGTAAGCAGAAATGACTCTTATATGTGTGCTTCCATCAGCAGACCGTGCTGCTAACTCAGTGCATTCTTTTTTCCTAAGACTAACAGGAAGATTATAAAAAATGGCAAGTACTGTTTGAGGCCACCAAGAACTGATGCTATATGAACCCTCTCCAGGGAATTTTCAAGTCAGACAGCTGCTGTGACTAGTATTAATAAGTCACCTTTCAGCTTCAGAGCATCACAGGGACATGAGCTGGGACAAGAAGGCTGATAGAAATTACAAAGTCACTCTGCAGCAACAACAGCAGCACCACAAGTGAGAGCGACCCTGGATTTCAGCAGGGGTGTGACTGAGGCTATGGATGCAGCAGGACTGAGCCAACTCCCAGTCACCTCTAGACAGACAAATAAAGGAAAACAGCATTTGCTTAGCACTGCTACCTCTTGCTCTTTCACAGCTCCTAGGATCCTTTTTTGTTGTTTCTGGTTTTCTTTTAATTGGAAAAGAGCTGGTATTTTTCATAGTCTCATAAATTTTTAAATAACCCCTGAGCTTAATAAAGACTTTTCTTCTGTTCCATGTTCATGACACCTGCATTTAATCAAGCCAAATGCTACTTTTCGCCATCTTTTCATGGTTTTCCTGCATGTTTTCAGAAGGACCTGCGGTCCCCTTGCTTTGAATCAATCCTTTAACAGTTTGCAGGTACCACCAGTTCAATGTTTGTCACCCAAGTTAAGAATGTTTATGGATTTGAATTCTCAAATACAAGCCACTGAAGACATATTTATTCCAAGAAGAAGGATAAGTCATTTGGAAAATATATAAATATAAAATATATAAAAATATAAAATGCCCTGCAACAATTAAACTTTCATTTTGTTGCAAAAAAAAGCATGGCATTAAAAAGAAAACAAATATGGCCTGGTTTTGAGTCCAACTAGTTAACTACATTTTTTAAGAGGTTTAAAGTTCTGCTATATTTTGAAAAGTGATTCCTTATAAACATTGCTTACTTCAGTAATTTACAGAAATAAGTAAAAACTATGATCACGTCTGCAGGGTACATTGTTGTGGAACAACACAGACATTTGCACCCAGAGGGGACATGTTGCATATCTGAAAGTAACATTACTGGGAGAAAAGTTGCAGGAGAGTGGGCAAAGAAGAGCTCTCAGAGAAACACATGGAGTTTTATCTTCTTGTTAATTGTATTACAAAGTTATTTTAAGGATTATTTTGCACATTAAAGCAGATTCCAGAAAAGCAGAGATGCATGAGTTTCAGGGTATAATTGCCCAGGGAGACAGCTCATTCCCTCTTTCCGGTACAATTTTAGAAGGAAGGTTAGACACAACACAGTAAGTCTACAAGTGGGTATCAAATAAAATATGTTGCTGCAAATGAGGCAAATGATGACTCCTTAGAGAAGAAAGATCAAAAAGAAGCAAATGGCAACAATTTAAAGCACTGTAGGAATAAAATTGCGCTTCAAAACATGAATAAAACTGAAAAAATTGGAATTCAATGCAAAACAAAACAGAAGAGTGGCAAGCTGTTCTCTGCCAGAGCCATTGAATCAAATGGCTTAGACATAACTGGAATAAACATCCCAATCCAAAATGAGGAAGTAAATCACTTGAAGGTTACAGTATCATTTGAGAAAATTAAGTTGGAAGAACTTGTGTGTGATCTGATTTGATCTCTGCTCTCCAAACAAGATGTTCCTCAACCTACTGTGAGCTGTGGGCAGCTAGCACTATTTTCTTTCAGAAGACAGACCATTCTTCACACACATCCAGTCATGTTACCAAGTTGCCACCAAAACTTCAAACATCACTGGGGAAAAATGTATAAAAATCAAAGGACAAAAATTTGGAGAGGCACAATTTAAAATTGGCCTACAGTGTTTCCTCAGTCATGCTTCCTACAATTCAGGTCAGACAACTCAGCTAAATTCAGATTTGCCTTACTTGCAGCCAACAAGTCAAATAAGGGGATGAAGTGCTCCTCATCATAACTGAATGTCATTGAATTTGACATCTATGCTTTATTTCTGACACCTAACAACCTCTGTCTGCAGTAACAACAGATTTCTCACAAATACAGTTGAAGTACTTTAGGAATTTTTTTGCTCACTGAGTGAATTATTATTGGACAAAACCAATGATGCACCTCCATGCACTCTCACAGTTTTCTCAGTCACCTGTTTCACCATCGGCATCTCTCAGTTTAAGCCTAATAAATCATCACAAGAAAGATGTGGAGTTGTTTCAATTTGCAATACAGTTAGGGTTTTTTTCCCCAGATTATCTATTTTGTTCTTTTTTTACATACATTTAAAAATCACAAAATCTTGATTGTAAGGAAAAGTACAACACGTGACCAAAAGCTTTATATCCTATCCCATTTTTTCCCACAAACACACATGGTCTGGTTTGAATTTCATATTGGTTTAACTTGTACAGTTCCCATTGAATCATGACATACTCTGGTGTGAAATCAAACCAGGCCTGTAATAGGTAGCATAGCTGGAGGGAACTAGAGAAACTTAAAAAACTTAATATCCATTGGTCATTTCAGTTCATCACTTGCATTATTAGCAGCAGCTGTTCTACTACAAACCGCATTTTCCTACCCTTTGGGTATGCAGGGCTGCATCTCTAAATAGCTGCAAATGTTGATGTAGCCTGTTGGGAGCAACTGACTGCCATCTAAGGTTGCTGGGGAATCTTGGCAAGATCCATTTCATCCTCTTTCTTGCAGAGGACGCTCTGTTTGAAGTTCATCCACCTGTTTATTCACAAGTGACTTTAAAAACATTCTCTTCAGACAGTAATAGAGCTGCTGCTTCACACCACAGCTCCACTTAAATTACTGTTCATCCATATCCCATATAGGTTGGTGGCTCTAACGATGTATTTTCAAAACATATGTCTATTCTATGTTACAATCATTAGTAAGAAACCTTTAGTGATCTATCCTACAGATGAAACATTGGCATTTCTGCATCTGTTTTCAGACAGAGAAGATATTTCTTCCAATCACTGTACTATTTTCACTAGAATAGATGACTTACAGAAGGAATAAGGGAACTGAAAAAGAGAACTGCAGACCAATGCTCTTCTAAAAGACTCCTGAAAATCCTTCAGCCAAGGGAAAAGAGAAAGAGAATTGAATTTGATTCACTTTTGAGGTGAAGATTTGGTAGGCTATTACAAGAGATTGTATTTGAATTGTTCTGCTTTGCCTATCCTTAACCTATTTTCATCTCACGAAAGAAAAATACTCATTTTTTTCTTGAGACATTTCTATTTTCATTTCTAGCCAAAGAAATATTATGCCATAAACCATAGATGAATTGTAACTAAAGCAGGGAGATTTGAAACTACATAGACCATACAAATCTTGGTGAATAATAAGCCAGATATAATAATTATACACCCAGACCATCAAAACCACTGTCATACTTACCATCCATGTTATTATGCAAGCTAACATTTTCTTTCCACTTTTTTCCTCCCAGTTGTCTTTCCCTTCCTTGGCAGAAAGACTCGCTATGCTAGCCCTCGAATTAAAGGTAACATAGCTGTGGAAGGAAACTCCCAGATCACCAAGTGAAAATTCCTGCTGTCATAGATAACTATGTCTGATAATCTCATCCGTAAGCTGTGCCAGCTCCACCTTATTCTCACTGGAAGGCCTTTCCAGAACCTCGCAGCCTTCATGGTCAGAAACTTTCCTCCAGTTTCCAGACTGAACTTTTATTCCTCTTCAGTGCCTTCCCACCCAGACGAATTTTCAGACAGCATTCATATATCCATTCCTAGTTTTCCTTCTGACAGATTAAATAAATTCTGACTCTAGCTCTGCCTGTGCATAAGCCTTCTATTTTTTGGTACCACTAAGAGGCCTACTTTTGGACAAAAGTTCCTTAACCTAAGTTTCGTATAGCTGAGAAAATCTTTTTTCTCTTTTCATTTTAATAACCTTTCCCAATTCTAACTTAGATGGACTTCCAGCACAATTCGTTTTGCACAGGCAATACAAGTATTGCCTACCTTGCAAAAGCCGGGTTTATTTGCTCATTAGTTTTTCTCCTATTAGGAGTCTTTTCTCTAGTGTAGGTTCTCCATTGATTTCTAATATCTTTCTGATTTCTAATATCTTTCTGAGTCTAGCTTGGGAAAGAACTTTCTGATAGTTTGTATACTTCTGACAGAAAGAAATTCCTGGAGTTCTTTGTAGTTAATTCCCAAGTTCCTCAGTCTGGGCTGACTACATATGCCTTTAGTACATTGGGTTCCCTCTATAAATTGTTATAGCCCTTCAGTGCAGGAAACATTTTGTCTGTTCTTCAAACAAAAATCTTCTCTGTTGTCCAAGCTCTGCTTCTGCCTTGGCCTTGAGGGGAGATACTTCTATGAAGTACCTCTTTCAGTGGACATTTAGCTGGTTAGTACACTAGCTACTATCCACAAATTTTTACCTCCCCTGGAAGTTTCCTCTTCCTTTTTCTCCTTCCTGTTTCCAAAGTCTTTTGAATCCCATCATTATCCACAGCCTTGATTTTACTCATCCAGGAACAATTTCAAATGTCATTTCATAAAAAAAGTACTTTCCTCAGGTAACCCCTCAAGGACACTATTAGCCTCCTGCTTATTCACACAATCGATATATAAACCACCAAGCACATGAAACTCCGAGTAAGTTCTGTAGCTCACTACTCTTTGGGCTGTCTCAGTCACTAGTCACTTGGATTGTCAATACCTTCCTGTCCCATTCAACAGCTGAATATTCAGCAGCAACAGTTAAAGACAGGAAACCTAACTCTCTTAGCTACAAGGCCTTTGACCTCTCACCACACACAAATACAAGACTACCTTTAAACCACAAATAACAACTAGACCTTCTCATTAAGAACTGTGATCAAACCAGTGAACCTACAAATGATGAAGTGCAACCTAATAAACCACTAACAAAAAAAGCCAGTTAACTTACCCCCAAAGTACAAGAACTTCTTTATCCTCCCCCAAGGCCAACTCCCATCCAGACACCCCTGTTTACTGCACTCCCATCAGTGGGTTCTTTTATGCCACGGAAAACCCAAAGTGCAACACAGAACACCCAAAACTGCTGGGGGTTTTGATACATTGCTTCATTAGATGGGTACGTTTACACTTCTGTCCAAATTTTCAACTACATCTCAAAATCAAGCACAAGAAACACTGGGGACTCAGTAGCGCAACCATATGATAAAAAATATTAAGGTGATGTTAACTGACTTTAATAACAACCATAGGTTAAACAAGGACTGTGTTACCATTACAGAGAGAAAACAGGCAACTATGTAACATCTTTGTGCATGCAAATGAGAAAAAATAACCCAAGGCCCATTTTGTTTATTTATTATTGCCATCTCAGTCATTATGAGATGCTGTGACTTTCTGCAGCAAAGACACATAGTGCAAATGTCATTAATTCCTTTCCCTTCCTAATCCAAAATTAAGAACATTAAAATGCATTAAATTCAAGACATTATAATTTAAAGAGAGATTTTATAAAGGCTCTTTGGTAGTCAAGGCTGTATTGGTATTTCCATTCTATCTTTTAAGTGCTTATAAATCAGCCATAAATGCTGCTCATTTTGGAATCTGCTATCCAAGTTTTCAAGCCACAACCTATCATTCATTCTATCTTTTCTTGAAAATGTGATTCAGATCAATCTTTCAGCTGTGTGAGGTGAGCTTTTGGATTCTGTTGATCTGAAGCAGTGTGCCAGAAGGATAGGAAAATGCATTATAATGAAGTCTTAATGTAAAACAGAACTCTTGCTGATTTAAAATAATGCTCTTTGTATTTTTTTTTTTTTTTGCAAGAAAACAAAACCAGACTCCAAATAAATTACTATAGTTTCTCGAGCTATAATATACACTTGTAGGTTTTGAAAACAAATCAAGAGCCAAGCCAGTAAAATGGTGAGGATGTCTTCAGCTTGCTTAACTGCTTCTCAGCTTCTTAGCTCCCACAGCTCCTACAGCTACATGTAGATCTCTATATCTGTCAAGGCAGGCTATGCATCCTCAGAGCACCTTTGCCTTGCATTTTGTTGCCCTGCATTTAACAAAGCAGTCACGAGTGCTACTTCCCAATGGCTAGCCATTTTATAGCCAGGCTTCTTTGCGTTTTGAACCATTCTACAGGGTGGAGAGAAAAAGGGGTGTGAAGACTTGTCACAGGCTGTTACAGCAGGTTCATGAGTAAAGCTGTTGGATGGATCCAAATCCACCTAACAGCAATTGGGAAAGGATTAGGGGCAGTTGCTGCATCCTTAGCTGTTTGTCTCCTTTACTGTGCTGCTCACAGACATGCTCCTTCATATAGGAAAAACGATCTTACCGGTACTGGAAAAGCAAAAGCCACCAGACCCACAGATGCATCTACAGCTGGGAAGAGGACATTTGTATCGCTCAACTCAGTTTAGATACATTTTGCAGTCTGAAAAACACACTAATTCTTAGGAGATCCTGTTCATTTCGTTATGGCGGACCTCAGGTCCAAATTCACAGGCAAGAAAGGGACTGAAATCAAACAAAACCTTCTGTCTCACTAAAACTTGTGTGCTTATTAATGGTCTTTCTATAATTACTATATATTACTGTTGGCATTAAGAGGCCTTCAAATGCTTTTGGTCTCCACTGCACTCAATGCTGCCTGTAAATAATGAAAAAAGGGCCATGGCCGAAGAGCTTGCATTTCAAATCCACTGATGAAAGTATATACCAGCTACAACAGTCAAACTTTCAAGGCTTATTAACATCAGGAAAAAAAAATTAAAAATACTTCCAGAACTAAGCAAGATGATCTTTTGACTCTGAATCTGTATTAGTGTTCAGTTTGGAAGGAGAAATATGCTTTAATAAAGTCAAGAACACTTTCTGCTCTCTGTGGAGGCATTCATTGAAGTGATTAAAGAATGGCTCAGTGGGATAGCTAGCTTTCAACTGAATAGGTGAAAAATCTTATTCTGAGATCTTTTGAAAAAGAAGAGCAGCTTGGATAAATTGATTATATTTATCACAAAATATAGCACCACAGTTAATTAACAGGTTCTAACTCAAAAAAAAATAACATACATGAAAAATAATACAGTTTCAGGACAGTCTTCAGAGTTTTTTATAAGCTCCATTTTTAAAAATTATGTTTATTTTGTAATTATGACAATACTGCCCTAACAAATTCTGATCTGTACAAGTGGTCAAATTATTATTGAGGATATGCTCTCTTGTTTATAGTTTCTTTTTTCCTGTTTGCAGTTTACTCTTGACATAGTTTTAATAAATAGAAGGTTATCTATGTACATTTCAGAAATTATTTTCTTTGTCTTTAGATCATTTGAGGTATTCAGTTGTTTACAGTTATTGTTCCTATTTCTTGCCTGGATGACTGTTTGTGTTGAATAGTCTTACTATTGCCTCGCAGCTACGAAATGAGTTTTCAGGGCTAGAGAAGTGGTTATATTGGGAATGGTTAATCAGCCTTCACAAGATTTTTTTCTCCCCAGAAGAAAAGAAGTAAATTCAGGAGTCACAGAAAGGTGCAAGAGCTGCTTAGAACACAGAGCCCTCTTGCCGCAGGGCAATTCCTGCAAATCCCTTCAGGTCACAAGGATTTGTGTATGTCCAATTTTGTTTAAATATTCTCTACCCTGCTCCTCCTACAAGGGTAAAGCTTCGTTGTTCTGAACTTTCCCTTTGGTTCCAAGGACATGGGACTCCCAGTCTTACTAGTGAAGACCATAGCGAAGAAGACATCAAGCACCTCAGGCTTCTCTGTGTCCTCTGTCACCACGTCAGCACCAGGCTCACATTTTCCATAGTCTTTTTGCTGCTAATACACCTGTAGAAGCCGTTCTTTCATCGCCACGTTCAACTTTAGATGGCCTTGACCTTCCTAGCCCCATCCCTATTTATTTGAATCCTGTCTATATTCATGCTGAGTGATTTGGCCCTGCTTCCAGCTGAAGTATTCTTCCTTTTTTATACCTGGGTTTGTTCAGGTTTCTGAATTTTATTCCTGATTTTCAGGGTGGACAATACTTGAGCTTGGAGGAAGTGATCTTGAAAATCAACCAGCGCTCCAGAACTCCTCTTCAGGGCCATGTCCCATGATATTCTTCCAAGCAAGTCTTCAAAAAAGAAGAAGTCTGTTCTGAAGTCAGAATTGTGATCCTGATTTATGAGCTGCTCCTGCCTCTCAGGAACCCGAACTCCACATCTCATGGTCAGTACAGCCAAGGCTGCTCCCAGCCTTCACAGCCCTGACCAGTTCCGACTCATTTGTAAGTATCAGGTCTGTCAGAATATATCCTCTCATTGGCTTCTCTATCGTCTGTGCCAGGGACCTCTCAGATTACTTGTGTCTTGCTGCATCGCCCTTCCAGGAGATACTGGGATGGCTAAAGTCCCCCAAGTGGACCAAGGCTTGCAAACAGTCTTCTTCCAGTTTTCTACAGAAGGCTTCATTTGCTTCTTCCTGATCAGGCTGCCAGTAGTAGGCAACCATGACAGTCACCCACATTGTTACAGCCACTAATCCTAACATGCAAGCTCTGAGCTGTCTCATTGTCCATCCCAGGGCAGTGCTCCATGTATCCCTGCTGCTCTCGCACAACACTCCCTGCCATCTCCCTGGATGACTCTTCTTTATCCATCCATGGCAGTGCTTCAGCCTGGTGCTCTGGTTGAGCCGAGATCTACGTTTGTGTGAGCACAAACATGCTGTTAAACAACTGAGTCATTCCCAAGGTTAAGGCACCATAAATTTTTGTCTAAGGTTTATGTCCCTTCATGAATTAAGGCAATTCCGACAGCAGGCAGCATTCTTGTTAACAGTTCATTTTCTCTGCCCTCTCCATCTCCTGTCAGGAAACAATTTACAGGTCTTCCTGATGGTCTTCTAGACAAAATCATAGTTACACAGAGAATTTTACAAACAATAAATTCTGGGATTAAAAAAAAGTCTTTGAAATGTTGTTACAGACATGTAGTCAACAAATAGGAAACCCTTCTGCTGTACAAGCATGTTCACTCATTGTCTTTCCTGGTCCTGGGCTAACAGTGGCAGAATGAATTAAGTGCTGTTTACACAGATTTTTTATCATGGTTTGGGGCAGTTCTGTGTTTCTGGAAGGTGAGTGCTTTTTGGGAGCTGTTTAATTCACTGCTAGCTGAGCCATGACCTCTGTCTGAGTACGACACACTTAGGAAATGCATCCTTGCTACTTCCTACATCCATGTGTGGAACATGGACTCTGCTGACTTCATATTTCAAACGCTGGGCTCAGAAATCTAGAGATATTTATAACTGGAAGCCTTTGGGGCAGGGTTAAATGCACATTGTTGCACAGTTAAAGCTGTTAAATATTGACTGTCCCAGAAAATATGGGAGTAAATACTGAGAGCCTATACTGTCTCCCTCATCTTACATCAAAGCAAGCCATAAAAAAATTACTCACAAAATACCTTTAATTTAGTTAGAACAGTCTGGCTAACTGCAAATGGCCAGCTAACAGAAAAGCAATTGTCTGTGTTGAGTGTTCCCAGCTGCTTATCCTCCACCACAAGGCACAAGTGAAGCTCTCTGCACCCAGATGAGAGTAACCTCTTGACTCATGAAGTGATGGGCTGCACAAACCCCACTCATTCATCCACACCACCACCAAGAGAACATCTTCTCATTGCTAGGGACAACGACAACCACATCTAGCCCAGTAGTCACTGCCCTTGCTTACTGTGTTGACAATCTCTCGCACGTGTATTTTGCCCAGAATTATAATTGTCTTGATTATTGTACAGAAAATACACCTTCCTGGACTTTTTACAATTCAAATGTATCAAATTCACCCATGGTCATGAACATGGAAAACAGCAAGGAGTGTTGCAATTATCACAGTGAAAGAGAACATAATTTTACTGATCCCAGCATCCAGCCATCTGCTGCCACCAGGATATGGTGCTTCAGAGAGGAGAGACAATATTCTTCCTTTGCCCCCCACTGCCTATTAACTTGCAACCTAAACCCCATATTTGGCAATCCTTCTCATCATAACAGAGCTTACTGCAGAAATCTTGAACTTTCTTAATTTAGCATAAGAGCTCTAGCAGTGATATCAGTTAGAAAACTTCAGAAAAGTCATATTCCAACTCTTTCAACCTGCATACCTCTCCCTCTGAGACTGGATTGAAAAGCAAACAGAAAAGCAGGTTTAATAAGTGAGCAACAGGTAATATGTACACAACGGTGGAATGAAGCCTATATAGTAACAAATTTCTTACAGAAGACAAGTCAAAACATACAAAATGAATGTTTAATATTTCCTTACTAATGTTTACAGCTTTTTCCCAACTGACTACAAAGAGATTCCATTTAAAGCGGATACATCCAACAAGCTCAACTCTGCAACTCGGCTGGTTTCTTTTACGGTATGTAGTAATCCTAAACTGCAATTTTTTCTTGTTTGATCCTCTAGTTTTAAGCAAGAGAAAGGATCATGAAAGCATTTTCAAGCATTTTTGGTCTTTTAATTCAGTCACACTTTCTGTTCTCTATGGTTTAAATTATTCACAGCAAATTGTGCAGATTCAGATGTCAGCAAGTCATTGGTTAAGTAACAAATTCAAACAGGACTCTGCAGCCATTCTCATAACATATTAGATGCATCCTGTACCCAAGCAGGAGTGATCATCTTTTTTCAAGTAACATTTGCAACAGAACTCACCTCATTCTTTAATGACTTTAAAGCTACTTTGTGCTCTAAATGCACAGGTATTAGACGGTCATATTCTTTTTAAATGTTTCTCTAAATCTGATTAAATGACATTCCAGCTGAAATCAGTTTACTGAAGAATACATGGGACTCTACCCCAACAATGTACTCAGTCAAAAAGACCCTTCAGAAGGGGTCAAACTGATAAAAGAGAAATCAAACTGATAAAAAAGCAGGAATTCTTCTCATTCTCTTTGAGGGCACTTTGGGTACAGTAGCTGTATTGGTACAGCAAGCTACTAGTGGCTCTGAGGCCAACCTGAAGCCCAATTGTGTAGGTGGTTCAGACAGGGGGCATGGAACCACAAGCTCAATGTGGGCAATTACAACCTCTGTATATCTTCTGAGGACCAAGCAATTTAAGACACCTCCAGGCACCAGCAGGCTGTCTCCAGGCTGATATGTGGCAGCTCTGGAGTGAGATGGTGACATTCCAAGTTCATGGCCCCTGGACACTGGTCTTGTAGGAAGTGCAGGCACGTGCACAAGCACATTCTTAATGCCTAAGAGCACATTGGGCTCATAAGAGGAAACATGTAAAGCAAACCTTATACCCAGAGAATTTACGATCTAAAAGATTGGATGGGTATTTCAGAGTGGTTTATGTCTTGGGACAGGTTAGAGAGAAAAGGGAAAATACGTAACAAATAAGGGGTGAAAAACATTTCTCATTAATCAGTTTAAGGGCACACAGTTACATCCATGTGTCACAGATGCCTAATGCTTGTCTCTAAATAAAGTACTTGTACAGCAACACAGCCAGTTAAGCAGCTACCTGGTCACCCGTTGAAGAAAGCAACTGATTTATGTGAGCACACTGGGCATTTGCACACATAAATTACACAGTTACTCACACAGCATATGTCTGGGTTTGAGATTCCAGATCCCACTTTGCAAAGAACTTGGGGAGGCCTCTGGACAAGCAATTGATAAACTGTAAAATCATAGAATGATTTGGGTAGGAAGGGACCTTTAAAGATCATCTAGTCCAGCTCCCTGTGCAACGAGCAGCAACATCTTCATCTAGATCAGGTTCTTCAAAGCCCTGTCTAGCCTGACTTTGAATGTTTACAGGGACTGGGCATCTCTGGGCAACCTATGCCTGTGCCTCACCACCTCACATGATTTCTGTCTAATATCTAATCTAAATCTCTCCTTTGTCACTTTAAAGCCATTACCCCTAGATCTATCACTGCTTGCCCTTGTAAAAGTCCCTCTCCAGATTTCTTACTGGCCCCACTAGGTACTGAAAGGCTCAACAAGGTCTCCCTGGAGCCTTTTCTTCTCTAGGCTGGACAATGTCAACTCTCTCAGCCTGTCTTCATGGCAAAGGTGCCTCAGGCCCCTGATCATCTTTGTGGCCCTCCTCTGGACTCGCTCCAATAGGTTCATGTACTTCTCACATTGCAGGCCCCAGAGCTGAATGCAGTACTCCAGGTGGGGTCCCATGAGAGTGGAGCAGAGGAAAAGAATCCCCTCCCTTGTCATGCTTGTTTATGCAGCCCAGCCTTTGGGCTGCAAGTGCACACTGCTGGCTCATGCTGAGCTTCTCATCAAGCAACAAGCCTTTTGATGTCAGATCCCAATGGTCTAGGGATGTTCAGCATACCTGTACAAGGCACCTCAGAGAGGATCACTCCCAGGTTAGCCTCCTGCCGTTTCCAGCAGTGACTGCATAAGGCACACAAAGAGAAGGTTTGTCTATTTATCAGTCTTTTCCTGAATCCCATAAGCCCATGTTTTTTTCTCACAGCCTTGGCTAGTTTTAAATAAAACACAAAATGATCTCCAAAATTAGACCAATCAGTGCATGGAAAGCACTCCAAGCATTCTGCTTGTGCCTGACCTGTGACTGAATATTCACCATATATTTAGCTCAACCATTTGCAAGTCTGTGATGTTGAACAAATGCTCTACTTTCCACTAGTTTTGCAAAGTGCTCCTAAATTTAACTCTGAGTCAACACTGTACCACTGCACATTGAAGTTAACCTGCAGAGTCAGCTTATAAATTTTTCAGAAGCTTTTCCTTCTCTAACAGTGAATGTAAATGCACGTTGTTTGAACAAAGACACTAATTTATCAGTTATAACAATGAATGCATCTCCTTGGCTACTCCTGACTGCTTGAAATGTGTATTTTCCATCAACATTGATAGAGATAAATGACAAAAACTTAAGTGTAAAATGTAGAATAAAACTCAGAAGGCCACACAGTGTAGTGTAAATTGCCATACTTCCAGCAACATCACCAATGCTGTGCCCATTTTCTGTAGCTGAAGATCTGGCTGCTAGTTTCTAACTAACTTCTCAAGATATTTTTGTGATGTGTGATGCTTATAATCTTCATCTAATGCTGACTTTCTTTTGATCTGAAGCAATGATAATACATAATTTATGCTTTCACTCTGACTCAAAACATGTCTACAGTCAACAAGTTTTGAACACTGCTTTTTGGTATTAAAGTTATTTGTGTGTCTTCATATAATTTTTGTTAGAAAAAAAGAAGCCTTGACATTGCTTCTAGTCTTGACTGACAGTGCAAATAGAGGAGAAGAGCATTATTTAAGAAAATTTTGTAAAAAACAATTAAGTAAAGTAAAATAATGGATATTCCATGAAAGACTCACATGGAAGGAAAAGGCAAAAATACACAGGAAAGAAAGATTAAGGAAGACTTTGGGGTGATGATGCCACATTTTCTTAAAATAGCAATTTACACAAAATCGACTAGCATGTGTTTAGCACAAAGTCACATTCAGAATCACAGAAAAATGAGCAAATACTACATTCGTGGCAGTATTCCCTCTTACAGTTGTAATAGTAGAATTGTGTACTGGGCAAGCTTGTGTGATCTCTGGCATGAACTGAGACAATGGCCCCACACCAAGGGTTTTGCAATGAAGAAATCTCTACTTCCAACACATGAGCCCATGGCTTGTGGAGGTAAAACCCACCATAACCAATTTTCTCAACTCTTACACTTCCTGCTCTACTTCCAGTATTTGGTGGTTTCAAAAGCTGCAAAAAGTTGACTCTGCCCTTGCCATGAATCCTATTTCAAATAATTTTCCTTGTCAAATAAATGTCAAATGTTTCTTCAAACACAAAATCACTCATCAGCTGTCTCAGCCACACCTATTCTTACCTAATGTGTGTGGTCTTTCAGTGAGCTCTAGTCCTTTACTTTATATTTACACTCACTGACAGAATTTAATTAAATCTTTTATTATTATTATAATTAATTATATTCAAAGTCCAAGATGAGAGACATATGTCAGAAAATAAGCACAGACTTCAGCAACCCAGATGAAGTTCTTTGGCATATATGAAAAGCAGAGGAAAAGAAACTGTAGGTACATGCAATTATTCTCTTGCCCACGTCCAAATTTATGCCTAATGAACTAAAAAGTGCCTCAACCATCTTGAAGATGTAGAAGGGGCAAAATCACTCACCTGTTTTAATTTTGAGATGACCCTTGAAGTCACCTGGATATTGCCCTGAGCTACTTATATGGGGATAAACCCAGACTACCCCCTATCAG
Organism: Lathamus discolor; assembly: GCF_037157495.1. Taxonomy (NCBI): domain Eukaryota; kingdom Metazoa; phylum Chordata; class Aves; order Psittaciformes; family Psittacidae; genus Lathamus; species Lathamus discolor. The sequence continues at coordinate 150,122,721 of NC_088884.1, read as the reverse complement.
CCTGCACACTGGGGAAAAGGGCCTTTGCTGTCTGCTAAATGAACACAGGGAGAGAAGATTTACTTGCAAAATAATCCCCCAAAAGTTTCACCTACCTTTCACCCCAGAACAACACTACAGATCCTAGGTCTCGCTTTAGACCAGCTGAGACAGTACTATACTAGGTACATCAGCAAGCAGCAAAGGCTTCATCAGCACTGGTGGTCAGAACTGCATTTTTAACTCTCCCAACCATCTCCCCGTTACTGCACAACAGAGCTGTCTCAGAGCACACAAACCATATCTCTTTCAGCTGAAGCTAAACCCATAGCTGTGCTCCAGCCACTGATGAGCACAGAGTCTACAGGACCAGGCTATAGCTAGCATGAATTCCCCCAAACCATGTGTAGTGCAAAGGTCAGTGCAGGTTTTCGCCCAACAGATACACTCCTAATGGAGCACACTACTTGCTAATGTAGAAAGAGACATGTTCAACTACTGCACAAAGGGACAATGACAAGTGGGGGCAAGCCTGATTATCGTCAGCCAAAATCAACTGTCAAGCCCTAACAAGCTTGTGATGAAGTACAGCTAATGTAATTATCACCTTAGGGTCCACAAAGAAGTGCACTGATATAGTATAAGACAAATGGGCTAGTAAGCAAGAGTCAGACAAGTAAAAAGCAAGGATTTCCAAACTGAAGGCTGTGATCAAGACAGCAAGAAAAAGTGTGCTAAGTCAAAATGCAAGGTAATGCAGCCAACAGAGGAGTGTAAGAGAGCGGTTACTTGAGCAAGGAACCCAATGCCTATAATTTAGGTTAAATAATATAGTCGATCGTAGTGCCTTAATTACTTTGAAAGAAAATAACCTATTAAGAAAGCCGCCTTTCTTTAACTTCATCTGTCTTCTGTCTTTCCTCTGGTCATATATTACATTTTCATCATGAAGGCTGCAAAGTTTTTTCTACAGTTCCCAAGACAGGGATGGTGGGTTTTGCTGTTGACATTTCTAGTGAACCACACATGAATTCATAACAGCTACCACATACAAAGGACACCCTCATCCAAACATCTTGTTTTTTTCCTTGATATGTGATACCATAAACCTGTTACTTTTGTCGTGGATCAGACGTCATTGGGGAAAAACAAAGTGGAACACTATTTCTATGGAAAGAAAAAAATTACAGTTTCTACTGAAGAACTTTGGAAACTTATTTTTTTTTCTTTACATCATAAAAAAGACAAGAAAACACAGTATAAAGCATTGAATTTGTAGGTCACCTTTAAAAAATAAATTACAAATAACTGTACATATCTATCATACTGAGTTCTGCATATCATGTTGCTGTTCCTCAGTTCATCTGTCTCTCGTACTGAGGGGACTTATCCATCAGCAATTCATCAACAAGCTTGTCATATGGGGGTAAAAGAAGTTATCTTCAAGGTAACTTGCTGACATTACTTAATTAAATATCTTGAAATATTGCACAGTATTTTCCTGTACCACCATGAGAGACAATGGTAATTACACAGTGATTCACACAAACGCTTTATGAATCCTCAATTACTGTGCCACTAACCCGATTTGACATTATCATGGCTGGACTGTAATGAATTATTTGTAGTTAAATATTTTAAATATTCAGCCACTTTTTCTGTTTACAAGTTATCCAACATTGTCCATTTTTCAAAGTTACTCAGATTGTTTTTACAAAATACCCAATGATTAGGTGTTTGAAAAATTCCTGACGATTTTGACTGCGTAATTTCCAAAGCAACAAAAAGTTGCAGCACATCATAGAACCATAGAATCATAGAATAGTTAGGGTTGGAAAGGGCATTAAGATCATCTAGTTCCAACCCCCCTGCCATGGTCAGGGACACCTCACACTAAACCATCCCACCCAAGGCTCTGTCCAACCCGGCCTTGAACACTGTCAGAGATGAAATATTCACAGCTTCCCCAGGCAACCAATTCCAAGCCTCACCACCCTAACAGGAAAGAACTTCCTCCTTATATCCAATCTAAAGTTCCCCTGTTCAATTTTTAACCTGTTACCCCTTGTCTTGTCACTACAGTCCCTGACGAAGAGTCCCTCCCCAGCATTTCTATAGCCCCCTTCAGATACTGGAAGGCTGCTGTGAGGTCTCCACACAGCCTTCTCTTCTCCAGGCTGAACAGCCCCAACTTTCTCAGCCTGTCTTCATACGGGAGGTGCTCCAGTCCCCTGATCATCCTCGTGGCCCTCCTCTGGACTTGTTCCAACAGTTCCATGGTGTTGAGGACACCAGAACTGCACACAATACTCCAGGTGAGGTCTCACAAGAGCAGAGTAGAAGGGCAGGATCACCTCCTTCAACCTGCTGGTCACGCTCCTTTTGATGCAGCCCAGGATACGGTTGGCTTTCTGGGCTGCAAACGCACACTGAAGCTGGCTCATGTTCATTTTCTCATCGACCAGCACCCCCAAGTCCTTCTCTGCAGGGCTGCTCTGAATCTCTTCTCTGCCCAACCTGTAGCTGTGCCTGGGATTGCTCCGACCCAGGTGTAGGACCTTGCACTTGGCATGGTTGAACTTCATGAGGTTGGCATCAGCCCACCTCACAAGCGTGTCAAGGTCCCTCTGGATGGCATCCCTTCCCTCCAGCATATCAACCGGACCACACAGCTTGGTGTCATCGGCAGACTTGCTGAGGGCGCACTCAATCTCACTGTCCGTGTCAGCGATGAAGATGTTAAACAAGACTGGTCCCAACACCGATCCCTGTGGGACACCACTCATTACTGGTTTCCAGCCGGACATTGAGCCATTGACCAGAACTCTTTGGGTGCAGCCATCCAGCCAGTTCTTTATCCACCGAGTGGTCCATCCATCAAATTGACGTCTCTCCAATTTAGACACAAGGATGTTGTGCGGGACAGTGTCAAATGCTTTGCACAAGTCCAGGTAGATGACATCAGCTGCTCTACCCCTGTCCATCAGTTCTGTAGCCCCATCATAGAAGACCACCAAATTGGTCAGACAGGATTTGCCCTTAGTGAAGCCATGCTGGCTGTCACCAAGCACCAGGAGAATGTGCTCCAAGATTTTGCCAGGCACAGAGGTGAGACTGACTGCTCTGTAATTCCCCGGGTTTTCCATTTTCCCCTTCTTGAAAATGGGGCTTATATTTCCCTTTTTCCAGTCGTCAGGAACTTCACCTGACTGCCATGGTTTTTCAAATATGATGGCCAGTGGCTTAGCAACTGCATTCTCCAGCTCTTTCAGGACCCATGGATGGATTTAGTCAGGTCCCATGGACTTGTGTATGTTCAGGTTCTTCAGATGGTCTCGAACCAGATCCTCTCCTACAGTAGGCCCAAGGTCTTCATTCTCACAGTCCCAGTGTCTGTCTTCCAAGACTTGAGTGGTGTGATCGGAACATTTGCCAGTGAAGACTGAGGCAAAGAAGTCATTAAGAACCTCAGCCTTCTCCAAAGCTAAACAACCCTAAACACAGCCATCCTAAGTGCCCACAGGTAAATGTATATATATAAAAATATATATTACAGCTTATTTCCATTAAGAAGTGTTTGACCTTAAAAACATTCATAAGAAGCGCGGACTCAGGAGCAGGTATTCTCACGTTTTCATTATCTTCCCCAAAGGGCATATAGATGCAGCAGGTTTTGATTTATCAGGTAAACATGGAGCCTGTTTCTCAGTTTGTCAGTAGATGAGCTCCTCGTTGTGGGTCGTAGCATTTGGACCCCGGTAGAGGATTTACCGATTGTTAGATTTCCAAGGATGTCAGTGGTTCACGTTTTTGCCTGTATAACTCCTTCATGAAGTTTCAGTACAAACCAGAACCTTCTTTCAGGAAGCTGGCAGCCGTAAAGCATTTTTGAAAGTACCATAAATGCTCTTGCATTTATACTCTGCAAATCAAAGCCTTTCCCAAGTGTTGTTTAAAATGCCCGTTCCAGTTGCCACATCCTGTTTATATGTGGCTGCTATTTCTGACTATGCAATTTATTGATATTGTATCTTGTTTGTTCCAAGCAGATTTTGCAAATTCTCCAGAGTTTTCTTCCTGCTGTGTCTTCCACTGATGAGTGCAGCTCATCCCAAGGTGCATCACAGACAAGGCACATACTGGGAAGACTAGCAACGGTACAAGGAGTTCAGAGAGACATTAACAGACATTGAAAACATACAGTTTAAAAACAGAGATAGTTTTGTGTTTCTGAAAATTCAAAATCTCATTTTATCCCATCTTTTTCACTAATTATAATTGCAGGACATAAATCCACACTAGTGTCCCCTAAGGTCTCCTTTAGATATTTTCCTTCCATATGCTGTGAGGCTATTTTCTCCTCTTAGTTTCCATCTCTTTTATTCTCTCTAACTCCCACTATTTGCTCTACCACATCTCTGCTAAGCTCCAGGTCCCAACAGACTCTCCCCCTTCAGTTCTTTATTTTCTTTAATATGCTCCTTGCCTGAAAAAATGTTATCTGTTTTTCACCACTTCCACTAATTTTCTTCTCCTTTTCATCCTAAACATGACTATTTCCTGAAGCAGGTTGAGTCACCTATATACTTAACTGCCACTATAAAGCCTCTCCTAAGTACTTCATATATATTTTTTATTCCCATTTTCAAACAGCCTTGTGTTTTTCTACTTTATGTCTAAATCACCAGTTTAAATACGTCTCAACTGCTGTTGACTCTGGCCAATGAGGACATTAAAACACATCTACTTTAGCCATGGATGCTACACCACAGAGGAATCAGTACCAGTATCTGTTGTCCTCGTCCTTCAGCCAGTAATTGTGAAGCCCAGCCATTGTACCCCACTAGACCCTGAACACAACTGAGGATTTTCATGAATATTGCTTATACCTGGAAATATTTGAGACAACAGACATTTTTGTGAAATATATCTTCTAGAGGTTTTCTCTGCTAAACCAGCTACATTCCATGTTCCTAAACCCAGTGCCTTTACCACAGTGTCTGCTTTTACTTTACATAGCACACTGTGTTGTACTTTGTGGAGTACAGACAGGGAATACTTATCACCTGCAGAAATGTTATGATCATTTCCTCCTGACATTTCATGCTATCAAGTGGTATAAACTATGATGAAATGTCATCATTCAAATACAGCAGCAAAAAAAAGCCAACTCCAAACACGAGCTGACTACAGAGTATGTGGAAAACACTCCCACTTTATCAGCAAATAGTAGAAAAGTAGTTGATAATTTATGTCATAGCATACAAAGCCTCTGAAGTCATACATTATTCATAGAAAAAGTCATCTTTGTGTCTTTAAAGAAGACACATTAAAAAGTACAATGTTAAAAATAGATGGCATTTTATTGGAGATCATAATTATTTTAAAAGTTGGCAACAGGGCTTTTTTGTTCCTAAAATGACCTTTCAAGATGAAATGGGGAAAAGAAAAGCTGCTCTGAGGAAGAAACTATGAAAAACTCTATGCATAAAGAAGACATTTATCTTTAATATGAATGTGAATATATTCGCCAATGAGAATAGAGGCCAGTAAAATCTCATTCGGAAGTGTTACTAAATAGTAGCATAGGCCTCTTGAATGACACAGCATGTAGAACCTTGTTGTGACCAAAATATTCATGATATATCTGTATATCTGTAATTTGGAAATCCAGACTTTACCTGTTCAGTAGATGAGAAATACTGAAGATCATAAACATGGCCAGAAGGCAATCCCTGAATACCATTTACAAGTCTCAGTGTTGCTACATATACTACCAGTAAACAGATTTGATTTCATTTCCCTTAATCAGTGTTCATTCTTCTGCTTACTTTCCTCCTAAGCAAAGAGCATGAAAAAATATTGATAATGTTACACTTTAAATCAACAGTAACAGGGTAATCAGAGCTGGACAAATAATTGGATAAAATTATGCAGGAAAGCAGTTAGCAATTCTGAATTGCCTTTTAACTCCCTCTCCCCACCCTTGCTTCATGTCTTCTGTGGTATATTACGTGTGGTCAGTCTATGGTGCAGGTGCTGCTGTGACCTTCTACAGCATTTACAGGGCAAGTTCTGAGTAAGGATGCATATGAGAAAGCACTGGCTTCAGACAACCAAGATGCTACACAAAGATATGAAGCCAACTGTTTACTTTATCCTTTACCTTTATTTTTTTATCTATCTAAAGCACAGTCAGCTCCTCCAAAGTGTTGCAGGAGAGATAGGACTCAGAAAGCAAAAGAAACTCATGAGCTCCTCTGTTAAGGCCAGCTCCTGGAAAGTATCCTTGTTCAAAGACGATAAGTGCCACGTTAAATCCTGTTGAGGCTGGAGGGACTGAAAAAACATGCTTAAAGTTAAACATATTGTTAAAAGCTTTGTAGACTTAAGCTGTTACTGCTTTTCTGACTAGTGCCTTCTCCTTGGAGGCCGTTTCATTCTTCAGGGGCAATTCAGAAAGAAGCATAAGGCTCTTGTCTCTGCAATGGCGGTAGTGGTGGTGAGAATTGTTTGCCCAGGTGCACTTCTCCACTGCATTAAGGAAGTTCCAGAGGAGAAACCACATATTCTGTATTTACCTTTATATATGTTTATTTTCATGTTTATATTAATTAATCTGCTTTCCTTTGGAACAGTTGACTCCTGTTTACAGCTGCCTGAACGGGAATTGGGAACTCCATAACACAGTAACATCAAAAATGAACAAGAACATAGTTGCAACGAACAACGCACTGGTTCCAGAGACAGCTGACTTAAAGAAAAATAAATCTGGGACACAATCAGCATGTTCACAAAATTCAGTCCTCTACTGGACAGCTAAAAGAAACTAAATTGTCTAGTGAATGTCTAATATCTCTATTAACTGCAACGATGAGGGTAGCAAACACTATGCAGGCAGTGGAGACAACATGCAGGCAGTAGAGACAACATGCAGGCAGCAGGCACAACATGCAGGGAGCAGGCACAGCATGTGTGGCTACAAACAGATATTACAGACACAGAGAAATAACTTTAACCTCTGCCTTCAAAAAATACCACAAATTCTATATTTCATTATTCACAGGAAACATTCTGTATGAAAAAGTATAAACATGGCTTTAATGCAACAATATTACATTGTCAGCTTTTGGTAATAGGTTTAATTTTAACTCAGGAAAGCCACAAAAACAAATCAAGCTTTTTGTGTCCCTTTGCATTCTTACGGTTACAAATGAGATTTCCAGCAGCTTAAATTCCAGTGTATGGTGGCTGCACATTGACTCATTAATTACCTAAGTAGGTAGCATAGTCTAGCTACTTTCTGGTAGAAAAAAAAACACATAAAAATCAGATTGAAACCCTAAACTGTGGTTTGTATCTTTTTAAAGAAATCCCATCTGTTAGTTTCCACTCCAGAACATTCAGAAATGCTTGCCTGAGGGGAAAAAAACCTTAAAACTAAAAATGTCATTGCAGTAGTAGGAGATGGGCTTACCTCCCACTATGTTTTAAATTCAGTACTGCAGTTCTGGCCCTCAAACCCATCTTGTGCAGTGACAGGTCTGAGCTGCAATATTGAACTTACACAGGTTTGGGGAGCCAAAACTTTACTTTCCTTAGCACAGGTCAGAGCGCAGCTAAAAAAGATGCCTATAGAGAGTGTTTAGGAAAAAGGGCAGATGAAAGCAAAAGGGTGCTTAAGCTCTGTGTGAGAACATGAGACTTTTTAAAGTTATCATTTTACAATGAAGAAGAAAGTTTTCTTGTTATTTACATTAATGTCTGTGCCAGGGACAGTGCTGAGCACTCAAGGGTCTCCATGCTGAGCACTATTTAAACACATAAGACAGTCCCATACTTAGGAAGTTTTCAGTCTAGGGCCTTTCCTCCTCTGCCTTTTGCAAAATGGTAAAGCTATGCCTCCTCATTTAATAGCGAGGAAGCGCTGTCAAATTAGATAAAGCAAAATGCTTGCTGTGCTTACCATCCCTTTCAGAATACGTTTTATAATCCATAACAATAAAGCATAATTTATGCATTTTTATCAAACTCTGCATTATTTTAATAACATCTGCAGAGATCAGATTCCAGTGTGTTCTGGGAGATATTGTTTTGCCCTGAGTTCATAAAATGCTATATTTTTCAGTTAAATCTCCTGCCACAATTTCATCTACAGTTACCAGTAATTTTTTATCTGTTTTGCCAGATCTCATTTCAAGTGTTAAGAGTTCTCAAAGACAGATGATTTGCAAAACTTTTTTCAGCTGACTGTGAGTATGGATTTAAAGCAGGACAGAACCAACAGCCATGGCTCATTTATTTGGCTTCTTTCTTAAAAGGATGTGTGTAAAAGAGTCATCAAGAAAAGCAGTTCTTTCATAAGTTTTTCATATATTTAAGTAACCCCCCTCCTGATGGAGGACTGACCTCGAACATAAGCTTTTCCATCCTTTCTACAGAGTATCCTTAAAAGGATTTCCCACTGGTATCTTGACTATCCACCATTCTCAGGAGCTTTTGCTTCTCTCACAAGGGGAAAGAAGGCAACTGGAGGCACTTGGATTGGTTTAGTTCAACAGTGAACAGGTGCATCCTTCATCTTTGCCCAAATTCCTGCTATATCTCAGCAGTTTTTCACACTTTCATGAATTGATAGGACCTCTAGGGATTATCGCTTGTTTCTCTGTGCTGCTGCTCTAGGGATCTTCTTTGATGCATTTGGGAAAATTCGTCTGTCTTCTGAGCTCCTGAAGCAGACTGTGAAAAGTGACTAATGTTAATGATTGTTAGCAAAATGGCCAGGTCATTTCCATGAAAGAAAGAGATGCTGGTAGTCTGTGGTTCTGCAAGGATAAAACAATCTATCTGGGACTGAAAGCATGCTTGCTCTTGGATCAATAGTTTGGACAATGTGAAAGCTGGCATAGAAGCCAAGTTACTTACACCAGGACAAGGTGCCCGCCTCTGATCCTGACCAAAATTCACTGTCCACAGTCTTCTCTTCTAGGGCATGTTTAGAACTGAAAACATTTAGCCTTTATGTGGGACTATCTAGCCTGGATAAAGCCTGAATTCTTAAGGATTTTCCTTTTGATAAGTCAATCACGATTCCACCAGAACCGTAGCATAAGAAGCCTGTGGCATGCTAGACTAACAAACTCTTCATGTATCAAATTTATCAGTTCTTGAGAAGTACTGAGGCATCTTTTCCATGTCTATAGCTGATGTTTTCTGTTCCTCATCACATTTTTAAGCAGGATCCATGCCTTGTACCACACTGAAAGGACGCATGATTTTCACTCCTGTCTCACTTCCCCCACTCTCCATCACTAGTCTGACCCTGCAGCAACCAAGAACCTTACTCCGGGGATGAAATGTTGTCTCCACACTAGTGTACATACATGGAATTTGCATGCTGTAATTAAGGAAGGATTAGCTGCTAGTTTGCACGCTACTGAGGCAACTTCAGAAAACAAGGTCTTTATTACGGAGGTGGTTAAAACAGCTACTTTGCATTATGACTCACACACAGGCAAGTATATGAGCTTATTGTAATAGTAACCGTAAGAATTGTAGAGCTAATGTTATCTTCAAGGAATCTGTATTAGGAATTTTTGAACCACTGAAAATATAAAAATGATTTTTTTTCCCCTTTAAGACATGTGCTTCACATTTCTGTCATTCTTCTGAATAATAAAAAATGCACACATAAATATGTTTACAAAGAAGTAATTCCATCCCTGGGTTCTGATTCCTATAAACCAAGGCAACTTTGCTTTCCTTGTTTCAAACCTCTTATGTTCAAGTTACAACTAGACAGAGTTGAACATATATGTGTGGTTAAACCCATTTAATATGATTTGGGGCTAGGAAAACATATTTGGAATGTACTTCTGGTATCCAAAAATGTACAGTTATAATATCCCGATGGTATAAACAAAGACAGAGTAGGAATTTATATTGGGCAGTATACTACAACAAGGTCTCACAGGCAGAGAGCAGGACTAGGTTAAAAAGTGGAACAGTGCAAGGGGAGGAAAGGTGGAAGAGGAGTTTATGAGGTGACAGCTCTGTGTTGCCTAAGCTTGTCTAGAAGTGGGTGGAGAAGAGTTCCGTTTCAAAGGGACTTCAGTGTTTCAAAATGTATTTGTGCCCCTAACCAGGTTTTAGCTTTCCATCAGCAAGAAGAAGGCAAGGCTGGCACCAGGGTGACCTACTAGAAGCACCAGCAGCCTCAGAGAGAAGACCCTGTAGAAGCACTTACCAGGAGAACACACAGAATTCAAGGGAGAGGGGTGAAAATCGAACATGTACACATATAAATGTCCATACACACACTGCCGACTGTAAATGGTCTCAGTTGTTCCTGATCCCTCTCTTTTATTCCCACCATAAAAAAATTATGAGACCCAACTATTCATACAGCATTTCCAGAAATTTAATAGACCATATAGATTAAACTCTGAAGGCCAAGCGCTGCTGTCAGATACACCAAATGAAACCCCATCTGAGAACAGAATTTGGCTCAGATTCAGCAGGCAAATGAAAGTTTTTTTTCCACTTTCAGAAGAAACCCAACTATGTAAAGTTTATAGGCACTAGTAGGAGAATAAATCAATTTAAGTCCATGTCACACCATTCTTTACAGTTTTGTAACAAGGTGTACTTTGTTAGATTTTAATCTGCATACATTTGAGACAGCAAAGCTCTTCAAAATCATCTTTTAATGGCATCGCAATTTATAGACAGTAACTAATTTCAAACTTCATAGCACTTGGCTTTTATGATTATTTCAAATCATTTAAATGCAAATGAATTTCCAGAGAGAGAAAACATCAAATGCCCTTGAGTGGCAACATGTAATAGAACTGCGAGCAGAAATCACAGTAGGAATTTGAAGCAGTCTGATAGGGTTTGACGGGAGGTCTGTACAAAAGTGTTTGCCTAAATCCAATTTACATTTCATTTCACATTATATTCTATTTAACCATTTTGTCATTTTAATATGACTTATTTACTTAATCCTGCTCTGAAATCCAATCTACTATCAAGAGCAAATGTGGAATTATGGTCAGGATAGGACTTACAGCTATTTTTCATTTTAGGACAATGGCAATATAGTTTTTAAAATACAGCTAGCTCTCTTTTCCCCCACAGTTAATAACGTTACAGCACCATGCAGCCAAAAACATTTGTGCATGCCTTAAATAATTACATTTCTTTCAAGCTAAGCAATTGTTTGCCTACTGACAGAGTAATATTTCCTGGGAGGCATTGCTAAGCTACAGTACATACAAAATATTTGGACACAGAGTGCTGAGAAAGATCTGAACTATTCTTAATGTGATTGCACTCAGACGGATAAGAACCATCCTGGAACTCCCCATTCAGCAGCAGTTACAATGAAGCACTGCAGGTTGCTTTTTTTTCCCAGCCATTTGGATTTGCAGGAGTCAGCAAGAACTGGTCTACTGCTAGTGCTTCCTGTGCTTTGTAGGCGGCAGTGCAGGGAAGACCCAACACCTTTTATCTTTGCATCTCTCTCATCTACTCACATCTAGCCTTCATGTGAAAAAATGGACACGTTCTTTTTTCCCCTGAAAAAACCCAGTGTCTGTCCATTTGCAACTGTGAAGTGGCCACAGTCATCCTGCCCTGCCCTATCCCACTGTAAAGTCTGCATTTGAAGCTACAGCAAGCCAAACCACATCCTTTTCCATTTGTACACAGCAGTTTGCACAGCTTGCAAAGAGATTTGGCCATGGCATGGGCCAGACTTCTGCGTGTAATCAAGGTATACAAGTCTGTTCTGAGGAAAGGTGAACAACAATGACCAAGCAGGACCTAATTTTATCACTCAACATTTTTCCAGGCGCAGTATCTGAATGAAGAAACAAAACTGCACCAGAAACTCAGTTCCAGCAAAGGCTATACACAGCTTCCTGAAGACCTCCTAGACTGCAGGAGAGGAGGATGGGGAAACAACATGAGTTTGTGTTTCTGCTGGCATCTGAATATTTTCCAAGAAATGAACTGCACTATTTGAGACTACTGTAGCAAAGTCTGAAACTTAGATTTCGAGTGTTTCCAAAATCTGTGTTTTTAAAGGTAACAGAAGACACAAATACATTCAGATACTCGGGGGTGCTGATAATTCTTTGCCATACTTTCAGCAACGTACACACAGTTTGCAGAAATCTGTTAATATTCTCATTTCTTATCCAACACAAATTACTGATACAGTTGGTACAATGTTTGTAGGTGAAATGTCCCACAGTAGAGTAAACCGAGTGATGGATTTGATGGAAAATGGGAGTAAAATATTGTGCTTGGGGTAGAGAGATTACTAAGATTGTGCTATTTCAATGACAGCCAATTTCACAATCAAGATGTCTTTTCTACTGCAAAGGCAATTTTTATATGCCTCCTGAACATAAATGTCACTATTTTGTTTATTATATGTTTCTTTTTCATTTACTTCATTAATTTTGTGTACAATCTCTGTGAAGAGACTTCTAAGGAAGTACATTTGTCCTCTGTTTTGAGCAATTTGTCTTTTGCGAGGGCAATGTAACTGAGTAAAAGCAGTAATACGTGGCCTTTTATCAAAAACTTATCAGAGCTGTTCAAACAAGTAGGCAGTTCATTAGATTTGAATAAGCTAGCTGCTGAGTTAGCTTTGGACCTACAGTTTGTCAGGTTAGATGCTGGCTATTTTCTTTCAGTTGTCAAACTTCATGGAAAGAGTTACTCAGAGAATAACTCATATATCTACTAGTGGTGACCAAACTAGAACAAACCTCTATAAATACCTGAAGTGTTTATCACCACTGGCCACATCTCTGCCATGAAATAATACAGCTCTCCAGTTGGCTCTCATGCCTTAGTCGATGATCATCCTTGTTTCATCAGTGTGGGCTTGCTCCTGAGCTCTGCCTGGGAGATTTCACTTTGAGAAAACCCAGGGCGAGGTCTAGGGGAGCCTTCCAGAGGCCAGCCTTGTAAAGCTGGATGGCCAGGCTGCAGAAAGCTTTATTCCCAGTTCCCTGATCTTTCCCCAGCACTACGTCCATACTTTCTCTCCCCTGTGCCCTCCAGCTGCACTTCAGGGCACACACCTTGGAGGGTCTAGCCCTGAGCAGTGTAAACCCAACCCAGTCAGCATCACTTCAGCTGGCAGCAGGGTTCACGATGTGGAAGGGGAAAATCAAACACTGCAGACAAAGCCATTATTTGCTGAGAGCACCAAATCACTATTTGCTGAGATTTGCAAAGCACAATGCTCAGTGCGGTGTCAGTCACTTCGCCATGAGGTTATGCTGCGCCAAGGCCATGGAAGGGCATCTCCTCAAGGATACTTCTGAATACTGACCTCAGTCTCTCTGGCTTTAAATAGCTTCAGGTTTCACTCAGTTCTGTGGTGGTGTGATCACTGTCACACTGGCAAACCCAGGCAACTTCAGTGAAGCTGCCCCAGGTATTTGCTATGTGCAAATAGCAAATAATAGCAGATAGCAAAGAGGTCGTGTTGCAGGCAAGTGAAGTTTCTCAGTGGAGACCTGAAGTCCCCTGCAAGAAACTTTTGTAACTATAGAAAGCAATCTTAATGAATAAAATAGGTGGAGCCTAAATCAAACCCAAAATCTGTCAGGACACAACGTATCTCACCTTTCCTTTTTTACCCACAATACTGCATTCCCCTTTTAATTTCTTCCCCTCCTATTATTCTTTCCATAGAGCAGTGGGATGCTTTCAGTAATATCTGAAAGTCCCTATTTTAACATTTTTTTCCTTTTCTGTAATGAAATAAAGCTTTTTCCTCCTGTTTTCTAAATTGAAATATGGATGTGATAGGATAAAAGAAATAATAAAAACTTTTACTGTGAATTAGAAAGCTCAAAAACCACCTAGACTTTGGGCAACACATTTCGTACATTTACAGTACGCTTCAAAGCTAAGAAGCACTAGTGTTAACATAAGAACAGACATCTTTGCAGACATCTTTGCAGACATCTGATACAGTTCTTACAAACCTGCTTAGTGCAATGACTTTTTTGTCTGTGTTTGTTAAACAGCCCCAGCCCCATATAGCTCACTATCAATAGGTCCCTTTATGCACAACATAACTGCTTTGAACAAGCAAATTTTTTAAAGTAAGTACTCCAGAGTCTTTTGTGTTACAGGAAAGAAGGGAGAAAACACAAGAATAATGCAGTTGAACTGTAATCTTCAAAACGTAACATGGTTGAGAGACAAATCTCTAATTTTATACTGGACAAACAATAGAAGGAGGGGGGAGATGTGACAGTCCCATTTCTATCCCACAGATTAGATGTGATGTGGTAATAACACAGATTGAAGGGACATGTATTGTATCAGGGTCAGAACTGAGCAAGTGTCCTACCTCATCACAATGTGTGATGAAAAATAAGGGATAGACTTCCATGCAGGACATACACATGTCCCACATGTGTTCTACATCATTTACAAAATACTCATTAGCATTTCAAACTGACATGAAAATTATTAGCTTGAGAAAAATATCAGTTTGCTGCTCTTCATCACACAGGTTTCTGCAGTGAAAAGACTACTGAGATTATGAACATCTCACAAAATAGTTATTCACCTAGAAAAAGAAAAAGGTGATTATTTAAAAGAATGTATTATATACAAAATCTAGTTCAGTGTATATACATGTGTGACTCTACCCACACATACATAAAACCGGATACTTAGGATAAGAATTAATATTCAGTATCTGGCAAAATATTCAACATTTTCCTCCAGTATAATCATCTTTTTAAACATGTTAGGACCTTTTTTCAGGTCAATCACAGTTTTCAGACAAGCTGTAATTTAAATCAGCTCCATTCTGCATCTAATATGGATGTTTCACTGAAAAATAATTAAAACCAACCACTCTACTTGCAACTCTTTGCCTGTCAGAAAGAGACCACTGTTGTGCATGCACATTGCTAATCTCAGGGAAGGAAACCTTGCAGAAAAGACGAGGTGACAAAGTAATTGCCCACAGTGGGTGATTTGAAGAGTTGTAATAAAGAGGCGCTCCCTGCTCACACTGCCTTCATCTCACCTGAACTCCTCCTATTTGGTGACTCACTTTCATTGCCTACACCACCCTTTAGGCTAATAATGGAAATAGCTCTCCTGGCAAGCAACAGAGAGTATATGAGAGCTATCGACTGCATCTCTACCTTTTCAGCAGCAAGATGGTTCAGTTTGTTCATCAAAAGATTTTCAACTTGTTTAATCTCCTTTATCAGCCCTGCTTCCCTCTCAGGCTTGCAAAGGCTCCCGCTCCTGAAATTGCTGCCTTCATCTAAGCCAATGCAGTGCATATTTCCCCCTTCTACAGCATGATGTTTCAATGGCAAAGAGAGGGAGCATGAGAGAGAGAAATAATCTTGGCACTTGTTCAGGTTGTTGTGCAGAAAAAGAAGGGAAAAAAACCCAGACTGCCAATGGGGATTTCCTCCGTAATAAGCCAGATGGCATCATAGGATGCTTGGGGAGACTGTTTCTGTCTAATTCTCTTCAGTGGCAGAAACTGCCAAGGCCTGGCTTTTGTGGTAAAACCAGTGACTAGCTATTTTATATTCTTTCTCTTTGCTGTGCATGCTGTCCCCACCTGTCACTAATGCCTTTCTAATGCAGCCAGTGCCTGATGCAAGCTCTTTCCCCTCCTTTCTCTCCCTCACTCCTAGACTTCAACTGCTATTTCCCTTCCATCTATACCAGCAACATGGCTGCAAGGTTTGCTTTACATCGCGGTGACTTACACACTAATTTCTTTCTTCAAGTGCAAAATGTTTCGCATAAAGTGGAGAAAACCAGCTGTGCAGTTTCTAAAGGTTGCCATCCTGGTGAGGGACCAAAGCAGGGATTGAGGCAGTGAAACTGGGAGCTGGTTCTCTATAAAGCACAGAGTTCAGCAGCTCAAGTGTCAAGACAGAAAACCTGCTAAAAATCCTTGCTGGAGTTACAAGGCTTTATTCATCTGAATTTATACATTTTATCTATATACACATGTATCTGTTTCTATTTCTTTTTTTTCATATCTGTAAAACTTTGGTGCTTCTGTTGCATTCTGAAATATGGGCTCAATCTCTACATACCAGATACATCGATTTCCTACATACTAGGAGAGACTATATATTCCAGAAACATGGAAAACCATATAGAAAACCTGTATGTGATTGCTGCAGGGTTTTTGGTTCCTTGGAGTCAGATCTGTAAGCTATCTGCCTGCCCTAAGGGCTTGTATATCCTGTGTATGGACTAAATTGCTTTTTCCCTCCAGAAGCTGCCCTATCTTGTATTCAGCTAGGAGCAGTCAGATATTTTAAACTCACTCTTTCCTCAGAGCAAAGTGGCATTTTCCCACTACTTTCCGAAGCTACATCTTCCTTTTTTGACACGGCTCTTTGTCTCCAAGTAGTCATCATTTGCAGATATCACTGCAGCAAAGAAAAACATCCCAGCGTATCGTTTCATAGAGGCAATAAAGCTGCTAACAGTTGTTGTAGCCAAGGCACTTACAAAACTTTGTATGCAGTGTGCTGGTAAGAAGAGCTAATGCAGTGATGCAGGTTGAGATACAGACAGCTATTTGCCTGCAAAAGCAAGACTACAAAAGTCATAAAAATTGCAACATTTATAATCTGATAAGCAACATGTTCATTGATATACTGTCAACTGGGATAATCTAAAGAGAATCAGAAATTATTTGCTTTATCTAGATAGATACAAAATAGCAGAAATAAGGCTTACAGGATTTTCCTAAAACGTGATAATGTCATGGCTTCATGGAAGTAAAGCCATACAGATAGATGTCTCATTGTGCAGTTGATGAATGTCTCAGGATATAAATGTGGAGCTTTTTCTCAATTAAACAAGGATATACGATTTTCAATCACATTTTCGGATGAAAAGCAATAGTCTGTATCACAGTGGTATTACTCTTTAAATTTATTAAGGGAAATGTGTGGACTGGCACCTGGCAAATGAAGGCAAATATTCCCAACAGCTTTCCATGCCTCTGACAGCAGAATAGAAACCAAACACTGGATGGTGGTGGTCCTGGTCCCAGAGCATCCTGGGGAGACCAGTGAGAGCCTCCACCCATGCTGAGACTGGGGCCACACACTCAGCAGGGCAGGCTGGTCCGCAGAGGAGCTGGATGCTGCCCCGTGCAGCAGAGCGGGGCGATGGGCTCCCTCAGTGACCAGCACGTTGCCCCTTCGAGGCAGAGCCCAAACACCCCCACCAGTTCCCCGTGTGGCCCCTGTGCCCTCAGCGCTGCTTTTCTCTGCTCCTACCCTGGCGCATTACTTGCTCATGCAGGCGCAGTCATCCAGCGCCCCCGCCGTGCCTGGCCTCCCCCTTTATCTGGCCCTCTGCCTGCGGCGGAGCAGATTTCGCTTCCCAGAACCGCTCTCTGGGGCCGGGGCGAGCAGGGAAGCAGGATTTCTTGACACTGCTCTGTCTAATGCTGGAAGAGAGACCGGCCAGGCAGAACTGATGGAGCCTCGAGATAGCTTAACACCAGCTTTTGCCGAGTGCCTTCCTCAGCTACAGAGTGTTGCAGCCAAAGCATAACCCAGAATCTGAGCCAGTACGTTTAAATAGGGCAATAACAACAAAGCCATTTTTTCCCACTCCCAGCTGTGTGTTGAATGTTGTTTCGTGTTTATGACCACATCACTATTCAGTACTTATCGCCCAGCTCCGTGGTCAGTGATGCTTGTTCGTGGTCCCAAGGGCCGGTACGAGCTGCTGCTGCCAGCAGCCTCTGCCTGCCTCTGCAGGGGCTTTCCTGGGCTCCATCTGACCCCACTTAGTGCCTTGGATGCACATCCAAGGGCAAGGAAAAGAAATCCTTCCCCCCACCAATATTTCTTAAACCCGGTATAGAACATAGCAGACTGACTTAACTGAGATGTTTCTTTCCATTCTGGTGAGATTTAACCCTAAAATCCAAGGTCTGAATTTGCACTAACTCAGGTCTACTTGGGTTAGGAGTTACAGATGTGAGCTGCACAGACTTCAGCAGCATGTGTTTGTTCATTCTCACAGACTCTTGGCTAATTAGGCAATGAAAGGTATAGTTTATAATCAGGATAATAAGAATAGCTATATCACAGTAAATTAGCAGGATACTCCTGGGATATTAACAGAATAAGATGCCAGTATCTGTATTACTTTAGGAAAGCTGCATGTTTTACCTCCAAAAAGATCTCCTGCTAATAGCAGTAAAGTTTATGTTGTTAATTCCATAAGATAACATCTATTTTCTGAGTATATCTATTTCTAATAATGTCCTCAAGCTATTGAACAGCTATGAATCCTTACATACTTCACGCATTTGTGTGCCCTCCTTTATAAAAAAACAATGCTGATTTGAGGGACAACGAGCATTAAATATAAAACAAAGCCTTCTGTTGTGGGAGTTTTCAATTTCATAATTATAAGGGTAAACTTTCAAGAAATTTGGAAGAATAATGTCTCTGAGGCAAGAGTAACCTTTTGTGGAACACAGGATTTCTGAAAATGAGTATAAATGGTAGAGTCTGCTCTTTCTTTGATTGTAATTTTGAACTGGGCTTGCCTATGGATATCCATCCATTAAAAGATATTCAGTAGAGCTCTGATCTTGATAGTGCTGCCAGACACGTGAAATTAAAAGTGTTTCATAGAAGCTTTAATGCAGTGAGGAGAAGGAGCTCAGGTTAAAGCTGCATTATCACAGCTTTTAAACTGCAACCTCACTGCTCTGACAATGCAGATAATTTTGATGTGTGAACATAGTACTGTAAGGCCTTTTATCAACACGATAACTATGCTACTGGAAGTCTAGAAAACTTCAAAGCAGGCTGATAAATTCCCATAAGAGTTGCCAGCCTGTAATCAGATGTCCAAGAGTTCCCAGCTGAACCAAAGATAAAAACCGATGATACTAATTTGTCCTCATTTGAACTGAGCAGTTTTACTGAAATCAGCAGTACCTGTATGTATTAGTATCAGTCCTTTGCTAGAGCTGTTTTTCTGTCAGTCAGATTTAGGGGTTTTCTTCATTTCTATTTCAAAGAGTAAAAATGAAAAGAGCAGAAGATAAAACAAAAACTCAGAGGACTCCATGTCATTTATACTGGAGTTATTTGTCTGGAGCAAGCCAAACCCTGCCTTTGGCTTTTATATGACTTTCTCAGAGTCGTAGTCTACTATTTCCTGTTCTAAAATTCAAAAGTCAGTGCCTGTTGTTGAGATACCATGCTCATACCCGGTTGCTTCTAAAGCAACTCTGCAAAAAATACTCTATAATTTTTCCAAATCTGGAAACTGAACATTTGGTTTACGACTTGTCCCTACCAGGAAAGAACCAAATCAAACCCCTCCCACCTCAATTGTGTGTTTTTCCTTTTCCATGGCTGCCTCACTAAGTGCTGGCTTCTATGAGCCCCAAAACATGAACATTTAATGTAACTTCATTTTTTAAGCTGGAAAGGTTTTACACCATAGGAGAGCTAATTAAACCTATTTTGTAGTGAAAAAGAATGTCATAGAAACATCCAGTTTAACTGAGAGGATGGAGAAAATGCAAACACAAACGAAAAATAATCTTATTCTAACCTTTCTTTATAAAGAAACTACCAATAGAATTCAGCTTTCTGTAATTTCATCTAGTTCTTTCCCTTCCTTTCCCTGATTTATTAAATTAAAGGCCAGAAAGTCCCTCTTTGCCAGCTTTGCTGATCTTAGCTGACTAACATAGTTACCATCTGTGTTTAACTAACAGGTACTTTTTAATCTTTTTTTTCTTCTTTGTTTTCCTTTTTTTTTCTTTTTTCTTTTTTTTTTCTTTTTGTTTTGCTTTTTCTTTCTTTTTTTTTTTCTTTTTCTTTTTTTTTATTTTATTTTATTTATTTTATGTAAATGTATGTCAGAAAGCCCTTCACTTTGACAGGAGAACACCTTTGAATGAAAGACCCATCTTCACCCTGAGCGGGTTACTGCCGACCATCCTCTGCTAGAAGCAAATGCCCTTCTCTCATCTTCCACACCCAGCCAAACAGAGCTGGAGCTCTGTGCTGGGAAGGACTTGAGAAGTGATATGACAATGGATACATTGCACAGCACCTGCACTGCATTTCTTGGGGATGGGATGGAACTAATTTGCCAGACACAGCACTCTGCAGATGCAATCGCTCCTCCTCCTGCCCTAACCTGAAGATGAACGCAATGCCACAATGTTGGACAGCTGCTACAGCAGACCCTGCAGTTCCTATAAGCCCCATGTAGTGCTTTAATTTTTACAGTTGTTTACTTAAAGGCTTCATTCTTAATAACTCTGAGAGGAGGATCAAAGCAAAGCAGTGGAGCCTCTAGCATTTTCTCCTGCTTCCTTTCTGTACTGGCACAAAGAGATGAAGAAGGCATTTCCACAAAGTCATGACTCAAGTATAAAAATAAAATTTACATTTGTCCTATTTGGAGGCAGCAAAGGAAAACTGACCTCATGGTATGAGGTTTAAGAAAGCTCAGGAGGGAGGAATTAAAATAATTAACAGCAATTATTACCAAAATTGTAGTACTGAATAGGACAGTGCCCAATAATGAGAGGTCACAATTACTAATGCACCCTTCTGCGTGCTCATTTGTTGTCTCAGTATTGTAGTCATTTGTGTTGTCCTCTCACACAGCAGGTTCCCCAGCACCACTTTCCATTCCCTTTTATAAGAAGTTCACAATAAACAAGGGTTCAACATGTTCAGAGCAGCAGCTTGTGGCTTCTAAGGGCTTTACATAACATGGGCTTTTCTTTCAGTCTCTCTGCAAAAGCAACTTTACTGCATCTTTGCTTCATTGTCTTTCAATTTATGTTACAAGAGAATGCAGCAAAGAGGTGAGCAAAACTGAGTTAATTTAGATTTTCACCCGCATAAATAGAACCAGAATCAAACTTTCCATTCAGGCACTTAGGCTTCGTTCATGCTAGAAAGATTTAACAGTGGATTTTACTGATGGAGCTAATTTGAGCTACTGATGGAGCTAAATAGATAAGACAACAAGAAACCTTTTTAATTTCATCAGAGTATCAAAATGCTTACAAAACAGTAGTATCTACATAAGTATTTTTATCAAACTAGCCATTCTGGTAAAACTAACATATGTATTTTGGGGTCTTAAAACTTGAAACTCAAGAAAGCTTTGAGAGGTCACCTGCACCATCTGCTTACTCTGATACATTTCACATATGTATGATAATTTGGATTCCTAGAATTCTGCAATTCGTAATATTGGTCTGAGAGCAAATCAGTGCAAAGGCATTTTGTTACTTCAAAATTCTTAATCAAATAAAAGGCATTTGGGGTCAAGATTTTCTCCGTAATATAAATGGTGGGTTTTTTCATCACAAATATGAAAGTAAACTTCAAAAAGTAATATTAAAAGATAAATTATGTTATTCTATTCCAGAAGGTTCGTTATATCAAGTCTATTTAAGCCATTTTCACAGCCGGATCTTATTCAAATCAATATTGTCTTGAAGGATGTTTTGACTTCAATATCATAGCATTTTGCTGAAGTATTTAAAAAGTGTTGACTGTATTAATTGTTTCTTGCTTTAGCTAAAAGTGGACATAGCATTAAAAAAAAACACACCATGAGTGCACAGTACATTATGTTGTTTATAATGTAATAGATTATGTTGGACTTCAGTTCATTGGACTGAAGTCCAATGTAAGTTATTCCAAGGGAAATTAACTATCTGATATGGTCTAGACAAACAGCAAATTTCTTCCCTTGCTGTAGGGGACAGACAGAAGTCCCCTTGTAGATCCAGATGTGTCAGCTAAATCGCCCCCTCCCGGAGGCTACAGCCTCCACCAGGAGGCTGGCAGAGCAGTCTATCACAGCACTCTAATTTGCTTCAGGGAAAATCAATTAAGATAGCTTAAGTGACTTTAACTACAAAGTGTCTGGGACACTAATCAACACTGCAGACAATGAAGAGTACAGGAGAGCAGCAACTTCTTCCATCAAAACCAAAGTGGGCATTTCTCCACCGTTTCAGCATCTGAGCCAAAACTCACTCAATTCAACAGATTTCCAGGCTTAAAAAAGTAGAAACTAACCCTTGTTCAATCTTTGGCTGGGAAATACTGCTTCTCATAGCATTTCTTTATCACCTATTTCTATACATATTTTTTGTTGCTCGGGCGCTCTTATGATTGAGTAACCTAGACTGAAAAAGATTGTCTTGATAAAGTCAACATTGCGTGTCTGAATCAGGGCTACAGAAACAACAAATGTCACTCTGCTGATTCTGCCACTTCAGCACCACTCCAAAGGTCACTGATTCCTTGAGAAGCTGCCATAAATAGCCTTCCTCTCATACAGAAATGTTCTGCCAAAATTTTAACTCAGAGCCGACTTGTATTTTCACCTTCAGTCATCAATGCTTTCTGACAATCCTCTGCTAGAACACACTTTCCATCTTAACACCTTATTAATTCCACAGCTACATCTTTCCCCACGCTCCCAAGGTAATTGCAGGACTCCCACTCAAGTTTCACTGACACTGAGACGTGTTTTCCACCGTAACTAGACAGGAAACTCTCTTTGTAGTGATGTAGCCTCTGTTGACAGAGCTGTGCGTCAACCTCCCCAAAAGTTCCAGGGGAACATCACCAACAAAGATGTTTTTCCATGTTAGTTTAAACTGGATCTATACTAGTGCTTTTGCCTGTACTGAAATGCTGCAGGAGGGAAAAGAATAACATCCAAACCCAATAGTTCAGTGCAGAGGCTTCCCCTGTGAGATACAGCCTCAGTGAACAGCAGCTCCATCTCTGCTCCTCTCACACATGCACCCTCGGTGGGAAACACAAAAAATTATTCCTGTAAGCTTTAACACAAATAGGGCACCTTGTAGCATCATTTGCTACACACAATGGTCTGTGCGCGTGAGGAAATGAATAATCTCAGGAGAGAGAAGACTGATCCTTTTGCATATATACCAGCTGAACTAGCTATTTCAACAGGAAGTGCATGCAAGAGTGTGTGCATGCAAGAAATAGAGAGAAAGCACAAGGGAGAAAATACATTGCTAGGCCACTTTCCATCATCTTTGGTAAGTCGTGGGAAACGGGCGAGGTGCCTGAGGATTGGCAGATGGCAAAGGTCACACCAATCTATAAGAAGGGCAAGAAGGAGGACCCGGGTAATTATAGACCGGTCAGCCTTACCTCCATCCCTGGAAAGATGATGGAACAACTTATTCTTGACTCCATCACTAGGCATATCAAGGATGAGGGGGTCATTAAGAACAGCCAACATGGTTTTATGAGGGGGAAGTCATGTATGACCAACCTTATAGCCTTCTATGAGGAAGTGACTAGGTGGAGGGATGATGGTAGAGCGGTAGATGTAGTTTTTCTTGATTTCAGTAAGGCATTTGATACTGTCTCCCACAGCATCCTCATAGATAAGCTAAGGAAGTGTGGGCTTGACGATCAAGTAGTGAGGTGGATCGAGAACTGGTTGAAAGGAAGAAGGCAGAGAGTTGTGGTCAATGGCGCAGAATCTAGCTGGAGGTCTGTGACTAGTGGAGTTCCTCAGGGGTCGGTGCTGGGACCGGTGCTGTTTAATATTTTCATCAATGACCTGGATGAGGGAACTGAGTGCACCCTCAGCAAGTTTGCTGATGACACAAAACTGGGAGGAGTGGCTGACACACCAGAGGACTGTGCTGCCATTCAGCGAGACCTGGACAGGCTGGAGAGTTGGGCGGGGAGAAACTTGATGAAATTTAACAAGGGCAAGTGTAGAGTCTTGCATCTGGGGAAGAACAACCCCATGTACCAGTACAGGTTGGGGGTTGACCTGCTGGAAAGTAGCGAAGGGGAAAGGGACCTGGGGGTCCTGGTGGATAGGAGGATGACCATGAGCCAGCAATGTGCTCTTGTGGCCAAGAAGGCAAATGGCATCTTAGGGTGCATTAGAAAGGGAGTGGTTAGTAGGTCAAGAGAGGTTCTCCTCCCCCTCTACTCAGCCTTGGTGAGGCCGCATCTGGAATATTGCGTCCAGTTCTGGGCCCCTCTGTTCAAGAAGGACAGGGAATTGCTTGAAGGAGTCCAGCGCAGAGCCACAAAGATGATTAAGGGAGTGGAACATCTCCCTTATGAGGAGAGGCTGAGGGAGCTGGGTCTCTTTAGCTTGGAGAAGAGGAGACTGAGGGGTGACCTCATCAATGTTTACAAATATGTGAAGGGTAGGTGTCAGGATGATGGAGCTAGGCTTTTTTCAGTGATATCCAGTGATAGGACAAGGGGCAATGGGTGTAAACTGGAACATAGGAAGTTCCACGTTAACATCAGGAAGAACTTCTTTACTGTAAGAGTGACAGAGCACTGGAACCGGTTGCCCAGGGGGGTTGTGGAGTCTCCTACACTGGAGATATTCAAGGCCCGCCTGGACAAGTTCCTGTGTGATGTACTGTAGGTTACCCTGCTCTTGCAGGGGGGTTGGACTAGATGATCTTTTTAGGTCCCTTCCAACCCTTGGGATTCTGTGATTCTGTGATTCTGTGAAATACTGTGTCTTCAAGCCTTACTGCTGGATGTTGCAGTGCTGGAATCCAGTAGACATCCCCCTGCTAGAGAAACCTCCCTCATCCTCTGCATGGTGGAACTGCCATAAAAATAAATGAATACTGAAGGGCTGCCTTCTGCACATCACTGTTTTCTGACCTCTGTGGATAGAGATGACTCCACCACAGCCACACAAGCCCAGAGATTATGGAGGATGTTTTCAAAGACGCAAAATGAGCACAGTAATCCTAACAAACACTGGAAAACATTACTGGGCAGCACAGTAAACACTGAGCCGGAATAAGTGACGGGCTTTGCTTCAGGGAAAATACTGCGAGTAAAAGAAAAGACAGATGAAAGCAGCCATTCAGAAACTGCATAATCAGATGTAAACATATCTTCAGAATATAATAAAGCAAGGACATGAATCCCATATCCTGCCCCTCACTCAATCAAACATGAACCTTGTTCATTCAGAAATACAAAGGCTTAGAAGGAATTAGAAGATCTCACTGGATGGACCAGGTATTTAAGACCAAATAATTATTCTCCCCAAAAAAATCATTGAAGGTACTTCTTTGAAACATTTCATGCAGTCTTTCCATGCTTGCAAAAATTCATACCACTGGAAATAATCTAGGGGATAAAATTCAAGACATAAACCCTGGAGAGTATGCTACTGAAGAGATGAATCCTGTAATTATATAAAACCTGTTATGGTACTTAATAATGTGTAGCCTACCCGTAATCAATAGGACTAACTCAGCAGGCAAAGAGCAAAATCTGTACCTTAATTTCTTTTCTTACTTAAATTAAAAGGCTCATTTTCTGTAGGATTTTCAAGGTCCTTGTAATCTTCAGACTTACCCTTGAATTTTTCATTTTCTTCTGCTACTGAGCAAAGTCTTGTCTTCAAATTGGCAGCTTTGAACTGTTGCCTTGATGAATGATTGCAGCATCTTAAAGCCTGCAATGAAAACAGCAGCAGTTTAGGTGGAAAGCAAAATATGAATAAGTAGATGTATCATGTAGTTTCTGCTGTCATACTGCCCCTCCCTTCCTAAAGGCCATTTCTACACCCTTTATCTTCATCCCCCAATTATTGACATGTGTTCTTCTTATTTCTGTTTCTTCCAGGAATGCTGCTAAGGTACAAGGTGTTTTTTGGGACATCAAGATAACAGTGGAAAGATTTGCACTCATTTCTCGAATATTAAAAATATCCTCACATGCATCTATGCGGCTTATATTTCTATTCTTCTCTGTTCTGTTTACCCTACTGAAGCTAGTTAAAGTACTGGAAAAATTAGGTGAAATAGTGGAAAATGTTGAATGTGCTTATTTAAAGGCCATCCCTGTCTTCAGCTTTGGTATCTGAGTTTTGCTGAATCAGGTTTGCTGACTGGGTGCCTAACGTGAAACTTTTCAGCCAGTGTTTAGTCACAGGTAAGACTTTTATTCAGTTGACTCAGCTCTCACTCACCAAAAGGTTTGAAAGTAAGAATTATGGGCTATGCTTCGAAAGCAGCATAGACATCTTCTATTCAGATTAGACGCAATGTCCCTGAGCTAGGCAGCTAAGCCCTCTGCGTAATACAGTGAGTACTTTGGCATGGCATCTACAGCTCTACTGCACCTGTCAGCCAGTAGAACAAGAAAAAAATATGTCTTAAATCTCAAGGTGCTCCTGACAGCCATGGCACCACAGACTTTTTCCTAATTCAGATATTTTTGTGTTTCCTGTACGGATAGAACAGTGTGGGAATGCTGTGCCACTTCCACATAAACACCAGAAGAAAAACAGCCACTACGGATGACTTAGCTAAGTGATGGAAGTATCCACAAGGACATTGATGACCTGTGCTCTGGTTTCCTACCTCATGTGTTGCATGAAGAAGCTTTGGTGAAGGAAAGAAACAAGTCTCCCTTCTCCTAAGCAAATGCTAGTCATATTGGGCAAGAGAGTCCCGTTGGGGCTTGTTTTCTTTCTGCTTCAATAACAGCTGAATTCTTCCTTGAGCAATGGCATAACTTCAAAAGGAGGTGTGAATGGTGCCTGTGCCACAGACTTGCCCACATATCTAATCCTCTGGAGGCAGTAGGAGCTAGAGTCTGAGAAGGAGACCATCAAGGCTGTGCAGACACTGCTGACATTTTCCCTACTTAATATAAGTGCTTCTGAGAACCCAACCACAGCCCTTGAAAATTGACCCAGAGATCATTAGGGAGCCAGCAAAGTGCCTGGTGCATGGATTGATGTTTCTGAGAACTGCTGCAAAGGAAGCAGGCGGCTGCATCTGCCAGTTGCAGCTTTTCCAGACCCTGATCTCAAGCCAGGATAAATGTTGTAATAATCAAGTATGCAGGCAGCAGAGAAGTTTGACCAGGATAGGTCCTAACTGGAGATGATGGACTGCATCGCTTTTTACAGGTGAGGGATCCAGCGTCATCTGGGCTTATAGGCAATCTCATCTCTTGCAGGCTTCTCCGAAGTGCAATGCAGTTAATATTGCAAGTAAGCTAGGATTCTGGTTGCACAGCAAGAGGAATATGCCCAACTGGCAGGGAGAATAAATACTTCTCTGAACAGGCAGTAATCAGTTAACATTACTCTAAAACAAACATTGAGAAAGCACAGCACTTTAGCAATTAAAGGTCCAAATTTGCAAAATTAATTAGTGTTTCCCACAGCATAGCACTCTACTTATGAACAGCTCTATTGTAAAAGTATGATGCTCTAATATGAAAAGAGAGCATTCTTATGTTAATTATCTAATTAACTAATCTGGGCACAATTAGCAGCTGAAACAGCACAGCATTACTGTCTCTTCCTTCTTCCCTTCCGAATTCAAGATTGCCTTTAAATATGTACTTTCAAGTGGCAGGGGACCCTGGTGATAGAGCTTGCTACCGTGTTAACCAGACATCAGTGCCAGCAGAAGTTCCAGTGAGCGGGCACTGAAACAAAAGCAGCAGAAATATCTTAGGCATGTTATTTAGGAGAGGTAGAGTAAGCTATTTAATCTCATCCCTAAAGTTATCCTGCCCTCCAGGGAAGCCATCCTTGTCACTTCACTGAAAGTCAGTGTGAAATGTTACAGAATACAGTAGTCTGTTTCTCTTCCCTTCTAAAAACCCAACGCCATTTAACAAGACCTCCCTGACACCAGTATTTTCCAAAGGACAGCTCGGTGGCTATTTCAGAGGTCTGAAAATAGAGTCTCATTCACTTCTACTTTGCTGCCAGGATAGCTGTTGACTTCATTAAAGTTTACTGTGGCATGAAGAGAAGAATCAGAGCAACTGCGTGCAGATCTCTGATAAAAACACAACGGCTTAGACAATGTCTGAAAGTCCTGCCTCACCTTCCAACACAGTGAACCTAAAACAGGGGTAGAAATGTAAAGTGAAATATTTATTTTAACATTTTCACATTTGTACATTTCTGCATCTGCTTTAGGAGTCATTTTTTATTTAGGAAATTGATTTTGTGTTCAGCATTTTAAAAAATAGAAAAAGCCAACATGAGCTGAGAGTGGCAAGTTCTATACTGACTAGTAGAAAATGTGGATGAATATAGAACACTTTATCTTTCTTTCGCGTGTTTTAGATTTTAGGGTTCTGTTTGTTTGTTCAATTTTTAATATAGGAACAAAGTTTTTCTATTTAAAAAGAGTTTGGTTAAATCTACTATAATCTTCTCCCTCTCTCACTTTTTCAGTGTTCCCCAAGGAGAGGTGTATTCACACACATTTGTCTATCTGGTGCAGGGTTGTTTTTGAGACAGTGTTCATCTATTGTGCATTATAGAATTAAGACAACATTTATGTCAGAAAGAACCAGAGTATGTCATCTAATCCAACACCAGCGCGAATAACTGTATCAGCTTACTCAGGACTGTCCTACTGAGTCCTGAGCATCTCCAAGGTTGCACATCTCCAGCCAACCTGCTCCACCTTTTGCTGCTCTTACAGTGAAAAAAGTTTCATAACAGCTAACTGGAATTTTGTGTCTTCCAAGTTGTCTGTTGCTTTTTGCCCTTTCGCTGTGTGTCTCCCATGACAGTGTGGATTCATCTTCTCTACGGCCTCCCAATAGGTAGCTAGAAAGCAATGAGACCTCCCTTCAGCTGTCCCTTCTCCAGCTAAAATAAACCAGGTGCCTCAACTTCTCTTTCTACATCATTTGCTCCAGATCCCAACCAACCCAGTGGCTGCTCCATTGGACTTACTCCAGGTGGTTGGTGTCCTTCTTGTGCTGAGAAACACAAAACTGGACTCAGTACTCTACCTGACCACTGACCAGTGCTTTGTCAATGGCAATGATCTCTTCCTGCAGCTTGATGGCTTCACTCTTGCCAACACAGATTCATGGTGATGCTCTGGGTTTGCAAGGTTCTAATACAGCACTCTGATGGACAGGTTTTGAGACACCTGAGCTAATATTCAGGTTGGCCTGGCCTTCACAAAGCAGGAGTGTAGTAGTTCATCTCCAGATGATGTTCATCTCCTCTCACCTAGGTTGGCATGCAGGTCTGTGCAGCTCCTCAATGGGCTGCAGTCAGAAGCACCCACCTCCAGCACAGAATCCAGTCCCTGCACAGAAGGTCCACAAGAGTATATCTATGTAGACCAGGACAAACTTTGCCCAGATTCTGAGTGCTCCAGCATGATCCCTGCTTCATCTCAGGGGCCACAGGATGCCCCAATGAATAAATCCCACAGGGAGAAAGAATGAGTCATCTCAGCAGCAGCATTGCACTAATGAAACACTAACACAGCCAAAATCTGCCTTGCATACCTTCAGGTCCATACTCATCTGAGTAGACATAACCAGAGCCTGAGACCACGAAGAGTCCATCTGCAGTGCAGGAGGAAAAAAAAGCTAAACAAGAAAAGAGAAGAAGAGAAGACTATTTCCAGACACCATCACTATGTCAGGTATTCTCTGGCATGTATCGTGCAAGCCGGCTGTTACTTAAAACTCTTTCTTGCTCCATATGGTAACTCGTTCACAGAGGTAAACTTTGTGAACAATGTACTTCTGCCATAACAGCTAACCTAGGAAAGGACTCACCAGCTTTTATTTCCTTGTGGAAGGAGGTTGATTCTTCCAGGACCTTAAAATGTAATTCTGGGCACTTATTAATAACTTTCTCCAGAATGAAACATCATTGTTGGCTCTTAAACAATGACTCATGAGTTAGCCTCACAAATCATTGCAATAACCTCTATCTATAAGCCAGAAAAGTATGAGCTACTTCAACCATATAAAATTCCACCATACCAAGAATTAACCAGAGCTGACTGACAGAATGACAAAGAGAACTGTCTGCTTTTGCTGTGGAATAAATCAGCATACTTAATATACGTTACAAGATGACCCCACATTTCCCTGTGTTTAAGCCTTGCATGACTTGTATAAATCCCTAAGAACCCTTCTGAAACTCTCCTGCTGTCTAAAGGTACCATGAGGTACTCTGGATAACTTTACTACATTGTTCTTGAAGCAATATATTTGGGGTTTTAGAGCCTTTTCTTCCTAGCAGTGATGAGCCTAGACACCTACCAGTTCTCCAGTCAAATACAGAACTCAAAGCAACCTCCTGCCTAAGCTCTGCGGAAACCCTCAGCTTACATGCTGGATCTTTCACTACACAGCAGGGCTCAAATGTGCACAGTGTCTCCCAGACATCATGTAAATAATATTGTCCTGTCTGCACATAAGAAATCACTTTATCAAGTATCATGAAGAATCCTGTGTAGACGTCTTTGTTTTAGGAAAATCCTCACCTCTTTTGGGGAACATACAGCCACAGGTGCTTTAAGGGTACAAACCCCAAATTTCAGTCATATGTATAAGAATTCCAAGCTAGGGGCAGTAGCATACAGCGGTACCACTGTACAGAGCATCTTGAGTTCTGCTAAGTAATTACAAGGACACCAGGGCAACCACTAAGGCAACTGTTTACAGACAGAAAGACTGATTTTGGTCTGGAAGCAGCCATTTCAGAATTTCTTCCTTATCCATGTAATTATGGAAAATATGTCAAAAAACAGCACCTGTGACTTAGATTACAAATTGCTATTAAGCAACTACAGTTTTTCTATGCTGAGTGCAAACTTTTCATCAAGCCAGACGAGGAAAATATGTATCATATATATTAAAGAGATACTCGTGACCTGCTTATGGATAGCCCACTGGCTGGAAAAAAAGACACCATGCAGCTTTAATCTGACATATGATTTTCTGGTTTATTTCTTGATCATGAGCCTTGACTTGATGTTTATTTGGTAAAGATCTTCTTGGTGAAATAAGTCATGAAAGTACTGAAATTCATCCTCTTCTGGGACATCTAAACAAGTGTTTCCAAATTCCTTACATTAACACATCAATAGAATTTGTTACAAATATTACTAGTTTGTGCCAGAAAGTTTATAACAAGCTGCTGGCTGGCTACCAAACCACTAACCCTCTAGGACTGGCTTAGGAACAATTCAGCATGCTGTTTAATGAAAGAGAGTACACGGCCTATGAAGGCCTGCAAGACTTATTTCACAATGTGGCTTGCTTACTCAATGATCTAGCTTGGCAGGTCCCTGCTCAGAGAGGGACCCCACCCAGGCCTGCTATGCTGAGACCAGACTATCATCTGAGCAGTTGACTCTCTTATTTGGCTCAGATTGCCACAAATTGCATTCAGACTCTGTTTTAACATAAAGGCAAATGACATGCACAGACATCACCCTTTACACAGGACGGAGTGCTGATGCCCTGTTCCCATTCAGAGAGGAATTATAAAGGGCATGAGCTACATGTTAGTGGTAAAGCTGAACTTCTGGTAATGATCACTGATACTTCATTTTAGGACTTGTTTTTTCTCCTTTTTCTAAGATGAAGCCCAATACCATACTTTCCTCTCCCATACTGTCTTTCATGCTAAAATAATTCCCAGTTCAAACATGTTTACAGTAATTTTTCTTAATCTATTCCTGAGCCATGAGAGTAACAGAATGTCCTGCGTTCGGCGCTTAAACCGCGTCACAGAAGCACTGTGACGTGCAGAGCATCACTGCTTTTTAATGGAAGCAGTGAATGCTGCCTTTAGCTGGCACTACAAAGACAACACAGCTGAACCATCAGGTTAATAAAATACCCCTTTCTGACCTAGGAAGATAGTTACTAAGTCCAAATGATCAAATCCCTCCCTTAAGATGGCAAGGAGTTGGAACTAGATGATCATTAAGGTCCCTTCCAAAGCATTCTATGATTTTAAGATCATTGACATAAGGCTTTTTTTTTTTTTTTTTTTAATAAAAAAACACTGGTACTTTTCACATTCAAATAAAAAATAAGTGTTCAGACCCTTACAAGGTGCTTCTGGACTCAAAAGAGATGTTTGTGCATGCTTATTCTTCACACTAGTTAACAATTGTATTTCTGTAGAATTCTATTTCCTTAAATTATCGCTGCCCTACCCACCCATCAAGTGCTCCTCTTTGATTTGAGATTACAGCTGAGTTAGTTTTAGGATTATTTTACAGCACAGAGCACAACCAGTGTCAAGAAGCTGATGAGCACATAGGAGGCTGCTATTGATGAGTTATCCTGTAATCACAGTAAAGAGGTTGTGCTTTCTGCTCTTTTCCTCCCTTTGAGGACTGGGATATCCTTGGCTTCTCAGAAGTTTCATTGCACTTTCAAAAACTATCCTATTAATTTTTCTTTAATGTCTGCCACACTTTCCTAATGGGCAACAACTGCAAGCCTAATAAAGACTTCCTAGAAATCTCTTTCAGATTTAAGACAGAAGTCGAACGTCATTTACTGAAATGAGCAAAATTACTACAAAGACCTCAAGGTGCCTTGGCATTTACAGTGTGGCAACCTTCAGAATAGGTGTCTGCCTCTTTTCTCTCCCCTGCTAAATTGAATGCACTGCTTTCTTGTAATTTAGTTAGTTCTGGAATAACAGTGCTTTTAAAATACACGTATTTTACAGAGATACTCACCACTATATCTTTTTTTGTCTCTATTTCACTAACGAACACTGGTAGAACAAGTGACGTCATCCAGGGGTTTGTGTTCCACTTCACTGGTGTTTAAGCCACACATTGATGTTAATCTTTCAGAACAAAAATGAGGCAATAAGCAAGACTGAATATATTTCAGCTCATCTTAGAACAGCTATCCTTAGTCCCTAACAGGGCAGGGGAGATGAAAGAAGCCTCATAAACCCTGCTCCCATCTCCATCACTGAATGCTTTCTTCTTTCTGGCAGCCATGGGAAGAGGGTGGTATTTATTTTTCATCAGTAGGAACACAGGCAACAGATAGGGTGGATGGGAAAGGGATGAATAGCAATGGCTGTTTGCATGGTGATGACTATCAGACTGGATTGATTTGATTAATCCTCTTCCTCATCTTTGGGCAATGGTCAGCTGAACCACAACCACCAGCTGAATCCATTTAACTATGCCAGAAACAGAGAAAAGGCTGCTTTTTCTCTTTGCAGATCTGCTGAAGCCTATCAGCTCAGGTGAGGTCAGTTTGAGCTTGAAATGTGAGAAGGTGGGTTGTAAAGGAAAGATCTCTGTGGAGTTAGAAGTGACACAAAGACCAAGGCAATCATGCCGGGGAGAAGGGCAGATTCTGATTCAGACATGATGAGCAAGCTTTGCTTGAGGGGTGCTGCAAACCCCCACTGGAAGGTACTTGCAAGATTCGGTACAGAATAAGAGTAGCTTTGGTGGCATGCTTTCTGAGGATGAGATAACAGAGTGCACATCATTGCGCTCTATGGAAACCAAGGGGCTGCAGACAGGTGCAGAACAAGACTACCAACATGGGAATAGAAAACCAGCAGGATGGAGTACAAAGTATTACAGCAAATAGGAAGGGGGAGGTGGGCATCCTTCTTCATCCTTCTTGACCTCGATGTCTGCAGGGCTGTTTCTTTCACATTCTCACTCCTCTCTCTGGCTGCAACTGCTCTTGCACAGTAACTTTTTTCTCCTTTATTAAACACATTATCCCAGAGGTGCTGCCACCATCACTGATGGGTTCAGCCTTTGTCAGTGGTAGGTCTTTCTTGGACCTGGCTGGCACTGGCTACATTGAACATAGGGGAAGATTCTAGCAGCTTCTCACAGAAGCCACCCTGTAGCTCCCCCACCAAAACCTTGTTATGCAAATCAAATACACTTCAGTCACACTGCATATCTGGCTGTGGCAGGCATGCTTTCAAGGTACTAGCTTTCAGGGATGCTCTTTTAATCTCTTTTTACTATGCAATGAACATTCGTACCTTATTCAAATATACCTTTCACATCATCTATTTAAAATCCTTGTTTTCCCTAACAGACAGGAAGAAGGTTTGAAAATATTCTTTTGGTGTGAATGGAGCCATCCTGTACTTTCTCCTGCCATTTTGATAATGAGGACATAGCAGCAGGGACAGGGCTGTGACAGTTTCTGCCTCATGTGAAATGGGGTACACAGGTTGCACAAGGCTGTGCCAAATAACATTTTTCTTCCCTGTTTTCCAGTTCTACTACCCAGTAAATCTGCATCTGAGATAAACAACAGAAGTACCACTATAGAAACATCTCTCCATACCAGAGTGATACAGAAGTCAGTGGGAGACCTGTTTTTCTTCATAATTCCTTCAATCTTTGTAGAAATGAAATAAATAAGATGAACAAAAAATACCCTTGGAAATGATGAATTTCCTCTTACCCACTTCTGCCAGTGCCTCCAAAGAGCTGGAAATAGTTAAATCAGTATTTATGCAATTCACCCCACCTCGGCAGCCTACCATCACTCAAAGAAAACTTCCCTTTATACAAGAGGGAAGTTTGTTTAGCTGCAGTCTTGGATTACTTTGGTTCAGTCCTGAGGCAATACAGATGTCAATTATATGATACACGTACCATACATCTTTAAACTCTGTAACAATCCCTGCGAATCAATTGTTACTTTCATTCTAATCATTCACCGAATGCTTCCTTACCTGTTGATATGAAATTAAATTTTTGGTGTGTTTCATAACAAGTCATTCTTCTGTGTGTATTAGATATGGTACAGCAATTGTGGATTTACTCAGGCCTGTAAAAAGACTTCAATTCTTTTGTGAAACACCAATTAGCCTACATGCTTTCACATCACTTGAAGTGTTAAAGCAACTGCTCCTCTCCCTTCTCTTCCTCCCTTTACACTAGGGCTGCATTTGACCTTCTGGGTTTCCACTAAATTCTTTGTGGACAGTAAGTACCAATTGATCTCATGCAATCACTTGTCCTTTGTACAAAGAGCTAAACACTTTTTGTCCTTCAGTCTGTATAGTCTGATCATTAGATGACTAAGGCAGCTGAAAATGGTTGAGGCATTTTTTATAATACGACCAAAGAGGTTTTTCAAACCCTGCTATCCAACTCAAGTCAACTTACCCAGTTTTAAAAAGTGTGATTTTGCTTAATATGTTAACTGTAGAAAAAAACTGTGGAAAAGCCTGTATGATATCTTAGTTAACTCACCTCCACAGTAATGTCATACTTGTCACTGTGGACGTCATCAGTCAATATCCAGTACCTGTCCCCAAGGTGGCATCATAACTTCTTCTAGTACTCCCAAAGAACATAACCACTAACCAGAATTTCAGCTTTTCGCCTGATTTATCTCACAACAAACTCTAATGATGTAGCACTCTTCATAGAACTGTCTTGAAACCCTTAAAAATTTCTATGATGTTCATCATAAGGAGTGGTAGCCTACTAATTGCTTCCTGTTAGAAAATAAAACCCCCATATATTGCTAGAACATTAAAAATACCTTTATGAAATCAGCAGACACATTAGAAAAAAATTATGCACAGCCATACTCTTAATTCTCTCATTTCTTCCCTGAAGAGAACACTCAAAAAGTCCACCTTAATGAACTCAAAAGGACTTTGAACCTTGCCAGAACATTACTCTGAAAAGCTTACTTATCATCCTAACCCAAGACATATATAGATAATTAACTGTAAGACAACCCTGTTCTAAAGAAAATCTCTCAAACTTCCCTTCCGAGCAGCACCCCAGCTTTGTTAAAATCATCTCAGGTGTAAACCTCCGCAAAGCCAGGAACCTGACCATGCCTGAGGAATAAATGCAAGACCTGGCGACACACCTGCACCGCCACCAACGTGGATCCCACAGACACACACACTAGGAGGTGTAAGACCATGGAACACACCTTCCCTCATTGAAACTATGCTTGTGAAATCAAGTAATGACTGTTTCCTAAAGCAAACTCACAAGTAATACAAGACACTAACACTCAGCTACCACTAGGAGAGCACTTTTTTGCCAAAAAACATGAAAACCCTACAGCTCTGATCTCTTAATCCTGTTAATCAAGAGAGAAGGGAACCTTCAACACGAGCCTGGAAATTAAAGTTCGTAATTCTACTGTCTGTTTGAAAAACATGGATTCACCGGAGCTACAAGATTTATAGCCCATTATAACTTTCCCCACTACCTATAGCACACCACTGTCTGTATCATGGACAACCCTGAAACAATGGAAGCATCAACTGGGAATTACACTGACTAGAAGACAGACCGAGGTTTAAGTACACTTTTGTGCAGATGACTACCTCAAAAGGAGGCAAAGAAGACATCCACATTAGGAAAGCTTCCCATACTATGAATCTGAATAAAAGAATGGGCATAGTATCATGAAAAGAATTTGAGGACTTTGAAGAAATAAATTACTTCATTTAATGCTTCATGGAATTAATGTTTTGAGGATTTTTATTGCATTTAAACTAGCAGAATCTTTATAGTCTTTGAAAAGAAAGAACTTTTCTTTGAAGAATGATATGACTTCATCCTCAATCTCGTTCAGCCACAGAAAATATATTTGTCGAGTGCTTAAGCAAAAAAAAAAAGGTAACAGAGATAGAGCTGGATAAGAGAGATCATCAATATATAGTAGGCTTTCTAATAAAAGTGCCTCCTGCTGTTACACATGGGATATTTGATCTGTGAACTACTGTGGGATAAAGCTCTAAGACAAAGCCATGCTAGGCAACTGAAGAAGTAACACAGACTGACAAACACCAGCACGAAACAGTTATATTCCAAAGGAGTTTGTTGAAAACAACACAAGCTCATTCGCACTTTGAAGTCTAATCATTTGGTTCATTCCCCCCATTCTATTTCAGTTGGGATATCTGCAAGACATTTACTGACTGTTAAATTGGTAGACTTCTTTGAGCAAAATTGATCATTGTCATGACTACTGCATTTCCTTTATCATTCAGGGAACAAGTAGTTCTGAACTGCATTACAGTAGGCTTTCTGATTTGAATTTTGTTTTCTGGTTCTCTTTGCTTTTTGTCTGCTGTCATTTCTTTTCCTGGGGATATATTTTGCCACTTGGGAAGTTCTGAGAAGATAAAACATTGCACTATTAAAAATTCTTAGCTGTCCAAAGCATGTGTGTTTGCATCTGTGGAGGCTCTATATTTATTCTCTGTCTCCCTGGAAAAGCTCCTAGCTTTTTTCTTCGTAGCTCATCTCTGGCACTTCATTTGTAACATACTACAGGCTTCCAAAGACAGATGCAACACAAAAAGGGAGAGAGAAATGCTGAGTTCATCACCATAAATTATTGATGTTTCTTCTACTTAACTTACTCATCAGGATTCATTGTTAATGAGTTTTAAATTTGCCATGTACCACTGCAGGCATTCAATTTGAAGCACTGCATTAAAGAGGATTTCTCCCAATGTGTGTCTCTGGTTCCATTTTCTGCAGAAGGTCTCTGCAACTGTGACTTGGCAGGCACTGGTGATATTTATCCACAGCACAGAATGCAATAGGAAACAGAGAGACAAAAGGAAGATTTTCATTATGTAACTGTTAAAATACAGAAACAGATGCTGTGCGACTGCTCTGGAATTAGTTGATTTATTTAAAGGGTTAATTGACTCATTGTGTTCCTGTGGGGTAAACTGGAATTCAGATGAATTGCAGTGATCCAGTGTCTGGGAGGACCAGGAAATCTGCTAACATGTATTTCTGAATTTCCATCTTCCAGTTTGTAGCTACTTTAAATCAGGGTCAGATGCTGGTGCTATCGTTATTCCTGATACTGGACTCCCACTGCCTTTAACTGAAGCGGAAGCCAGCTTGTAGGCTAGGGTTAGTACTGGGATATTTTCAGTTAAACAGCCAAATGAGTACTGGGAGGGAAGCAGGAGTGAACTGGTTTGGGTTTACCCCAGAGGAAGATTCCATTAAAGCATACTATAAAAAAATGAAAAGGGATGACAAACTGATTCGCTTTAGGGTGTTTCTAGAGGGCTCCAGCAATGGCCCGACCATCTGAACTGAAACCAGTGGGAGCTTTATCAATGACTGCAGGAGGATCAGGCATAAACCAGTGCAGCACCTTTTTGAAAACTCCACTTGGACTATTGTGCCAATGAAGCTCCCCAGGACTCAAAGACATTTCCTGGACTCCATGTGGCACCTACCTATCTTCTGATACAGGTATTGTCCCCAGACACCTGCAGAGAAAGGACAGCCCAAGGCTGAGAGGCGGAAGTTCACAGTCCTGGTCCATCGTTTGCTTCCTGTGGGACTTTGGGAAACCTGAATCGTCTGACTGTGCCACAGCTCTTTATCTGTAAATTAATGCTAGCAGTTCACTGCCTTAAAGATCTATTGCAGGGATGAATATGTTATAGATTATACAATGGGTACAAGATCAAATGAGTAGCTAAGACAGGCAGACATGAACATCCTGGGGGGGGTTTCATCCTAAATCAGGCAAGCGAGCAATTAAAGTGGCCTTTTTCTGCTACACAGTAAAAAGGAATAGGGATTAAAAAAACCTCCACCACTTAAAGAGCTGCTCCTAAAAATATAAAATGTATTTTAATTATGAAGGGGAATTAATTTTTGATTGACTAAGGAAAATCTCATGGGGCATCTAGCCAACCCATCCATCTCCCATCACCAGAGAATTTCAGCTTTCCAAACAGACCTGTAACATTCCACTTCTTGGGATCTTCTCTGAATACCGAGCTTATTATCTTTCGACTCCTTCATTATCTGTCACTGTCATAAAAAACCAGCATATACTCCTAAGGAAATTAAATGCTGAAGAAAAAAATTGCATTAGGCTATCTAACCATCCTTCCCCTCCCCTTTCCAGGGTTTCTCCTTACTGTATCATCTTTGCCCTTCAGCCACACACAAAACCTTGTCAGCCTTCCCTCTGCTCTTTGCCTTTTTGTCCCTCCATTTTCTGTCACTTTGTTCTTTAAAATATGTCACAATATCTGAATGCAGCTGTCTGGGACAGTGTCAGGTGAGTGGGGACATGACGCCATTCAGACAGTGCATGGTCACCGTTAGCTGACAGGCTGAGTGCTCTTCTTAGTCTCCTTCTTGGACAACACAAATTCCAGAAGCCTGATTAAAACTCATGGTACAGGCTAACCCAAAAACCCCCATGTATGGCTCCTTGGTGCCCCATCACAACATCAATGCACAGACTCAGGATGTGCCCAGACTCACTTGGAGCAGTGGGATCTTTTGGCCATGGCATTTGAATGAGCCATATTCCTGGTTTTGTCTCTGGCCTGGAAGATGCCTTTGAGCAGATCTCTGTATCCCAACATCTCATCTTGTAAAAGGAGTTGCCCTTCATCAATGGGAACTGTATGAAGCACTAGCTGATGGTAGCAATGGTTGCTAACACTCATAGCACAACAATTCCCCCTCCAAACCTGATAACTTTTTATCTGGAAAATGCCCTTATCAACTTCAGCTTGTTCTTCTTCTCTGCAGTACAAACGTTTGAATTGCCTGTTTCAGTTCAGCATCTCCCTGTACTCCAAACCGCTCAAACTCTACTGCTGCCTCCACCTGCACCCGCACCCTGCTGTTTCACCAGCTGCTCCATGTATAGCACTGCTCCAGCAGCCACCAGATCAATGGGCAGAAAGTTCACTAACTTTTGCTTTTGTAACACATCTGAAAGCTCCCATCTTCCAGTGGCACGATCCCAGAGCACTCTCCTCCTGTGACTGCGCCCCTTCACCATATTGCACTGTCCCCAGGGACTTCTCCACATTGCTTAAGTACTCTATAGTGCCCTGTGCTGAAAGCTTATGGTGCTTTCTAATGGAAAACTTACCTGAAAAATGGAATTTGTGAGATTCCTTGAGCAGCAGACTGGGATAGCTTAAACTGGATTTTATTAAAAATACTTAAAAAATATATTAAAAACTTCACCAGCTGCAGCTATTAAGAGCACTAGATAAAAATAAAGAAATCAAAACCATTAGCACACTTTATAACTGAAAGAATAATGTCATTTTAAAATACTGCTGTGGCTGGTATAAGGAATTTTCTTTCCTGGAGATTATTGGATTTTAGAACAAAAGAAAAAGTTTGAAAAAGAAAAGAAAATCTGCCAAATCAAAACAAAGCAACTGAGGGGGTGTGGGGTGTGTGAGGGAAGAGAGGAAAGAGAGGGAAGGGAAATGCGTGAAGAAGTAGAACTCCAAATAACTTCCAAAAGATTACACCAAATGACCTTCCAAAACTTGAGACAAACTAGACCAACTCCAGCTGTGGGGTAGCTGCTGACTCCTGCCGGCTGAGCATCCAGCCCAGAACATGTTAGCTTTCTGGTAAAATGATAATCGGAGTAGCGAAGGACAGATTATTCATCCCTCTTCAACAACATATGAAATCCTTCACAGGTATTATATGAAATTCCATCTGACAAATATGAGATGTAGAAGGTGCAAAGTAGTGGATAGGAACCTGTGCTTTTCTCCTTTTCCAACACAAGGCTGCTGATGTGCTTCAGAACCCAAAAAGCAAAGCAGCACATTTTACCCACCTATACAGAGAACCTGCTGCCAGTGGATGGCTCAAGAAGGGACAACATCCACATCAGCAGAGCTGTTGAAAATAAACCTTGGGCTAAGCTAAAAAAGTGCGATATTTGGGAGTAGTTTTCATGAATGTCTTCGGCTTGGTTAAATACATATTTTTGTTAACAGGTTAATTAGGTATTTAATGAATATTTAAGAACTGCAGATTTAGGGCACAGTCATGTAGTGATGGATTAGGTTAAAACAAGTTTGCTTTGTGGTTGTGATGGCTTGCAATTTCTCATTTCAGGGTCCCTTGATTTTTCCTCTTTTTTATTTTTTTAAGCACTCTTTGCAGGGATTCTGTTCAAAGTAGAGCAACACAACTTTGATCATGCATGACCAATCCTAAATTCCTCTACTTTTAAATACTTTTAAATTATTTGTGGTTCTGCTCCAGAGTTGTTGTCCAGTCTGCTGAGATCTGCTCATCCTCTCTTGAGAGTATTTTAATTTATTAATGTGACCTTGTAAATTCACACTTAGTGATTATTAATTTCCATTCTGTTCCAGACACTTCTATCCGGGGTGTCTCATTTGAAGGGTTTTGTTGTGCTTTGGTTTTTTTGATCTCCGCTCATCTCATAATATCAAACTGTTGCCTTTGACATGCAAGGGCGGCTGTCAAAACAGCCAAATATAAGGGGGCCCAGAGTTTATAGTTGAGGTGGTGTTCATAGAAGTGACAAGCCTAGACACAGTTCCCTGGAAAAAGAACCTGCGCCAAAAAAGTAAATCAAGCTGTATGATATTGGCCGGTTATCCAAAATGTATAAATATTGATGTTGCAGGTTCAGCATTACAAAGGGGAACTATGACCAGAAATTGCAGAAAACTGTTTTAGAGTCAAAACCTGACTTAGGTAATGAATATGCTGCAGTCATACCCTCCCGCTTTCATTCTCATCCAGTTATCCCTGACTGTCAAACAAAATAAATGGCCCATGTCTCATAAAATTACACCTATATTAACTCAAATACTTTTTTCACTATTTTCAAATTGCCTTTTATATATATAGCTCTTTAATTGGACGTCCGGACAACACGGCATCAGATCAAACTCTTTGATGGATTCTGAGACTCCTGCTGCTTATATCAGTGTCATTTTCATTTCTTCAGCCCCTTTTTACAATTTACTTTTTGCATTAACTTTCTGAGGCTCCCTGCTATCAAAGCATTTCTCCTTAGTGCTACTCCCTTAATAAAAGAAACCTAAGATGATATTGCAGCTACTATGCCATGACTGCAGTCTTGCAATTATGGCTGATACTACTCCCAAAATAGAAAACATGTTTAGAAACATCTTCAAAAACATAAAAAAATCTGTCAAAATATGTTCCATATTCATTTTTTCATGAGAAATTGCATAAGAAGCCTGCTCAGTTCTCAAAACGGCAACCCATGATTGAAAATATATTGTCTCCAAGTTGCCCCAGAAGACAGAGAAGGAAAATAAACCCAATATGAAAAATTGCTATCCATTAGCATTTATATTTTACACAACAAAGTATAAAAATGAATTTTTATTTCTCAAAAAGACAATTTACAAGAAGGAAATTTTCAGAAGAAAAACCCAGTTACATTCTCTTCTTCCCTTTGCTCACTCTAATCTTCTGCTATGCTGTGTCCATCTTAAATTGTAATATGCCTACAGCAGAGATTTGCTTTGTCCTGATTGTCCTACAGACGAAATGCTGAATATAAAAATATACAGCAATAACATCTTGGTGGTCACATGTGTTATGAAATGTCATCTCTTTGACTGAGACAGAGAGGACCAGAAATGAAAGGTCATCATGGAAAGCAAAGCCCTGAGTCTAGGAAAACTGAAGGGTCAGTGTAACTTAAAGTTATCAAA
Source organism: Lathamus discolor (assembly GCF_037157495.1). Lineage (NCBI taxonomy): Eukaryota > Metazoa > Chordata > Aves > Psittaciformes > Psittacidae > Lathamus > Lathamus discolor. The sequence continues at coordinate 150,080,349 of NC_088884.1, read as the reverse complement.
TAATATGTTTTGGTTTGGTTTTTTTTGGCTTTTTTTCCCCAAAAATTTTTTTGTAAGCCAGAGGTATTCGCATAGTTTTGCATCATTAAACCAGACCTTTCAGAGCCAAAATATCTCGTAAAGGGCTTAAAGGCTACAATTCTGTTTGATGGATTCTCAGCAAGAAGACCAAAGGTCAAAACCACGCAGTTTGCTTTGTTGCTTTTGTTGCTTTTTTTGATGACAGAACTGAAAAGTCCTGTTGAATTTCATGACTGAATGAATACATAAGCCAATGTAATACTATATTCCAATGAAATACTATATGCAGCTGAAAACAAAGTAAGTGCCAATGTCAAGCTCATCTCTGGCCTGCCTCCCCTCTGCTTCCTAAGAGAAGTCATTACCTAGTGTTTATTTACAAGACTGGGAAAAAAAAGTATATTGGAAAAATAAAGGCTTTGTGTTCAGATTTCAGGCATGAAATGGTGTCCCACTGTGTCATTTTGGATTTGCCATTTAAAGGCTTACAGTGTGTTTGCTTGAACAGTCCCTCTTTCAAGAAGAGGAATTTAGTTCTTTGGAATCTGACAGTCTCGGAAGGGCTGCTCAGATGTTTTTATTAATTAGTTAATATTTGTGTAACGCTTAAAGTATCAAGTGCTATATAAATGTTAAGCTATGGAATTTGGTCCTACAATTAAATTGCAATTATAAACAATGAAAAATTCATATTTATATATTTGCTAGGAATTTACATGAGCATGACATATTTGATAGCTTAGCAGAAAGCTCCTAATCTATCCAAAGCCATATAAAGTTTAGGGATATGGCCAACAGCCTATTTAAATAGCAAAGTAAAAGTCATATTTTCCCCTGTGTTTCCATGTTAGCCTTTAAGGCTCCAATTAAAAGCAATTTAAGACAGAACTTTCATATCTGATTTTCCCATGCAGTTGCCGTCTAGTAAACCTCTAACACATATAAAACAAAAATTTGCCCCTGAAATCACATTAAGTGTGCAAATTGAAAAAAAACCCTTGGCACTTATTTGGGTTCAGCTTAAAACCTAGAGCCTTGCAAGCTTCCGGCTCATCTGTTGTCATTACGGAAGATAAAAGTACCAGAGAAACAGCAGAAAATGCTGAATGCCTTGTTACTTTTCCTGGCTTTTTTTTTGTCTGCATACAACTGTCAGACTGTTAATGAAAAGACTCCTAATGAATCAACACTCTCACAACAGTGTCACTAATGAACTACTGGTAGATGGAAACGGAGACTAAAAATACTATGGCTCCCTTTAGTGCGGAGTTATCTTATCAATATGCTGTAGCCAGAACTGTTAGGCTGAAAAAATGCATTTACTTAAGAAAGTAACATCATGAAGCAGAACCACGGTAACAGCAATACTTCTGTTGCCAGAACACACTTGTAGTTAGTGGGTGGCTTGTATAACTTGAGCACTTAATTAAGCGTATTTTTCCAATAAATACATTGTAGGACATTAATTTTTACTGATGGCTAAATATCTGCTAAGTAGCTGCCCTGTCTCTTAGGCAACCAGGCTAGATTTTAATAACTTGCAGGACAAAAGAGCAACAGGCACATAGAGTCTGGTGAGGATGTCAGCATTTCCATTATAAACCCCATTTTAGCCCTGGGGAGGATACTCTAATACGAACATTAAAACATGCTGAGGATAGCTTTTATCTGGGAGTGATTTTCTGGTTTTCTAGTAAGTGCCATTTACATCCATTTGGAAGAATCTTAAAGGTACAGAGCTTGCGGGAGGGGGAGGGGAAAAAGCTTAAACTGAGAATATAAAGAAAAAAAGAAGAAAGCCCTAAACCAGAGTGGGCTACAGGGCTTAAATGTGGTATTGAGCCTTTACGTTTGACTCAGAGAGGCTGATGCCAGTAACTGTGAAGATGGTCAAATATGGGGCCAAGGTCACATGGGACCCTCAGAACACAGGACTGTGCTATATAATCTGGAGAAGCTGATTGACAGTAATGCTATTGTTAGGCCAGGAAACAAGAGGCACAACATGCTACTTGTGATAGAGGGAAAAGGTGGTCCTTTGGAAGTACAAAACCCAATCAAATCTCTGGTCACTCTGCAAATATAAGGATATGATACTCTCTCCTTGGAGGAGTTCGTGTGTTAAGTTCCACTGTTGTAGGCACTTTCTAATTCCAGCTCACCATAAATTTAGAATAGCCTTCACTTCCTTTCCTAAATATATTTGCAGGAGTTTTATGTGTGTTCTGGATCAGCTAGGAATCAGCCACTCCATGTGAGAGTGCTGCAGGTATGGATGCAAATGGTGCTTATATATTCAGTAGTTTAATACATATTTTAAGCTTGTAAAGTTGTTTGCAACAAAAGCTGTTTTATAACTAAACTACATTATTACTATGAACCAGGGCAATAATACATGCTTTAAGGCTATCTGGGTACAAGTTTACATTAGTAGCTTAGTCACCATCCACATCTGTAAAAAATGAAACAATAAAAAATAAATAATGTATATAGGAACTCTTGTCAAAGGTCATTCGGGCAGTTCCATTTTACACACAATTCATTTCCTATGTTTTAAATACTGAAATACTGATTTATGTTGTCAAGGCACCCTAAACTTACATAGAGTATAGATTTCAGAAACCTTACAAACATTTAAATAACTTTAAAACAGTGCAGATAGAGTAGCTTCTTACCAGACCTTCTTATTTTCAGCTTTTTTATAGGCTAACCTGTACTTCTGCCTTTTTCTATGTAGCCTTTGTCATGCTGTTCCAGGCACTTTGTATGGCTTCAGAAGTCAAGCTGAGAGAAGTCACATCCGAAATTACAAGGCCAAGAAGTTACTTGTCACCCAATGTCCTGTGCTTGAAGAGAGCGCAAGAAAGAACTATCCACAAAAAAGCGTAAAGTGTTCTTCTACAGGAGACTATGTTTACAGACCTTGTAGTCAAAAATAAGTCCACTGACACACACAGAAGGTCCAGTCCTTTTTCGATCACTAGAAAAATCCAGGGGCCACAACAACTGAAAATCAGAATTTTATAAGTAACAATTATCCAAAATTTCGTACTCTTTCTTAAAAGGGCAGGAAAATGAGTGGAAATAGATTAAGTGGTAAGTCCATGCAGCCCTCAACGAGTCCATCCACTGCCTTCTCTAGAAGAAGACGAGCTCTTGCTGCCTCTCATGGGCTCTAACTACCTTTAGCAGCATTTGCAGCCATACGGTGGGGCTCAGCAGCAGAATGCGTATGATGGTTGAGAATTCCTTACATCTTTATTTTCATATGTTGCTGGAGAATAGAGCCTCATTATTCTTATTTCAGAGAAGAGCTGAGGCACAGAGACTGAGGCCTTGAATCAATACCACAGGCACTAGTAGCAGTGGCCAGAAGACTGGCAAGTACGCATCAGGAATGTACCGCTGGAGAGCCATCCTCAGCCAGACCTGCCTTGCAGGAATAGAAGGAGATAACCACTGCTCAGTAACATTCGTCTGGTTGCAGCTTTTATTTTGCCAGCCCCTTCTAGAGCCAAAGTGAGCAAAGTTCCCTCCAACTCAGTTGCCAACTGGAGGTTGTAGTGAGCTTGCTCACCCGTTCAAAACTTCCCATGTGGCTACTAATTGCACTGATCTTCTCCAAAGCAGGCCCTGATATTCATGTACGCCAGCTTGAGAAATGGTTAAACACTTCCCCAGCTACTTGCTTAGAAATGAGAACTTTCATATTATTTGGCCATATTCTTTGCAGAGCATTTCTGCCTCCTCCATTTTACTGGCAGAAAGTTGATGTCCAATTATACCCTTGAACAGTGAACGGGAACACTGTACACCACGTGCACTTTCCCTATCAGCGCAAAGATAAAAAACTTCATATATGCACAAAGGAGAAGAGAGTAAGTCCCATCAAAAATGACATGCTGGGATTTCAGGAGGATTCGACTTTTCAAAATGAACCTTGAACAGCTGCTGGATGATATAACCTGAATAAAAGTAATTAAAAGAAAATGAGTTCTGCCCTCTTGTATCCTCCTGACTCATGCCTCATTTTCTACTTCAGGATTTAGGAAAGCAAATATCTATTTCTGTGTCCATCACCAGAGCGACATCACAGCAAGTTAATTAGAGCACATGACAGAGAGGCACTATTTTTGCCTTCAAATACAGATCTTTCTGTTGCATATGAACATTTTTCTTACTGAGCTCGTCAGAGAAACTTGTTAACTAACAGGAAAGGGCCCTTCTCCCAAAGGTATATGAAAATTATGCTTTTTCTACAGCTTGCAAGCTTCTAGATTAGAGTTGCCAACCATGCTGTATTAAAGAGGATACAGTCAGACTTGACTGATCAAGCTTAGTTTAGCCTTATGTTTGTGTTTCTGAAACACGGTAAACAAATTTTTAGCATGTACATGCTTACTGACTTGCAAACAAGAAACATTTTTCCTTATCTGAATAAAAATGAAATCTACAAACTCATGACCAGAGTATTAATTATGATTTTTATATTCCAAAGTGTATTGCTTCATGGAGGGGCCTAAACACCACGATATATCTTTATGCCCTGATAAAGAGTAATCCAGGTGTTTATCGCAGATGGACACCACTGAAGCTAAAAGCAGTGTTTCACCCCCAGTTTGGTGTTTGGGTCATGCGGAAAAAATTTTTCCTATGTGGGGAATGCTCTTGGCGGCAGAAACCAGGGCACACACCTGAAATGTTTGTTTCTCAGACTCTGTGTGTCTAAAGCTGGATGATCAAATCTATATTTAACAATCTGAAACCCAGAATTGAAAGCATTATTCAAAAGCACATGACATTGATCATAGTTCTTCACTATCCAAGCTCCTCTCCCCCTGGCCTTTACTGACCTTTCTCTCCATCTTCAGAGAGGATGGACAACAGCACCTGAGGAAACAAACCTTCCCCGTAGGTTAATAACATGTCTCAGTCCGTTAGAGGATTCATAGCAAACAAATAATCAACAGTAATATATAAAAGGGAGTTGTGCATAAGCAGACAGAGGTCAGGCAGCTTGTTATTTTTTTTATGGAGATAGCAGCCCCCACTAGTCCATCAGTCAGTATCCAGAAGGACTTAGTTCTTGTTTTGATCCTGCTGCTTTTCTTACAGCCAAGCAGGAGTACTCAAAGGAGGCCTTGAACTGCGGCTCTGTTGTCTGTGTCTTTAAGTCTTAGAGATCTTAGACCAGGAGATGAACACAAGCAAAGGCACACATTTCTCTGGCCAGTGGTCCAAAAACTTCCAAAAAGCCCCTTCCAAATGGAAGACCACATTAAGCAAACACTAGGGTCAGAGGTACAGTATGTGGAGAAATGCTGTTAAAGTGCATGACCAGATGAAGAGGAAAAACAGAGCCATTATGATGGTTTTATGGACTCTCTGAATATATTCCTAAGTGTCACACAATTTTAACACTGTTCTGACAGGTTAATATGTGCAACTTGCCTCAAGGGGCTAAGATTAAGTAGCAACAAAGCTGAAGGGAAAAGCATTGGCAATAAATGGTGACTATTATTTTGGAAGCATTCTTTCTCTATGGGAATACCTTATTTAAGTAAAAGGGAAAAAATGCAAGATGTACACAATTAAAGTCAGACTCAACAACATGCAAAGTTTAATTATTATTTTAACAATGTAACATACATCACTAGCAATTTCCTGTTTTTCTTCCTAATACAACATTGTTCAAACAAATCTCCAGCACCTGTGTGCTCCATCTCCATGTGGCCTCCATCCAACCTATGAAGCACATCCTACATCACATGCAGAGATAGTCTAGACCAACGAGGCATGGCCACAGTCAGGAGAACAGTTCAGGGGGCACGGACTGCAGGAATATCCCAGTGAAAAGCACAAGGCATGGCTAGTATCTGAGCTCTCCTAATGGCAGAAGGCCTATTTACTCCATTGCTTTCAAGCTGGGCAGCACTGGGGCTGTTCCTGAGGCAACTGAACAATGGAAAGGGTGAAAGGCAAGAAATGGGCAATACTAGAGCTGCCACAGAGCTGCAGTGAGGGCAAGGATCCTATGAGCAACTCTATGACCAGGACTGAAAGGCAGGATGAGGAACCTCAGCAGTCGATCATGAGTATAAGGATCAGAATCATGCCCACATTCACCCAAGGACCACTGGAGGTGGAAGCCCAGGAGCCATCCAGTCAACTCCTTTAGAAAGCCATCATCACTGCTGTTGAATGCATACAGCTATACCCAAAACATTAGTGCCCAGGACAAGCTGCTTTCATCAGCTGAGGAGGCATATTTTCCAAGCTCTCCCAGTCAAGCCAGCTCATCTTTATTTCACTCTTTGATGTAAGGGCAGTGTGGTTTTTTTAAGAGACATTTCTCAAAGAAGGAAGAGTAGTCATTTGGCACATAAAAGAGAGCAATGCAGTGAGAATAAGGGACAGCTGAGCACAACATGTAGCGAGAGCAGAGGGAACACAAAGGCAGCAAAAATAGAAGGCACCTTGGAGTGGAGAAAACAATAAAAAGCAGAAATCCACAGGGTTTCTGCACAAGAGGCCCAATAAGGGACCAGGAGACACATGGTGGGACAAGGATGGTCACATTGGCTGGGAAAAAAGCAGAGCAGTGTGAGAAAGAAAGCTGCTGAGTGTCCATTTGGTTGGGAGGGAAGGTGGTCTCACAAGGGCTTCACCCCACCGCAAAGTACAGGGCAGCCCCCTTGCCCTTTGCCACAGCCACTGGCTTGGGTGGCAGGTAGTGGGTCTGAGCTGCAGTGCTGCTGGGGATGTATGTGTAATGTTGAATTAAGATGGAAAAGTAAATTAAAAGCATGAGGAAAACATTTTAATTAATCAGTTTCTCTATTATATTTAACATTCTTGGATGTTTTCTTCAAAGTCAGTTAACTCAGCTTTATGTTTCTGGTAAATAAAAATCTCCAGTTTGAAGCAACCCTTTTTAAGCTGCACAGAAGAGGAAATCAGAAGCCTAATTCTCGCCCCTACTCTGCAAACCACCTATTTTTTCCACAGCAAGATTAAATGCACTGTTGTTGTTCTGCCAGCCCTTAACACAAATTAGTGACTTAAATTACCTTTCATCTCACCTTATAAATTCTACCTTGAAGCAGCAGAAAGCCCAAGGGCTCTTGCATAACCAGATGAAGACAAGTTCACTGCCTCGAATCCTTCCCATCTTGCTCCACTTTACATCAATTCTTTATAAGAAGAGGTCTCGAGGGCTAACAAAGAAGCTGGCCACGAGCAGAAGGTGCCATGGGATTTTCAGAGGTAAAAGCCCATCTCGCGGTGAATCAGTGCACTCCATTAGTCCTAGGAAACACGGGGCACATCGAACGAGGCAGATGTGCCCTCACTTGCCAGGCTTCAGACAAATGCAATCAAATCTATTTTAATCATCTGTGAAATGCAAATGTGTTCCACTTGCGCACCCGCAAGATCCATTGTCTTCCTCACTGAAGCATAAGATAATGCCAATTAAACGTCGTTGAAAACTTAATAGGTGTTCTGATTGCCTATGGGAAATTATCTTTACTTTTTTGCTATTAGTATTATTTTCATTATTTCACATCACAGAGGTTTTAAACTGTTTTAATAATTGTGTTAGGGTTTGTTTGTGTTCTGCCTTTCTTCATCTCTGTGGTCAACACCCATGCAGACTGAGCAGCGAAACCTGTGTTTACACTAGGAGGAACAACACTGCGTAATTCTGAGCATTAAAAATACCCTTCCCAACTTCTTCTAAATGGGCCCTATGCAGATGTGGCAATTGCACTAATCTGCTGGCAATCTCGCTCACACACGCAGGCTCCCATACATGCACACAGCCCCTTTGTTATTCTGCTTAGAAATAGCCAGGCAGCTGTAAAGATGTTTACTCTCAGCTCCACATGAAAAAATGTTTGCAGTATGTATGTAGCCTACAAAGTCAAGAATGATAAGCATTTAAATCAGACTGGCCATGCAAAGTCAATATTTCGATATTAGAGGAATTGATTCTCGATCTAGAGCCAGCACTGTGTACTCAATGTACTGCAGAAAAATCCTCGCCCAGCCTTCCTGCCAGCACACTGTTAGGGATGACAAGCATGCAGTTATCTGATAGAGCAGATATTTGTTCCAAAAGACGATTTTCATTTCAAAGACAAAACATGAAAAGAGCTTACTTGTGGGGAAACCAAATACTGTATTCTCCTCTTGATAAATCAAGCTTTAGAGAAATAAAGCCAAAGAGAGCAGGGTTCTGAAAAGAACTTCTGTAGCTCTTTTCATGCTTTTTCAGCTACTCAGCTGGCTTAACTCTGCCAACTAATAATCTTGTGTTTCCCTAAGATGTGTTGAGAAAGAGTTTATTTGCAAATAATTATTTAGTGATAAGGATGCATGTCTGTTTGCTTTTAAACAGACCCTACAAAGCTAATTACAGGATTTATGGCACAACACAGGGTTCTATATGGTTTATACCTTAAGCTGCTAATTATGGGATTTTCAACAGCATCTCTTTCTTTCCTTTGCAGAGGACTAAGGCAGTATTACTCAACAATAAAAGCCCTGTCTCAGTGAAAAAGGTGAAATTTCTTTATGTCACAGTCTTGTCAGCTCTCCTCATCACTGGATTTACATGAAAGTAACCAAGTATGAGTAATAACAGGCAGGAGAAGAAAATATCTTCGTACCCTTCGAGACCTGAGGACCGGCACAATAGTCCTTTTACACTCTGCAAAGACATCGTTGCTATTTGGATGCAGACCTCCAGATACACCGTTTTATTGTAGTTAGCAAGCAGAATGCCCTTGACACAACACGGAATAAATATAACCTGCCCTTTCAAGTGTGTCACTGTGCTCAAAGCTTACTTTATGTCTTCACACTACTAACCAGACCTTATACAAAAAAACTTAACCATGCTTGTACCTGAAAAATTAAATAGTATCACATTTAATGCTAATTTATTTCAGCACAACATCAAGAGAGATTGATACCAAACTGCTATCATCCAACTACATTAACTGAGGGCCTATCTCGCCCACTGCTCTTCCTTAGGGCATAATAAATAATTACCTGCTTGCTTTATTTCACTGCCGGTCTTTTATGCAAGTGCAAACATGGAGCGTCTGTCCAGTTTCTAAGAGAAGGAGGAAAGGGTAGACTGTAGAGAAAATTAATCAGAAGCATATCAGGACCTTACTGGGGTGCAGCCCAATTAAATTCAATACATACATCCACTGTGGAGTCCATTAATAAGCTGCTAACAATTTCTGTATGTCCCTGCTGGGCTTCATACAAAATTTTGCCCCTGTAATGAACTCTGCAGGCTTTACAGGTGGGATTTTCAGAAGTGCTCAACATTGACCCAGATCTGCTCTCCTTGAAGTCAGCAGGAATTTTAACCACCAGCTTTAGGGGGGAGGTAAGGAAAGATCAGCCTTGAATGCTTTTCAAAATCCCACCCCTCCAATCTGCTTAAGCCCTGCGCAACTCTGATGGGAGAGAAGTTTTGTCGTGTTTACTGCACGGAGTAAGGAGTCTTTGTATATGGTGAATATCAGATTAGGTGCGGCAGAAACACAGAACATTTTGGTGTTGTTTACCTGTCCAAAGAACCAAACTTCAAAACAATACATAAGCCTACACGAATAAACAAATCATTCTTACCCAGGGAGGCAAACTTTGTTTGCGCTCACTTGCGTAGCCTAAAGACCCAAAATGCAGCCATTGATCTGGTCCCTTAAACAGAAAAGCTATCAAAACCCAGAGCTGTACTCAAGACTAATAGGCTGAAACAATGCAAACTGAATAGAAAAAGGCCCTAAAAATTTGAAAACTGCTTATGAGGATCAAACTGTCTGACAGACTGTGGGAACACAGAGCAAGTAATAGCAACTCTACTAGGAAGCTGTTGATTCAGGCTTCAAATTAATTATAAATTCATAATTAATTATGGAGTGCTACCCCTTGCTCTGCTTTCCCGTGGCCTGAGGAAGAGACAGATTCTCAAAAGCTCAGAGCCAATTTCCGTTTTATTTTTAGCCAGTCAATCTCACAAAAGGTCTTACCTACAACCTGGGGACTTGCTCTTTTATATTCCATCCATGTATAGGCTAATCAGCTGGTGCAGTGATCTGCGACACTTAAATAGGAAAGATGCATATAAAAAGCAACAGCAGAGCAAAAGGGATCCAAATACTCTGCCAGGACCATGGCAAGGGCAAAGCAAGAAGGGTGCCCACCCTCAGCATCCCATGGAAGGAGGTGCCAAAGAGGAATGCAGGTCTGGTGACCGCCGGCAGCTCCTGCTGCTGTTGTGTCCTGAAGAGTGGGAAAAAACCATGTCCGTGAATGGAGGAGGACATGGCAGGGGTCTACAGGGTGGGAAGGACCTGGATGCCAGGGGTGGGTGCTCAGTATCTTCTTTCTCCCAGCAGCATCCGCCTTGCAGCTGGGAAGTGAAGGACTCACTCTTCCTACAAAACACGAATCCAGTGCTGGGTCAAGGACCAACAACAGGCTAAAAGGCACAACCAAACAGATCTTTATAGCCCAGCCCAGCCCAGCCAGCACATGCCTTCACACCCATCTCTTCCAGTCCAGCTCAAACGGTGCTGGCTCTGGCATGTTAAGACAAGGGAAGGGCATGGCAGGAGGCACAGGGGGAAGGCTTCAGTTGCCACCATCTTGGTCTCTCTGCACAGGGTGAGCAGATGAGGAGAGGAGGGGGAACTTCCTGGTCTTTGCAAAGCATCAGTCCTTAGGCTGGCAATCCCTGCATGAAGCAGGGATCTTGTGGCTTTGTCTGGGGCTTCTCTACAGGGTGGGAAAGAGACCTCAACAGCCTGCACCTCTGTGATTTTCTGCCTGATTTTACCAGGGCTGTAGCAAGACCCAGTAGCCTTTGCAGAGTTGTCATCTCCTAAAACCAAAGCAAACCAAACTACAGGGGCTGGTCCCAAATTCTCCTAGCTGCACTATTTACACAGCCCAAGGTCAGGGCTCAGCCCTCAGAGCGGAATTGTCATGGGATGCTCACAGCTCTCATCCTCGCACAGCCACCACACTAGCAATATCAAAGCTCCTATTGTTTATCTCTGCTGAATTTCTAGCTCTATGAGTTTAAGAGGGACCCATGTTAGTCTGCCTTTTGTATGTTTGTTTATTTTCTACTCTTCCCACTAGTGTTTACCTCTCTAAGAAAAGCAGTATCTTGAAGGAGAGAGGGTGGTATACGCAGCTCAGCAGATTGAAATGATCGTATCTTTCAGTCGTTATTGAAGCATAGAGTGGTTACAGCTGAGATTTTGCTTACAATTACAAAATCAACATACAGTATGTAATTAACCTTAAAAACTTTCAGCGTCCAGTAAACATTGATCTCTAATCCATTATGTTTTTTCATTCCAGGACTGAGCAGCCCTGAATAAAAACCTGGTCTATGAATCAGCAGCCTTTGGGTAGATGGCAGGAAATAAAAAGCACCCAAATGTGTGGTATTCCCAGCTCACGTAGCATAGACTAGAAATAATACTGAAGGAGGATAAAGTGGTTTGGGTAAATAACAGAGGGCTGAGCCTAAAGAAAAGGGCATTAATTGGCAAGGTCTGCCACAACTTTCCAGTGTAATCTCAGGTAATTCACTTACCTCATTTTGATTCTCTAGTTAAAAAAAAGAATATATGGAACCTTTCATGTTTGCCTTCAGAGTAGAAACTGTCTCTAAAGACACATATGTATAGCACTACCCACAACGCAATCCTTGTCCTAATTGGAGCCAGTAGCTGTTATCATAATAAAAATCAATAAACAAATCATGATGTGTAAGAAAGCCATTTGGCCTGAACCCAATGACACGTGACCAGAAGATGGCAATATCCAAAATGGAAGACTGATACAAGTGTACTTATGGGTCATATGTGTTGCAGTTCCCCCAGGTTACCCCCACCTCCTTCTGTCAGCAATATGAAACCTCCACAACCAGCTGAAATCACCTTCTGAGCCAGGAGTAGGAGTAGGTAATTTAGTTTCCATGGTAATGCAGTTCTGGACCATTCTTAAGCAGAAGCTGCCAAGTATGACAAATGGTAGGTGCTGATTTTTTTATGTGAACAGCTATTCACTATGAATTGAAATGAGATTGCCAAATTCACTTTCCTTGGGACTGGAGCTAGGGTCAAAAGCTATTGTTACATCCAAACCATAGTCCAAAACTAGCACTTTAGCCAACCATCTCCAGCTGCAACATAGAATTTTTGAAGTCATAGAATAAAAATTAATGACTCAATATCAGAGTTGTCAAATAGATGAGACAGATTTACATCAAGCAATTCGAAAATGCTCTGTAGCCATGAATTTAAGGAAACATATGACAAATGACTCTTATTCATTCCCTCGTGGGGAAGAAATTCTGTTTTAAACATTGCTGACTATTATGCAGTTCCTATTATATATATATGCATATATGAAACCTGCATTAGGATAAACACATGAAATGGAAAGGGCTTGAATTCAGATACTTTTCTTACATGAGCCATCACTGTGTAATAAACCATGGTAGGTTTTGCACTCTGCTAATCTCTCCAAACAGTATGTAATTGGTCTTGGAAAATGCTGTAATACAGCAATTAGTAACATGACAAATAAAAGAGGCAAAGGCACTATTATTTTAGCCCTTTTTTCCTTCAGAGTGAAGCAGTGGGAACACAGGTTGCCAGATCAACTGATATTTAACACCGTCTCTGTGATAAGAGCAGCCCAAGAAGCAAGTCAGTTTTGCCTAGGCTGAGAAACAGGGAGAGAAGGGTCCTGCCAGCCCCCATTCAGCTGGAGGCAGATTAGTGGGGTGTTGTTGGGCTGCCTGCAGCAGCGGGGTCTGAGTGGGTTCCCCAAAACTGTCCCAGGGACCCCAGCAGCCATACGCACTGAAGAGCCTCAGGGATTTCGGAGCTGGTCCATCAAATGCTACCTGGTGCCTATTTGTGAGCTAGCAGACTCTGCATGGCAAACACATTGAAGAAGTGACTCCCGGACAGGGATGATCTTCTTAGTAGCAACTCTTCCATTTGCAATGCTATCTTAGACAAATACAAAGAGGGGAATAAAACATTGTAAGTGTTGGAGGAGATGGGGGGGGAAGAGAGAAATTCCCACCCCATTCAGTCCCAGAAAGAGAAGAAACACAGCTGAGAAGCACAAGAAAACAACACCTTCTGCCTTTATAACACCATTCTTCACCCTGGTACTCAAAAGCCTTTTGTAAACGTTCATTAAGCTACCCAGCATTAAAAGAGTAGTTCACCCTTACATACCCTATTCTCTGTTTCTTCTCTGTGAAATGCCTGGAATAAAGAGCACTCACCCATTGTTTGGATTTGTAGGCATTTACACAATGCAGCTGATAGCAGCTGGAATTGAGACATGGGCAGGTGAATGGATTTGTTCAGGCTGACACCATGAGTGGCTTATGGAGGCAGGAATAGAAACCCTGGGTGTGAAAGGGGCACAGTGGCTCCTTCAACTGACCCCAGAGCAGGCATGGGCTCAGCACACCAATCTGAGCCTGCTAAAACCCCTCCTAGGTTTATGTAGCAGCCTATCCAGACCTTTGCCCACTGCTACCCATGTCCTGCTGATAGCTGCCTGGGTGCTGCAGCAGGATGCTGAAGCAGTGGTGAGCATCAGCAGACACTTCAGCGCTCATTTCCGACTCTCAGAAAGCAGCACCAAGTCTCACGGGGGACCCGAATCCTAACGTGGTGGAGTGGAGACATCTGTTATGAGCTGTAATTAGCACTGATTCCCCGAAAGCGGGCTGTCACTCTCAGCCACCAGATAGTTAGTGCTGAAAAGGGGCTGCTTTGTCCTTGCAGTGCTAAGGGGGTGAGTGGTAGCTTTGGGTCCACTGCAAAACCCAGGCAACTTCCTTAGGGATCACCATGACCAGGGGTGGACAAAATTTAAGGGACATAGTATTAATTCAGAGCAGGTTGTTACTGCTATTTAGCAACTAATCTCTGCAAAGAACAGCAAGTTTTTGCATAGCCGGCTCAGCACCAGACACCTGCAAGTGCCGTGGAAACAGACATCTATGAGGCAAGAAATACTTTGCGTTACACTGCTGGCAGGGAGTTTAACATACCTGAACAAATAACAGATATTAAGAAAAAGGGCTTCCCAAACCGTACTGAGGCCGCTGCTGGTCCTCGTGTCTCCTGCAAAGGGATGCCTGAACCTGTTAGTCACTGGGTAATTGTTAGGCAAGCATTCGCCCCCAGGTAATTCATATTGATGCAGAGGGCTGAACAATCTGTAGTTTAGCTCTTTTTAAAAGTGCTGACTTTGTTTTCATCCTAATGTTATGCTTAAAAGTGGGATGTCTGTGCTCCTGCATGCCCCAGACACTTTGAGTAGCACTGAGCAGGTAACTGGGGAAAGCACTTACAGCCCATCAAGTAATTCCTTTCCTGCACACAAAGAGGGAATATTTGTCACCTGCTGACACAGAGCACTTCACAAAGTCAGGAGAATTTCTAAGACAGTGAGCAGACACTGGAAATGTGCTTTGCCCAGGAACCTTATTGACTATCATGAGTTTCTCCTCTAAGAAAAGCTCTTACAACTTCATCTGCTATATCTCCCCTGCCTCATCTAGGCAGTTCTGCAGGAAAGAAAGAGCAGTAGGAAGCTGCATGCTGTTTTTCTTAGAGGAGTTTTTCATTTAACTTAGCCACTGGGCTTTATAACACAGCCTGCCTTGGACAATGCATTAATAGCCTCATTCCACCAGTGTGACAGAATGACAAAGAACCCAGTATGTGCTGAAATATGCACTCCCCTTGCTAAGCCTGTAATCCCAGCTTTGATTCTTTTTTTGTTTAAGTCATCAGCACAAACTTATTGAGAATGAATCAGAAATTGCACACTTAATTTCACCTTCTGCTTGGTTTCAATCTTTGATCAGAGACTGAAGAGGATGAGCTGAGGGAAGCGCATGGCTTCCTCTTGCGGAGGATGTTAAAAGACAGTTTGTCATACACAGTAGCCTCCATGGTAATTATTTTCTTGGTCATAACCACAAAATCCCTCCTGTCTTCCCTGTAATTTCCTCCAGAAGGACACAAAAGCTCCGATGAATTTCCCTAACTCTGGCCGCTGTTGCCATTCTGCTCCAGAGCTGCTCTGTCACCCACTGTCACTTTTCCTCCAGCTGCAAAACAGATCCATGAGTTATGGCCCCAAAACGGGTGACCCAGTCATGGCACCTCACCCACAGCGCTGTCACCACCAGGGATCTCCTGTTCTACCACCCTCCAACCCCGGAGTCAGTGTGCCCTTGCTCATTTGTCTGCCACTCACCTTGAGAACACTGCCACCACTGCGGGTGTGAGCACCCGGTCAAGCTCTCCCTTCCCTTTGGCAGAACTTCAAAGAGTTGCCAGACTACAGCTGCCATTTCATGTGCTTTGATTGTTAGAAGCTGTTTGCTAACTTTTTAATGAGCTTGTGATGCTGATCACACAGCCCCCATCTCTTCTGACTCTGCAGGATGCCAGCAGACGGACAGAGGGTCACAGCCCCACTGGTGGTTAATCGGCACCTTTGTGAGACCCTCTGGCCAGCTTACAGCACCCTGATTGAGTGCGCTGGGGCTGAGGTGAACCAATTACTGTAAAAATGGGAGAGATCTTGTGAAAAGAAGGGTTAAAGGCTGAGCAGTGCACGGCTTCAGTGCAGAGGGGAGCAGAAAGGGTGCAAAAGGCAGACCCAGAGGACTAAGGGGCTGTAAAATCTGATCACTCTTCTGGTTCAAGGACATTCATGTTGCAAGGTAAGGAACTGCAACCAACACCAATCTGGGAAAGGAAGGCTGCCTTCAAAGTGCATATGAGCTTATCTCACTTGCTAAGGTCAACAGAAAATTCCCATTGATCTCATGAGCGCTTGGATTTTC
This sequence comes from Lathamus discolor, assembly GCF_037157495.1. Classification (NCBI taxonomy): domain Eukaryota; kingdom Metazoa; phylum Chordata; class Aves; order Psittaciformes; family Psittacidae; genus Lathamus; species Lathamus discolor. The sequence continues at coordinate 150,064,391 of NC_088884.1, read as the reverse complement.
AATTAATGCAAGGCTACTGTGCTTTATGTGCAATTATGCAGCATTTGTAATTATTAATTTATCTCTTCTCTGACTTCCAGTTGACTTCTGAAAGGAGATAACATATTAATCACTGCTAAAGACTAAACGTATACTTGTACTTACTTTCTAGCACGATTCTCAGTGATAAAAGCCCATGAACCAACACACCATACATTTCTGGGCCAGTTTAAGAAGCAACATGAAAGTAATCTTACCAGAGACTTTTAGAAACTGACATTCAGTCTGCATGCTTAAGTCTGGTTACTGCACCACGTCCCTTACTGCCCCCTTAAAACCCTTTTCTTGTTAACACTAAAGCGTAACGCGCTTTCCGAAGACAAGATGCTGAGAGCTGTTTTTAACATTCTTCTAAAAATTTTGTTTTACAAGCAAGATTCAAACAGTCTGCACCTGCTGTTTCGAGAGCCCTGAGAAGTTGTGAAACTCCCTGGTGTGTCTCAACAAGTTGCTTTTACAGCACTGTTGAGTATTCAGAAATTAGCTGTTCGTCTCTTCCTCCCATGCTCTTTTAAGCCCATATGCAGAAAGTCTATTAAACTCAACTGAGTCAACATTTGCGTTTATGCATTCAGAGTTACAGAAGTCACTGTGTGTTATAACGAAGCACAAACTGTTCTAGCACAGAAAGCTGCTTACCGAGCTACAAGTTTTCTTCCCCTCTGCAATGTATTACTTGATGCCACTTACAGAAACAGTATGGTTACAGAGGCTCCCCGAAAATCAGTGTGGGTCCAAAAGCAGGATTGATAGTAGTTTATTGGAATATGTAATATTTTCAAAGTTGAAGCATGAATAATGTCAAAGGCTAAAGAGTTACTTGAGGAAGCAGCTAAGCACAAAGGTATTCCTCCCTCCAGTGGACAAGCCATGGAGGCTGGAAGTAGCCAGGAAGGGAGTTGTAGGCTTGGGGCAGGAGGAAGAGACAGAGGCAAGTGCTGGTGTTAAGCCAAGCAATAAGCCACACTGGCAACATTTTGCACTACTGCTAAATTGAGCCAAGGAGAGATGGAGATCAGAAAACATCACGCCAGGAGGCTGGGAGGTGATGTTCAGGTACACGTCTGAGTCAGAGCCGTGTCACCGGGTGAAGGTTTTGGCAGCAATGTTCTGGATCACTTCAAGGAAAGAACTGTGAGAAACTGAAAAGGACAGGTAAAGAGTAGTGTGCAGTAGTCAAGATGAGGAATAGGAGCATCAGCCAGACCTTGGGCACAGCAAGAGGGACCACTCCATAAAGCCACTCGGAGAAAGCCCCATCAGGCTTGAGCAGTCACTGAAGTGCATAGGAAAGGAAGAGAAGGTATTAGAGCATGCATAACTGAAAATGAAATGGTCATTTATTCAATTCAAAACCAGGTTTCTCTGCAGCATTCCTCTCTTAAGTATTAAGCACTACAAAAACATGAACCATTACCTCCTTCTTATACATAGGAGCTTCCTGCACAGAAAGGTGAAACAATTTCGACAAAGCTACCCAGCAGGTCTGTGGTAAAGTTGACAAATGAACTCTAAGATCCAAAGTCCCAGTCCAGTCTGGGATTTAAACTCTGTTCTCCATTTTCAATCAGTTTGGTAGAAGAAAATTCCCTGCAAGTTGCTTTTAAGTGTCCAAACATCATTCATACAATTGTCTTTAACTGATGAGCTTTTTTCCTACGCTTTGTCTATGCTGGTTATTCACTAGTGATCATTTGTGGTGTGAGGAATCAATATTACAGCATTATTTTACTTGATACCCTGACTGGGTACCAAGTTTCCTGAAAAGCCAGTAGATAAAAAGGAATGTATATTCCCCGAATACATGTGAATGAGATCTGTATTCTGCACAGGTACTTTTGACCAGTAATTGGAAAGCACATACAGTTGTGAGCCAAGCACTCAAAATCCAACCTTTATTTGAGATATCTATTTTGCTGTGTTTAGATTGTTAGGCTGAAAGATGAAGACAAAGGAAGAGGCTATTCATGTACTGTAATGTGGAAAAAGGAAAGTGGCTGGCAATCACTCGAAAATACACAGAGATTTTTCTCATCTGGTGCTGGAGTATGTAGGCTCTTGAGCAATGGCCCTACATTGTAAACAGCCACTTTGTCCCGGGTTTGGCAGTAGCAGTCATTTTTCTCTTTCTTAGTAGCTGGTTCAGCGCTGTGTTTTTGACTTCCAGCCTGGGAACAGCGCCGATAACACCGACGCTTTTAGTCGTTTCTCAGTAATGTTTACTCTGACCAAGGACTTTCTGAGTCTCACGCTCTGCCAGGGAGGAGGGGAAGTCGGGAGGAAGCAGAGACAGGACACCTGACCCAAACTAACCAAAGGGGTATTCCATACCACAGCACGTCATGCCCAGTGTATAAACTGGGGGCAGTTACCTGGAAGGGGGAGATCACTGCTCGGGTTGGGCTGGGTATCAGTTGGCGGGTGGTGAGCGGTTGTATTCTCTTCCCTTGTTATTCCCCTTATCATTATTATTATTGGTGGCAGCAGCAGTGGTTTTGTGTTATACCTTAGTTACTGGACTGCTCTTATCTCAGCCCATGGGAGTTACATTCTTTTGATTCTCCTCCACATCCCTCCGGGAGTCGGGGGATGAAGAGGGGGGAGTGAGTGAGCATCTGCGTGGTTCTGGGTTGTTGGCTGGGCTTAAACCACGACACACTCAAAAATGATGTATCTTGAAACTAATGCATTACCTATGCTGTGAAAGAAAGCAGTTATTTAGGAAAAAAAAAAAAACAGAATAAACTGTAGACTGTGGAATCTGTTCTGCCACCTAAACACAGCAGCCTGGTGCCATGTGAAATGCCCCACTGTATCCTCCATGGCACCCCAGACACCTCTCCATGAAGGTGTCGCTCCTTTCATGGGTTCCTTGCTTTCCATGTATACAATGCCTTACATTGTACCTGACACTTTAAAGGCCTGATGCAGAGCCCATTGATTTTATCCCAGTGTTCCAAATTAGGGCTGGAATGAGCACATTCATACTTTCCTTCTTTGCTTCACCCTGAATTTCCCGCATGCTCTGCTCTCCAGCCAGGGTAGAAATTATAAAAACTGCTGCCTGTAACATTAATGCCTTGCCCACAAAATGAATGTGATCCATCTTCATTGTCTCCCCAGAAAAAGTTTTGATACTCCCATTTTTTCTACAAACAAAATCAACATATAATTTATGTTTGCAAGCAAAATGATTTTATGGTATTTCTCTTTGTTGACAGAATGATTGGAATAAAATTACATTCTGTTGACAAAAAACGCGATGAAATGTTGTTTGTGAACATTATGAACAAAAGAGTTTGACAAAACGCAGTTTGCCAATGGGATGTAGTAAAAGTTTTAACAAAATGAATTCTGTCTGTCTGCTATTTGCCCAAGGAATAGGACGTGAAGTTCTCCATAATCCACCACGTCAAAATAAAAGGTAAGAATTTCATCTGTAAGAGGAGTAAATGCTGCCATTACAGAAGCCATTCCTTATGGTGTTTCAAGCCACATGGCTCTAAGTCACCTCTATTTCTATGGGATTCTGTAACTTTTAATAGCGACATGCTGATTCACATGTTTTGGTACATATCCATCCTACACAGCACCATTAAGTAACAGTCCTGGGCTTTCAGCTTTTTCTGGATTTTTGGTAAATTGATGGATGAGCTAGAACTGTGTAATTTTCCGACATACCAGATATGCTTAAAGATACCAGTGTTCGTTCTTCGAAGGCATCAAGCCTCTGACAGCAGCATGAGTACTCACATAATTTAATTCCTTCAGAGCCTAAGCAACAGTCTGACAGCATCTGGAAAACGTGTGCCAAGCTATTTTCTGTTTGAACTTTGATGCCTGACATCTCTACATGGACATGAGCTCATATGAGGATGGACAGAAAGGGAGGGGAGTCTCTCTTTGGTGGGCTCTAGTGAATGAGCTTAGACAAGGCTGATTTACCCTTGGTAGCAGAGGGCCTTTAGGTTAAAAGAAATATGATAGCTCCACAGGGAGTGGGGTATAAAAGCACAAGGCCCAGAACAAAAGGAATAGAGTTAATTATAAGAAGTCACCATCATGAAATGGTTGAGCAGAGAGCAAAAAGAGAGGCACAAAGGAAGGATAAAGTGCAAAAGAATAGAAGCAAAGGTTGAAAAAAATTATACAAGCATCAACACATTAACAACAAATAGAAGAAAAAAAAAATCACCATATAAACAGAGCCAATTTCATTGCTACTTTCCCTTCCTGCCCATCTGTCATTATGTCTAAAGACTATAAACTAGACCAGCACAAGTGACTGCTGCTGGACAGGTTGATGGTGAAGAGGACAAGCTTCTCCACAGAGATGGTGAGCGGACAGACTTGGCCAGGCTGCCCCCTGCACACACTGCTGTCAGTGCTCCCAAGGCTTCAGCAGGTTGTGAGAGAACTTCTCTTTCTCTCCAGATAGATGAAAATGAAATAAAAACTTTATAATCCCACCAGCACTGGAGAAACTCAGTATGAACTTCTACTGTGCTGTAAAGGAGTCCCATGGTGAGGCACTGGAATGGGTTGCCCAGGGAGATTGTGGATGTTCCATCCCTGGCAGTGTTCAAGCCCAGGCTGGACAAAGCCTTGGGTGAGATGGTTTAGTGTGAGGTGTCCCTGCCCATGGCAGGGGGGTTGGAACTAGATGATCTTAAGGTCCTTTCCAACCCTAACTATTCTATGATTCTATGGTGGAATTTTGGCTGTACCCTGCAGCACATCAGCTAGCCTGGGCGTGAAGCACACTTACGTCTATTAAATCTGCCTATGGCTAAGCGAGGAGGTAAAGCAGTAACACAGAAAGAGTCCAGTTACATCCTGAATGAAGACATACTTTCACATGTTCACAAATTTGAGCTTTTCAAGTCATCAGGGCTTCACACACTCAGAAGAACCCGAGTCCTGAACTTTGGTGTCAGTGGGATAAAATATTCTGTGAGGTTTGGGCTACCAAAGAGCTTGTCAGACTTGCTTCTAGCACACCAAGGCTGTGTAAACGATGTTCAGCTCAGTTCTGCATGGATTAAAGGTCTGGAGGACCCATCTCTGTATGGATTTGCCAGTCAGTGTACAAATATTAACAGCAGTGATATAAATTTACATTCATCAGTAAATGCCTCTTAGAGCTAAAAATACAATTAATTGCACTGCTTGCACTAAGGATTTTGTTATTTTCCCCCATACTTCTCCCCCCCCCCCCGCCCAGTGAGGGAGACTGGAGCTGCTGTGGTAAATGTTTTCCCCCTGATTTTTTCCCTTACAAAAGAATAAATGAGATTAAAAAGTAAGAAATGCTCAAACGTAATCAGCACACACATACATTCTAAAGAAAATAGCAAATTAAATGCAAAGCCTATGCTAATGCATCATCCAGGTTGAGATTTTAATTGCAAAAAGTCAGGAAATGTGAAGTTATGGTTCTCACAGTAATCATCACTCAGCCCCTTGAACACAGTTAGGATTTGTATTCCAGGCAGTGTGCAGCGTTAACTTGAACACCAGCGTATAGATGTGTTCTCTGCCTTCATTACAGTTGCTGGGGGAACCATAATTCTGCATTTGCTGACTTTTGCTCAATTAATTTTTTTCCTTATTGCTCTGCTATGAGGTTCTTGCATTTAATTTCTCTGTATTAAAACAAAAAACCCAAAGCAACAGTAACAACGAAAACCCCGTATAAAACAATGAAAGGAAACCAGAACTTTCCATAACATGTTACGATTAGGAGATAATCTATTCTGTCTATGCATCCTCAGGCTAATGTAGGACAGTGCAATCATTTTAAAGCACAGGTACATGAACAATAATAGCAACACTAGCAATAATTAACACTAATAACAACAATAACAACAATAGGTGCTTACACATGGAGCTTTGCCTTGTTGTGAAGTGAGTGCAAGAAGGTCAGGCATTTGGCAAGCTGTGGACAAGGCTTTTTTCAACCCAGTATGATAACTGCACTGATATTACACTTGTTTGCAATGAAGACAATGCTGAGGTTCCATCCTGGGGGAACAGTAGTGAGCCTGTTCCCATCGAGGCTATCTCAGAAGCACCACAAAAGCAAATGTTGTGCCCCCCCACCAGCCTACTCGGCTCTTCAGTACCTCTGAGGATAATTTTACCTGTAATCCTCCAACAACACACTTGCAGTGGGATACACTTTCCTGGAGCACTGCCTGGCTGACCCACAGGAGCAGCCTTAAAAGTAATTAATTCCAGTCGCCTGAGAAATGAGTTGGAAAACAATGCTTAGAGTAGGTATTTTCCTACGCTGAAATACAGGAGTCATCAATCTCAGCTTCACCTCCGATGTATATTTCAAGGCACACCTGCAGACAGGCACTAAGTAAGCCTCACTAGCATAATGACATGGTCATCTTGGTGCTAGCAGAGCCCTGCACCATTGTGCCCTGTCCTTACCCATCTCATCAAGGGATGGGCTCCTGCAATGTGCCCATAGGCTGCACGGGATGCTTCAATGTCAGATTTCCAAACTGGCTGAAGGTTATGAAGATGAATGGAAGTCCACTGAGCTCCCGAATAACTGAGCACTTGGGCAAATCCCACCAATCCCGCCTTTCTGTTATAGCTCATATGCATACCAAATCTATTCCTAGGAAAAGCCAGCCCCCAGAAATCACCATTCTCATACAAACTGTCATGCCAAGGGTTCCATTTTTCTTACAGCAGTAGGTCTGCAGGTCCAGCAAATCCATTAACCCCAGCTAGAGCAGCCCTCACCCAGAAGCTGCATACACATAAGTCTCCTGAGCTGAGAAGATATCAGTATTATCATTCATTGATAAATCTTGGCATTTTCTTTATAAAATTATTGCATATTTTACAGCTTTATGTTAGCTTAAGTGCAAATGGGAAATACAGGTGCCACTTGCCCTTTGTAAGGTCTCTAATAAACTCTCTGCTCATCATGGAAAGAGTGGGGTTTGTGCTGTTAGATCAGCATAGCCAAAGGCGAGCCTTGATCTCTAATTTAAAAAGAGCCATCAGACTTACATGGTCCCATCACCTGCCATGTTTGTTGCAGACAAATGTATTTTTTTATCTTGCAAATATATGAAATATTTTCCAAACACTGCTATTCAGATCTTTCCTCCTTTCTCTTGTACCTTTTTCCATTGTAAAGAGAAGGGAAACAAGAATTCCTAAGAAGGGAAAGAAAGAGTTATGGAGAAAAATCTCCATTTTAAAATCCAAGTTTGGGTTTTTTTACTCCTTCCTTGAAATATGTTTATGTGGTTGAACTATAAGCCTGTAAGTCAGCTTGTTCTTTGGACTTTGGATGCAAAGAGAGCATCCAGCCAGAGGTAAGCATCCAAGGTACCTGGCAGAAAACAGGATCAGACAGAACAGATGGCAGCTCCTGACCATGCTGGAGGGAAGAAATGGTGTTGCCAAAAGTGCAAATAGTTCATGCAAGTCTATTTGCTGCTTTGTGCCAATTTCCCCGAACCATAGTCAGAAAAGTCCTAGTTCTCTGTAGTCACGTCAAGTGGCCTGCAGTTGATGACAGTATTGCACCATTCTTTCTACTCATTTAGTTTAAAAGCATGATGGTGACATAGTGAAAAACTTTACAGAGATCCACTGATCTAAAAGATGCTTTTGGCAAAATGCCTCATGTAAATAAGACAGTGAGCCATGGGAACAGGTCTAACATAGGTCATGAAGAGAAGCACTTCTCAGCAGTCCTGCAGACTTTAGACATGGTGCCATGAAGAGCTCATTTCAGCAGTAAGGAACCAGCTACAGTGGACCCAGGGCAGTTCCATCATAGAAAGGAACAAGTGCCACCTTCCAGCTTTCCATACTGAGGAAAGGGGCTGAATTAGCTGAAACATGCCACCAATTAGAAAATCTAGATTCTAAGTGGAGAGGGGCAGAATTTTGATATGTCCAACAGGAATCAGCTCTTATAAATGCCTATGCCATTAGACAGGACCACTGACAGCCTTTGGACTAATAAGGAGGAGATTATGGAAATCAGTATCAGGTGCTACCTGATAACTCAAAAGAAGGAGGGAGAAAAAAGAAATTAAGAGTCCAGAGGCGCAAGAATGGTGAAGATAGAGGAGGCTGTATGCTCAGGCTGGGTGCACCCAGGAGGAGGGAAATGCCAGGAGACAGGAGGGACGTGCAATCAATGGATGTGTGAGGTCAATGACCAAGTTCTATTCTGTCTTCTTAGGGCAGCAGATTTTCACCTAAAGAAAATGGAAATCACTACTCTCTAACAGTGACATCTTGGACAACTTACCAAACCTGGTCCATAGAAAAGTTCCCCAAAAGATGAGCTATATCATTAATACGGACCTATGCATTGAGAGGGGAGATGTAGGCAACGCTAACCAGCTCTTTCAGCAAGCCCCTTAGGAATAGATTGGTCTCTCTTACCACTGGTTGTACCTATTTTTGTAAAGCATGGACTGTCCAGGAGCAGGCAGTGTGTACCTGTGGCAGAGGAAGCTTACTCTGAAACTTCCCTTTCCAGTTTCTGCTCCAGGTTTCACTTTGAAAATCCAACAATTTAAAAAGAAACAAAAGCACCTCACAGAGTGATACCAAAGGACAAAGCTATTTTAGGAGCACAATTTTAATCAGTGCAGCACCAGCATTTAAATCTGCTGCTGCGCTGACATCAGTGGGGAGAAAAGAATAATTAAAAACAAGGAGTCCAGGGGGACTGGCAGTTTTGGAAATGAATCCACACCTGTGTCACCTTATTGTGGGATTACTGCAACTCACCCTTGATGCAGAAACTGGGGGGAGCAAGAGCTGTCAGCTGGCTTGTTAGGAAGAGTTTCACAGCTAGAGCGTGACACCTCTGCTCTGCGCGGTATAATGGCTAACGACTGATTTCCATCTGACTCCCTGCATTAGGGACTCGGCAAATGAGTCACCTCACTTTTTATTTCCATGTGAGTCCATGGTGTCCAGATTACTGAGAAGACAAATGAAATCAATTGCATCTCTGTTCCCAAACAGATTTACTATTAAAACAGAGCAGCAAGGGAACAGAAAGGGTACAGCAAACATCTGGTATCCAGATGACCGCTCTGACCGCTCACCAGATATGGGTGACATGTGCTGTGTACAATCCCTCATCAGGAAACCAACTCTTCCAAAGTGCACTAACATCTCATCTCTATGTCGCCAGCCTTTCCCTGCATCAGGGACAGACAACACCCCAGGCTTAGCTTCCACATGGAGCCAAAGCCATGGGCAGGCAAGCTGCTGGGATCATCCCCTGGGTCCAGGCAGGGAAAAATCCCTTCAGGAGCATCCCCCACCACACAGCAGCCCCTAGCTGCCCTTCATCTGGGAGCAACCACCAGCCAGGCAGGAAGGATCCATGAGAGTCACTTGGACATCCAACCTAGCAGCACACTGCAATGCAGGAAGCTCAGGAGATGGCAATCACAGCCTTTCCTACCATGTGTGCTGGTGCTTCTTAATCAGCTATGCAAATCAGGACAGCATTTGGGTGAAGTTTCAGAACTGTATTTGCCTAAAACGTTTGCTTTCCACAAGATAAAAGTTACACTGAAAGCCTGAGGACATTTATGCTTGTCAGAAGTTTCTCGTTTCTCATTGCTATGTGTTGTTAAGAAAGGAGTTCTTTATCCTTGGCTGCAGCCCATAACTCTGTAGTAAAAGGCTGGTGATGGTTTTCAACCTAAAGCTGGCATTCATTGGTGCTTCAGAGAAATTGCATTTCAAACTGAACCTGAAAAAGCCCCAAACCTAAAATTCCCTAAACTTTTAAAACCTTTACTCAGACACTTGGAAATGAAACATTTCTGTATAAAGTCCTGAGATACGTCCCCTTTTCTGGAAGGCTCGAACAAACCACAAGTGAAGTAAAAAGTCACACTTTGGATCGAAAAAAAAAATTACACTGCAACAAAACCAATTTTTCCATCCAGGTTTTCAGCAGGGCCATCACTCAACCCTGGGATATAGCTATATTTTCTCCAGGGCATTAAAGAGCTGAGCTGTATCCGCTAGGAGCAAGGTGGCAAAATAAAACCATCTCTGTGAGTGAAACGAGCCGTGACAGTAGAAGTGTAGTTTGAGCCTTAAAATCTCCTGCCAGCAGAGCTGTGTCACTTTGGATCCCCCCCAGCACACTGCGGGCTGGGAAGCACTTTGCATCCTCAGCACAGGCAGGCAATGGGATGCACTGAACACAAGTCAGTGTGTGAGCAGCCAGAGAAACCACTGCTGCAGCTGATGGTGTGTCCACACAGGCTTTGTTTCAGCAGTGCTCCTGGGCCCAAAGGGTTCTGCTGCCCAGGTAGGGAGCAGTACTCAAGCAGCAAGGACGAAGTGTTTCCTCAGCTCACCAGCAAGGTTTCCTCTTGGAGAGATGCAAACATCTGCAGACAGAACCCAGCCTCCATCAGCAAAATATTCTTGCACAGACCAACACAAAGTCCTCTTTCCTTGGTGGGAGAATTGGAGGCATTTATGAGTCTGCAGCATCTTTGGAGAGATAATTGTAAGCAGCCTCCTTGCTGCCAAGCACAATATTGCTGCAGCCAGTATTAATACTCAAACAGCTTTTAACAGAGCACATGATGGCTTTAAACATGAATCTGTCTTCACAACACCTCTGGAAGGTAAAGGAAAGGTGGAGACAGTGAAGATAAGTGAGCTAAAGAGCTCCAAGCTCAGTGCTGCATTGCCCCGTGCCCTGGATGGGTAGGAGACCAGGACCACTGAACAAGCACACATTATGTATAATTTACCACCCAAACACTTTTGTAAGACAGGGAAAATCTCACCTACCCCGATTATAGGGATATGACAAATCAGTGCTTGACACTTTTTTAAATTCATTCTTGTTCAATCCAACACCTTCTTTGAAGGGTGCTTGAGTATTTAACCACCTTAGATCGAGTACTTTCACACAGGTACATAAATCAAGGATTGGCAGGAGGCGGCAATTACTAGAAGCCTTTGGCTCTCAGTGTACGTGGAGGAGTCAAAGAGGCAAGGTGGTGGTTTTCCATCACCCACAGTCCCTCCATCCAGGCTGACCTCCACAGCCTGCTTCTTGGTGCAGCCTCTGCTGCAGCGGCGTCCAGGAGACAGACTCTGAAGCTATAAACCACACACACAGTCTCACATACAGGCCTGTGCAAACGACAGGACAGGAAAACATCAGACAGGTGCCCTTTCTGCACAAGTACATGGCACAACTGAATGCTGAAGGAGGAGAAGTCTTTGGCTTTTACCAGCATTGCTTACAATTCACAGGCACCTGGTTAGCTATTACCAATCTGGTTGCTGTTGTGTTAACTCCTGCTAAATTACCCCACTGGTGCCAGCTAACACCAGAGATTTCACATGCCATTTGAAGAGAGAAGGCTCAAAAGTCAGCCAGCAGAGCTGATGAAAAGCAAATCACCAAGTCAGTTTACCACCAATGAGCTCTATTAAGTGACTGTAATGCAGTTCATAGCCCTGGAGTAGTCACTGTCCCTCACTAATCTAATGGTGGTATTGACAAGGATCATTTACACAGCTTCGCTTAAAGGTTACTGCTATTTGTCAGGGACACTCAGTGCTCCAAATGCACACACAGCTCTCATTCAGATCCCAGGCTTGTCCATCCTCACTGCAGAGCTGCGGTCCCAGGCAGCACCAATTCCTCTCTGCACAAGGTCACTCCACTGCTCCAGGTGCTGGGCATCCACATCTTCCAAACATCTGTTAGGGACTAACAGGAGAGAGCACAAACCTATCCTAAGGGCTGCATGAGTGCAGAGAAATCGGTTGTTCAACAACAGTACCTTGCCACCAGGTATCAGTTAATCTGCATAAAGCCTACCCAGCTGTTCTCACGGTCAGCGGACATATTCCCCTAATGATCTGGCCATATCGCAGAGTTGTAGTTTTATGCCCTTGATCAGTAAGTGCAACCACAGCTTCATTTTACATCTTCTGTGTAAAGAAAAACCCCACTAATCCCTCAGGCATCATCTCTGAGCTTTAACAAGCAAGATTTAGCTTCAGGATTTTAAATACATGGATCTTTCTGGCTAAAATGTCAGCCTCATTACTTCTTTGTTTTATAATGATGATCTGAACTGTCTAAACATCACTGCCTCTATCTGGAGGAAGTCTCATCTCTTCAACATCCAGCTCTGTCCAGAAAATGATGGAAAATCACAGTAACAAAGCCCTCCTGATGCAGATGAAAGACAAAAGCTAATGCAGACGATGGGCAATTTAAACCCTACCTGCACTTACAATGTAAATAGATAAATGATAGAAACACTATTTGAAGCTTAGAATGATCTTAGTCTTTTAAAAATAGATTCACTTAAAAACCCCAAAGCAAAACAAAAAGCCATTGATATTCTACTTAACTTCCCACCTCGCTTCACGAACACAGCCAGAAAGAAGCTCCAAAGTGTGTGTGTGTGGGGGGGCACTTCTTGAGATAGTCTCACTGCAAGGGAGGATCAGAGCAGTCTTTGGGATGTAATCCCCAGCAAAGAGGGATGAGATTGGGAGAGAGGCAGTGAGGGACTGTCTCACACCGCTGACTCTCTCCAACCTCTTGTCATCACTCCATGCTCTCCAATGGACATCTGATGTGAACAGCGTGCTCCTCCGGGCAGAAACAGGCCCTGTGCTTGGAGGTGTCTGCAGGAGGACCTCTAAAACCACTGTGTAACAGAGCTTGCTCGCTCACTCCTTCCCCAAAGCGGCTCTCAGCCACCTTGCTCCTGCCCAGCTCCAGGTCCACAGGTACCTCCTGGTGGAGCTACACCAGGTTCGTGGTGTTCGGTGTCGCCATCTCGTGGTCAAGTAAGTGAAATTAGGGTGCAAATCCGGGGCCCTTTAGATTAGCGATCTGAGAGATTTTCCACAAAACGCTCATTTGTGGAAAATGTATGGCACCATAAAAACAAAACAAAACAAAAAACACAGCAGAAGCAAAGGTAAAGTCCACAATAACAGTAATAATCTCCCTCAAAAATGTGTTCCCATTAAAAAAGCATAATTGAAATCTCCCAGAGGAGACAGGCACAGGGACCCAAAACCCGAATCCTACTTGATGTCACTGGGGTAGACGCCTTGTTGGGACAAACTGAAGAGGGGAGGCAAAAAACACAGTCTATGCATCTACGTGAGAAGGTGACCCATCCCTTTAATACTAAGAAATCATCTGCCTGGATTTACCCCACTGCCCAGGCCCTTCACTAACTTTTCAACTGCAAAAGCACCAGCTCCCCATCACAAACTCAGCACAGGCTCAGATCCCAGCTCCTCTCAGCTTTCAGCACAGAGGACGTCAAACCTGGGCAAGCCTAGCAAGAGTCTTACTTTGATGTGGGATATAATGACATCTCCTCCCCAGGGTGAGCCCAGCTGCTTCTCCTGGCTCCTCAGCCCTGATTTTACTGCTGAATGGCTCCCTGGTGCCTTTGGGGAATTTCCCTGCATCATGTGGGGCTCCTTGGGTCACTATTCAACTACTTCTTCAGAGACATCTCCCAAGACAAACAAACTGGTGTTTAATGTGCCCTGGTAGTGGTAGATTTCTACTGGAAACATACACTAAGCATTTAAAATTGAGAAGCAAAGAGTTAGTATTTGTTGAAAAATTAGACCTATATTACTGGAGTTGAAAACACCATGAAGAATCACAGCATTATTCATTGCAGCAGTGGTGGTCTCAGGCTAATGAGGAGGTGAAGTCTGCAAAGAGAAGTGATAGATGTTATTAGGCCAATTTGAATAAGGAAAAAAGAAAAAAAAAAAAAAAAAGAGGTTGTTTCTTCCTCTGCCTGACAAGAAACAGCAAAAACCAAACTAAATTCATGCCAAATTTCCCTTAGTTCAACCCAGTTACATTAGTCCACTTGAGAGAAAAGCATGGTTAGCATTTGCTGAGCAGAAGAACATTTTAGCAAAGGGACTGGGAGAACAGAAGAGGAAAAAGTGGGTTAGGACCAGTCTAACACGAAGAATTCAACTAGCCAGTTTGTAACACCATGAAATCTGCCTCTATGGCCGAAGCTCTGATTTTCTGTACCTGTTAGACTTCTAAGCAGTTCTTGTGAAGAGTTTTGTGTGCTGAGAAGAGCTAAAAGCAGAGGTTCTGAGAGCAATTTTCAAGCTATAACCCTTCCCTAACTCCCAGATTCCCTAACTGTCCCTGTTAGGACAGGGAATCTATACCACATCAGTACAGAATCCGATGGAAAGGAATTGCTTTTCTGATTGTAGCTGCAGAGCCGCAATGACAAATGCTGCTTGTACAGACAGGGCAGAGTATGGTGCTGGGGTGGGCAGGGAAGACGCACAAGGACCACAGGACTGTTTTATGCTGTTTCCCCAGAGGCAGCTTTGCAGCCACATTGAACAGGTTTAGTGAAAGTGAGAGACAAAACATAGAGCAGATAAGAAGTTTCAAGCTAGACTGACTCAGCAGAGGAAACTCCCTGCCTGCCCGGGGCTCTGCACAGTGGTAATCCCTACTCACAGGGGAACTAAACCTCTCCACATCTTCTTTGTCATCTTTGCTGATGGCACCAAGCTGTGTGGTTCGGTTGATAATGCTGCAGGGAAGGGATGCCATCCAGAGGGACCTTGACACGCTTGTGAGGGGGGCTGATGCCAACCTCATGAAGTTCAACCATGCCAAGTGCAAGGTCCTACACCTGGATCGGAGCAATCCCAGGCACAGCTACAGACTGGGCAAAGAAGAGATTCAGAGCAGCCCTGTGGAGAAGGACTTGGGGGTGCTGGTCAATGAGAAAATGAACATGAGCCAGCTTCAGTGTGCACTCGGAGCCCAGAAAGCCAACTGTATCCTGGGCTGCATCAAAAGGAGCGTGACCAGCAGGTCGAAGGAGGTGATCCTGCCCTTCTACTCTGCTCTTGTGAGACCTCACCTGGAGCATTGTGTGCAGTTCTGGTGTCCTCAACATAAAAAGGACATGGAACTGCTGGAACAAGTCCACAGGAGGGCCACGAGGATGATCAGGGGACTGGAGCAAGTCCTGTATGAAGACAGGCTGAGGAAGTTGGGGCTGTTCAGCCTGGAGAAGAGAAGGCTGCGTGGGGACCTAATAGCAGCCTTCCGGTACTTGAAGCAGGGCTATAGGGATGCTGGGGAGGGACTCTTTGTCAGGGACTGTAGTGACAGGACAAGGGGTAATGGATTAAAACATAAACAAGGGAAGTTTAGATTGGATATAAGGAGGAAATTCTTTCCTGTTAGGGTGGTGAAGCACTGGAATTGGTTGCCCAGGGAGGTTGTGAGTGCTCCATCCCTGGCGGCGTTCAAGGCCAGGTTGGACGAAGCCTTGGGTAGGATGGTTTAGTGTGAGGTGTCCCTGCCCATGGCAGGGGAGTTGGAACTAGATGATCTTAAGGTTCTTTCCAACCCTAACTATTCTATGATTCTATTCTATGATTTTACAGAGCCTCGGGGAGCAAACCAGGTCTGAGGCCAATCTCGCTTGCACCAGTGCCCAGCAGTCCATGACTGCTCCTTCCCAGTGGGTGCAGGAGGATTGCTATTTTCTCATTATTTCTCTTTTTTCTCCTCCACACCACAAGCAGTGTTCAAGATCACATCTAGGAGATGGAACACATCCCCACAGAAAGCCGAGGAAATCCACTCAGACCATGTTACTCTGGGGTGGAGGCAGTCACTGCTGATTCTGTTCCCATTGAGCAGCATATAGGAGTAGCCATTAAGTTCAATAGAGCAGGACCACACAATTAAAGGAGAAAAGATTACCTCCCTTTTCCATTTTCTTCTGTTAACACAGAAAAAGATTAAAAAAGAGAAAAAAGTGCTATTCACAGCATAAATGTGTGTTCCAATTATCAAAGTTTTGGGACCAGATCTTCACCTTGGTCCAAGAAATAATGAAAACCTTCCTAGCCTAGCTGAGCATCCCCATCAGAAGAGGTCTCCTGGTCCCACAGACTGGGACAGCTGGTGCAATGATATCCCAGCCTCCTTCCACAGAGAGGGAGAGACCCCGCCTGCCCTTCACTGTCAATAAAACCTCTGCTCTGTGTCAGCAACTGAGAAGCTTTTGGATGCCTGGTACCTCCAGAGCTTGGGAAGCCCCTGTGCATCCTTTAAGAATGGGAAACGCATGTTGACCACAGCTGAGAAAGCAGCTATGGGCTTCCAATCACTGTAGCAACTCACCACTTTTGTCCTCTCTGAAACAGGTACTTGCCTGCTTCCATCACATGGTGCTTGGGCTGTGAGTTTCAGGAGCATAAGCACATCCACATCCTTCTACAAACATTGTCTCCCTAATTTACTAGTACATTTATAAATTATTGCACAACAGGGCTGCTGGACTGCCAAGTCAAACTCTCCAAAGACAGGAAATGCAGAACATCACATGCTATTTTATTTCAAATACAATTGGTGTTTCAGTCGGTGCACCTGGGAAGAGCTGGGTTATGCAGTGAATTCAAATGTTGTCTGTGGCAGGCTTCCCGCATTTGCCGCAGAATCCAAGAAGGGAACAATGCAGAAGATTAGAGAAAGAGGAAAAATACTTTCACTACTACAAAAAAAAAAAAACACCATTTAGAGATCTGATTCTCTCCTCTCATGCGCCAGAAGGACCCTTTCTGACACCAGACAATGTTTTCAGGCCAAGTCACTTGGGAATTGGTAACCCATTGCATCTTCCTAGTTTTCCATAGGTCAGACATGGGTGGATATTCAGCAGCAGCTGTGGGGTGCTGGGGTGGATATGCAGCAGTGAGGAGTGCTCCTGACTGTTGGTGAAGACCCTTGGACTTAATTCTATGTTCTGAGGGATTCGGTGCCTCATAAAAGACAACAGGCATCAGAAAGTATTTTCATCAAGCTTATCTTTATTTTCTCAGATGCAAAATGGGAATAGTAGCATCACCCAAACTCACAGTGAAACTGTGAAGATAGTAAATTAGTGCACATAATGGTTTCGTAACATCAGAAAAACATCCAAATAGCAAAAAAACAGCTTTTCACTGGGTGAAACAAGAGTCCTGTGGAGACTGTAATGCACAGTCAAGCAATCCAGCCTTGAAAGCCAGGGCATCCAGGTCTGGAACTTTGGAGGCTCCCCCTGTCACAGTCCCCATATGGGCACACAAGCAACAGGCAGCGGGGCTATCTCTCACCGGCCAGATCAGCTGCCCCTGCTCCCAGCTGCTGCTGCAGCCCAGGTGGGATACCCATCCTAGCATCCAAACATCCCCTGGACCAGGTTTAGGCTGTGGGCCAGATCTTAGGCTATGCTGAGGCCGCACGATACTGCTAAATCAGGAAGCAGCTGTCTATACCCATGGATGCAACATACGTCAAGCACCGCCAAGCTTACAGTTCAAGACTTAAGCACCTAAACCCATCAGCCATTGTGTGCAAAGTGCTGTGAAGATGAAGACTCTGAGGGTATTATTTTGGCAGGCAGCAGGATCCCAAATGCAATTTTACTTTTTCCTACGTCGTGTTGAAAGCTGTTAAAATTCTCAGAATATTACATGTCCAGCCCCACTTCCAGGGTTGACTTAAATGCGGTTTCCAAAAAATGTGCTGAATATTATTCGTTTCTCAGAGAATCAAAAAGCTAGAGGCCCTTTGATGGGGTTGCTTGCATTTCTAAATCACATGCACACTTGTTAGAAGAATTTGGCAAGCACGGTTATATATGTCAGTATCTTGGGCAAAAAAGAACAGTATGAATGCAAAATTCTAGATATCTATACATTTTCTCTAATATATTTTTCATGCCTTTAACCTGAATCTCCCCTACACTACACAGCAGGATGCCACTGGCTGAAGGAATGCAAAAACGAAGCGCAGAATAACCAGAAACTGCAAAGTGATGTCTGCTAACTTCCAAAAATCAACTTCCATTGCACTTGGGGAACAAGGAAATAACTTTTTTCTAGTGTTAAATAAGGGTTTTATCTTGTATCTGGGTATCAGAAAAAAGGATTCAGCAACTCCTTCAGGAAACATCTATTCCTTAGTGTTTATCACCTGGGTTGGTGTTAGTGAACTAAACCTGTAGGAGCTGATGGTGAATAAACTCTGAATGAATCAGAACGCCTTCTTCTGGAAACGACATACTTGAAGATAGCAGACAAATTTGAATAAAAGTCATTCTACAGGGTTATGTGTTGGAGTATTTGTCCAAAGTCCAGGTGATAGTCAGGCTTCTTACTGCCAAAGCTACATTGCTAGCGGCCACAGATCACAGCATCCGCAGTAGAGGACTTCTCATGTTCTGCAAGTCCCAGCGCAGTTTTTAGACCATCTCAGCTCTCCTGGTCAGACAGAAGTTAAACACCCACAAGTACAGTGCATAACACTGCAGTGCCTAACACTCTGGCACCCTGACTCCCTGGAGCAAGTGGAGAGCTTAATAACCAGGTTTATACAGGTTGGTGTAGGCAGACTCTGGCTGAGTGTTTCCCTGGCTGGATGCAAGCCAGCGGTGGTTCAGAGGCTGTTTCGCTGTGTTGTGCCTGAGCAAATAGGCCCTGCCTTTCAGCAGGATGTATTGATTCAAGCACAGCAATGCACTATTTTCACACATACAGCTGCTGGATCACATCTGCTCTCATCTGGCCAGCTCAGACCACTGGCAGAACAGATTTGTCTGTCTGCGCTTGTCTTCAGAGGCATCCTCCAGTTTACACACTGGATATGGAGACACCTAAATTACCTCAGACAAGTCAAGAAAAGATGCAAAGTTTAAACACTTAAGAGAGTCTAGGTGATCCCATGCCAGAGGACATTATCTCCTTCTGTTAACAGCGCTCTCAACCACAAATGCTCTTTTGGCATTCAATACCTAAGACGGGCTTTTCCCACAAGACACAGGGAGAACACGATGCTCCCTCCTCACCCACACTGCCTTTTATCCTATAATCGTGTGATTAAAGACTTCATGTGAGAGGTGGAAAAACTTTTTTTGCCCGAAGGCTTTTAACACCCAACTTCTACTATTCAGCACAGTAGCCTAGCTATGAAGGTGCTGCAGTGAGTATTCAGGGGGCTTGCTCTGTTCCCCCTCTTCAAATTGCTCCACTTTTCTTGAAGCAATTAGGTATCTGCTGGGGTAAAGAAAAGAGAAGTTAAGTGGTTTCACACTCAGTTGAGCAGCTTAACAATGCAAATATTTAGCCAAAGTTGAAAAACCTAAAGGAGAGATTTTGAGAACATTTGTCCCAGAATAACCTGAAGTTGAGTAATTAGGCTTTCCTGGGAGACAGACAGGCACATCCGAGTGCCAGCCAGCAGGGAAAGGATTTGGATACAAGTTTCTCATATCTCAGATAAGTGCTTCAGACTAACATGACAGTTTCCCAGTGAAGGTATGCCTGGGTGCTCTGTGCACGTGGGGAGAGGAAGGCTGTGGGAGCACCTCGGGGGCAAAATGCGCAGGTTGGAAGGAAGCGGAGCGTCTCACTTGTCAATCAAGTGAAGCCCCAGCATGTGCTGGGGTTCGGATCTGCAAAAGATTTAGGATCATCTGACACAGAAGTCCCCTGGTGACAGGTTTACATTCAAGCTACCACCTGGCCATCAGCCCTACCACTACCTGCCAAGACCCAACATCCCAGACCCATCTCCTTGCCCACATCATCTCCATCGATGCTTGTCCTGATGGGCCTGATACTGCCCATCAGCCCTGGAAATGTGCAACACCTAATGGTAGACTTGGGCTCTACCTGGCAGGGAGGGACCACAACAGCTCCAAGATACAATCTGTTGTGCTGAGTCCACATTGCTATCAGTAGAGCAAGGAGGGCAATCTGCTTCCTGTGTCAGGGGTCAGCTTCTGCAGCTGCCCAGCCTGGGGAGATTGCAATCCAGCACTCCCACATCCTCACAGCAATGTGTTTTGGGATACAGGCAGTCTCCAGTCCCCTCTGCAATGCTGGGTACAGTTGACCTGAGCAGAGATACAGGGGAGAACGTTGTTCCAGGCAAGCACTGCAGGCAATCCCTTAAGGTCCAAAAGTCTGTGTGCATGCTTACATTCAACATCAGATAGCATGTATTCCTTTTCCTCTTTCCTGTACTCTCTTTTCTCTTCTAGTCCATGAACCCCTTCTGCTCAGCGCCTGTCTGAGCAGCAACAGGAGGCACCAGGAATAGCCCTATAATCTCTACCCACTTCTTCTAATCCCCCTGATACCTTCAGAGGGAACAGAGGATGCCTTTACTTTCCTTTTATCCTCTGCCCAGACATTCTTCTATGAGCTTGCATGTCTGTTCTGCAACAGAAAATGTTAATAACTTGTTTTGTTTGTTTTCCCATAGTCGACCGTCATATTAATTTTAAATGACAGTATGTTTTCATATGACAGTGTTTGCCATATTCTTTGCTTTTGGCATTACATAGGTATTATTTAGTATTATTCAGGTCCACAGGGTCACTCCTTGCACTAGTTGTTTTGAATATTGAGTTTAAGATACTTCTCCTGCAACTTTAGAAGGTTTCATTTTATGACACTTGTTTCCAGGGATTTGAATAACTTGCAAGAGAACAAAAGAAGCAGCCAGAAACATGGAATTTGGCACTGACCCAGCCCTTCATTCATAATAAACCTTTAAAAAAACCAGCGATGACTCAGCACAGGCATAATTCCCAAACCAGAAAGGCCTGCTTCCCTACCTTACAATTGCATTGGTAGATACTTAATCATGGCAAATAACATAGTGGAAATTTTATTTTTGAAAACATATGCTATTATATTCATCTCTTGAAACTGCTGTAACACATGGCCTCCCATCTAAATATCCCTGTCAGATATAATTGGCAGAAGTCATCTGATGAGCCTCACGTCATACCATTGGACATATTATCTTAGGCTGAACTGGTTACTTTAATAGTAGTGCCACAATGTACGCTAACAAGATGTTTTAAAAGACAAACGACTCCCATGACCTTCTTGAGGCAATAACTCTGATCCTCTGCCATTTATTTTTGGTAATAATCTACTAAAACTATGTTGGGCGACTTGTTTGGGCCCTTCTAAAGCTTCCTCTTCCAAACAGGTCCCCACACCCAAACAGCTCAGCTCAGGCCTCTGCTCAGCACCTCCACTGACACAGGGCAAGGAGGGGCCGTGGCCCTGCTCCCCACCTCCAGAGTCACGCTGGGTGTTCGCAGCATCACGTAGCCAAGATGCTGCACAGACTTGCTGGCCACATTGTGAAACATCTCCCCTGTTCTTGCAAGCCAAGGATCCGGTGCCTAAATCCTTTGGATGCTCACCCATCACACCAGCAACCAGGTTATTTTCCTCCATGCAATTTTGCGCAGTAGTACTGCTAATAAATGCAATATGGCTTTTGGTTGAATAGTAGTACTAAATACTTTGTTTAAGCCTAAACTTTACATTTGGGAAACACAGGAGTGAAAAAAGGCAACGGCCACACAATGACTCATTACTTCCTGATGATATTCTGGTTTTTGAATAACAGTATGGGTGTGGGTGTCTGGTTTTTGGGTGGGTTTTTTTAAGTTAACGATCTGGAGACGCCTCTCTTCACCCTGGCTTCCTGACAATGTCACATTAGAGATGAGTTTATGAAGTCTTACGTGCCTCAGTTTCTCTAGCATCTGTGTTGTAATATCAATACCAGGAACCACATTGCAATACTGGAAGAAAAAATTTCCAGGGTTATACAGTGCTGGGCTGTATCCACACATGGGATTTTTAGCACTGTAAAGATGTAAGTCATCTCCACTGGACTCCGTCTTACTTGCATAAGGGCATTATTCCTCTGCTAGTTCATTCCCCAGGAAAGAGGTTAATTATTGGAGTAAGCAATCATACCCCTAACTGACCTAGCTAAACTCTTGGAAAAGCAGGGGGTAATTTCTGACACAAATTAGAGCACCTGCATACGCAGTGCCCCTGCTCTATGCTGCTACACTGGGTCCGAGCATGCGAGGCTAGCGGGTGGGCCTGACAAGTACCCTCTGGGCCAGCTGTCTACAGGACATCACTGGGGCACACCTACAGACACTGTGTTATATGCACATTACATGGTTGGGGGACAATTCTAAGCGTTGCAACTCTCTTTTGAAGCTGAATGTATTGCCAAAGTCTGCTTACCGCTTACGTCTTGACAGCTAGACCCGTATTCAGGTGCTGAATCACTGCCTGCAGCTTGTACACAGGTGAGCAATAATACAGCATAGGGTCAAAAATATTACATATAATATTGTCTGGCTTCAGAGAGAAAATGATTTATTTCTAATGACAAACTTCCTCCCTGAGAAAACAGATTTCTTTTCAAAGCTGCCTGGCTCTATCCTCAATGCAAAAAAGACTGATTCATGTCACAGCTGTAAGAATTGCACGGAATTAGGACAGTCTATCCCATAGGAAATTCTAACTCATCCTGATCTGATTTTATTAAATCCGTAAACAAATCTGAATTTCCAACATGAGAATTTAGACACAGAAATACAGAGGTGGCAGATCCCAAAACGAGTGAGCTGGCAGGAAAGACCTGCTGTACTGGCCAGCTCCTGTCTCCAGTGGCTGCAGTCACTGCTTGCGTGGGGATACACTGAACATGGGAACTCAAAGTGATCCCTTCCCTGGTCCAGCTTCCCCTGGCCCAGCCATCTCTGACTTAGAGACTTCCATACCTGAGTGATGCATCACCTGAGTAATGCTTCGTGTTTGTTTGCTACAGAGAGACTAATCTTCCCTTTTCCATTTGATAACTTTGACACTGTTTATATTGTTTATCTCTACGTCACTCAGTAACAATGAATTCTACATATTTGTATAGTGTGTGAAACAGATTTTCCTTGTGTTTATATTTCATTCCATTTAATAATTTCTGTGGGTGCCTCTGTTGGATTAAAAGAATAGCAAGCAATCTGCCTAATTTTCTCTCTGATACCACTAGGATTTTATAAAGAACTGCAATATTACATTTCATGATATTTCGTTTTTTTCAAGCCAAGAGTGTGAAAATACTGTCGTTGTCTTATAGTTCGGGGGGGTTTAACTTTTCCCAGTCCTGCTGTATCATTTCTTGAATCAGACCGACAAGAACCGCTTCTAGTGTATGGAATCGGTACATGAATGTATATAGTGGCATTATTATATCCCTCTATTCTTTTTCTAATAATTAGTAAAGTGCTACTTACCTTTAAAACCCTTCTGAATATTACTATGAGATTTCTCTGAAAACTATCTACACTGTTTCCAAGATGTTTTTTGTCTAAATGGTGATAGCTGAAATCGACCTCCTCGTTATTCACTTAAAATTACAGGTATTTCATTTGAGTCCTGATTTCCTCTATCTTAAACAACTGTTCATCATCCAGAAAAGTTGCCACCTTGCTATTCATGTGCCTTTTCCTGATTATTTGTGATTGTGTGTAACACAAATCCTAGCATAACTTCTGTGAAAATTAAACTAGTGGTAATTCCATGCAAGAAGCTTCTCAGGATACTGAGATGTTTTACTATTGCATCTTTCCATGATAATCAGCTTTGTGATTTGCATAGAGTCATCACAGAATGGTTTGGGTTGGAAGGGCCCTTAAAGCTCATCTCATTCTAACCGTCTGCCACAGGCAGGGACACCTTCCACTAGACCAGCTAGCTTCAAGACCCACTGAACCTGGCCTAAAGCACTGCCAGGGATGGGGATTTCCTGAAGTTGTATTGGATGTTTGTGAAATTGAACTGACCTAAACCCTAGTCTAGTTGCAGTTCAACATTAAACTCCATGTGTAACAGAGTGCCCCATTGCTCTGTGGTACAAGTAGTTTAGCAGCCTGACATTCCCAAACACAGAGAGATGTCTAGTGATACCTGGAGCTTGTTGAAGGCTTTGCTGTCTCACACCACCTCTATTGTAAGCCAAGTCAAAGCCTGTGGTTCTCACTCTGGGGCATACTCAAATACAACCAGCTAAAATGAAACTGAAAGGATATAAACCTATGTAAAACAAAACCCACAAAGATTTTTCAGAGCCCCATGCAAACAGACATATTTTAATTCTCACATATGAGGAGACTCATTAGCCCCTGACCTTTCTGCAGCAAACTGCCTGTGTGGAAGAAGACACTTATCCCGGTACCTTCTAAAACAAAGAAACTAAGAATTTCATGTATACTTATTAGAAACTATCATTACTACCTGAGGTCATGGGGAACTGTTTCATTTTCCAGCAACATGAATGAGCAAGAAAAGCCTATGACCCTGTGCCAGTGACAAGGCACTTCTGGTCCCTGTTAGCCTGAGATGTGATCAGCGATTCTCTCACCACCAGAAATGGAGCCTTGCCCTTGTGCAAACCACTCCAGAAACCCAGCCAACATCCAGTGGAGAGTTAACTGTTCCCTCACCTCTGCTCTCCCCATCACACTCCTCCGCTCAGCAACCAGGTCAATGTGTAAAACTTGAATTTCTAATGCTGGGGCAGACACTGCAGCTGCATCTCCAACCATGTTAAGTGCAAGGTACAAGGTATTAAATATTTGCCTTTTATTATGATGGACTGAAGACATTTCCGGCAAGTTAACAGCTCAGTAGCTATGGAAGGAGCACTGAAATGTAGTGGGGCCATAAGACACTGCAGCATAGGGCCATACAGAGCCTTTCAGCTGGTGTCAGTATCAGTTAATGGGGTTCTTGTATCATTTGTTTGTCTGTTTTAAATAAAACTTATTTTATGTGCAAGGGATTGCTGGATGTCGCTCATAGCAGTGATAATAATGTATAGCTGAGTCACTGAAAAAGGTAACTAATTTATTCCCAGACTGCTCTCCTTCCTTCAGTCAATGTTATTCCTTCTTCAAGAAAAGTGGCATCCTGGCCCTGCTGACATGAGCATAAGAACCCGCTGTGGTTTCAACGGGAATTGACTTCACCTTGCCCAGGATCTGGGAGAGAGCTGGCATGAGCCCTCAAGTTACAATTCAGGAGTCCCTGGCTCTCCTTTAAAGTGCACGTCATTACCCTGCTCCCCTGCCCACAGATATCCATCAGCCCTGGACCCTGCTAGCACTCTGTAAAGGCTTATGCTTTTTTGAAGTACACTTCTGCATTCCCATCCAGCATCCACATTTAGGGTATTTAAGCAACTTTAGCAGGTTTCTGTGCAGCCTTGGCAGCCTCTGTTGGTATCTGCAGTCATCTGCCAAGGAGAAATTAATTGCTTTGCTGCTGCCCCCAGTGCAGTGGAAGAAATTCAATCCTTTGGCTCCACCAGCAGAGACCACGTGCTTGTTTCAGACCTCTTCAGCTCCCCTCCATCACCTCTCCCACATTCCCTCTGCTTGTAGTTAAAGTCAGGTTCTTATTAATTGGTGTTAGTGATGAAATACGCTTGCTTTTCTCCCTGTTCTATCTGCCAACAAGGATACATGGTGATTAATATCATCTTCAGCTCTAGACTAAATTACCACAATTGAACTACATGGGGAGGCCATACCAGGGCTCTGGATTGACTGCTGTGGGACAGCCCCTGTCTCAAGCAGATGGAAGAGTGATCTGGGGGACTACTCACTGCTTCCTCACTTACTCCCAGTCCATTTCAAAAACTAGGAACTTACTGATAAAGTTAAGCTCTAACAGAGACCACATGTCCAGCCGCAACTCCGCTAGCAAATGATGTGCCACCAGCAGAGATAAAATACACTGTTCTGTAAGTTCAGCTGCAAAGCAAACTACTGGACAAGATTAGACAAATCCAGAACTTTTAGGTAAAATGTTACAACTGGTTTTTAGATAAGGCTTTATCACTGTAACTGAATGAGTCATAGAATCACAGAATCAACCTGGTTGGAAAAAACCTTTAAGATCGTGAAGTTCAACCATTATCCCAGCCCTGCCAAGACAACCACTAAACCATGTCACTAAGAGCCTCCCTGGTTTCTGTCAGGCTTTTGTGATGGGTAGTTCACACAGGCCTGTTTGTTAGGATCTTTGGGGGTTTTTTGTTTTAACCTAAGGGGTCTGAGAGAGTGTCTAGGAAAAGCTCCAGCTAAACGGATTCAGCTTGAAAATTTATAGGGACATATAAAATTAAAAGGTTTGAAACCCCTTAATATCTATGATTGGTACACAAACCAGCGTGAAAACAGTATATATTTAGCATTCAAAAACGCTAAATTGCAAGGTACTAGAAGATATGTTGCCTGTGTCATCTTAATTCAGTCACCTTGTGTGCTTCATACAACTTGTAATTATATAAATAACTTTTTTCCACACAAAGCTGCTGTTTTAAAATGATACAGAATTAATCAACTCTGAAGTTGACCTGAAAGTGCATAAGGATGCTGACTGTCTTTCACAGGACATTTCCTTTGCCTTACCTTGAACAGAAAGAAGGACTGGCAGAGTTCAGGCCACCCTAATCTCAGTAGAAATGAAATCAACTTTCCAGTTAGTTGCTGGCTAGACCAAAGAACTTGATGCTAATAAGAAAGAAGAAATAATAAAAGGAATAAAACATATTTTCCACTCAAGATAAAGATGTTTAGAACAAAATTAATTGCATCACTACAAGACCTGGAGAGAAGGAGTTCTCCAGTTTTCTGTACATCAGTGGTATGGGCATGGGCCACAGACAAAGGGGACCGAGGCCACTCACAGGAGCACAAGTCTTGTTGAAACCTGGTATCAATATCCTCATGGTAAGAACTTCAAAATCAAGATCAAACTCCAATTTAGGAAGGTTTCAGTGAGCACGAATGTCAGAAGGTGGCTCTCTGTCTTTCGCCATTCCTGGGTCACAGACCACTGAGAAGCAGATGCTTTGAATGCCCCAACTGCACAAGCACAAGAAGAAGTAACAGGCGGCCTGGGTAATCAAATCAGAGCACAGGGTGTCTGTTTCCATAAGTGTCTGCCCAGTCTGTACAAAAAGCAGCACTGATAAAGGCTTCAAACGGAGTGAAATGTGCTGGGTATCTCTTGGTGCCAACACCAAAGTGTCCTGAAGACATTTTATGTGTCAGTTTTCATGCTCAGAACAAATTGTATCCACACAAAAGGAATTCTGCCTTACATCTCAATCTGACACAGAAAAACTGATCAAAGAGTAGAAACTGGCTGTTGCTTAGGTCATTTAACAGATGTAATTACGTGCAAACAGAATTGTACACTTGGCTCTATGGAATATTCCAAATTTATAAAGCTAAGAATAGTTATGCACAAAATCACCTGGAAGAGGAAATTTAAATAGAAAAATATCAGTAATAGCTGGGAAACGCTTAAGAAAATTTTCCTAGGTGCTGAAAAAGACCATAATAATTAATTCTATTGCATATAAATATAAATTTTTGTATTATTATAACAACAAGAATAATCTATGCTAATAAACAAAAAGTGTGATTAAGATGTCAACCTGCTTAAAAAAGGAGATAAACCAACTGTAAGAATATGGATACTAAATATAGAAAGCTGAGAACAACAAACCAGTTATCAGTTAACAATTAACTGTAGAAATGTCAGCAGCAGAGGCAGGAATACTCAAGAAGTGAGATCAAGGTACATAAAGGTAAACATATGGAAATGAACTGGTCCAGGTAACTGGTAGCGTTGAACGTCATCAGACCTTTAATATTGGTTTTCAGTAAAGCAGTCATTAAGTTGCAGCTACCTGGAAGAGAATTGATGCCAATGGCTGCAGGAGCAAAGGGCCCAGCCTGCTGCTCTGACAGAGACCTCAGGAGCACAGCAGAAGAGATAAAAAATCTGAGTTCAAGGATAATAGAAGCAGTAATAGCAAACAGCAGATCATATCAAACAACACTGATAACTTTTTAAAATTAGATTAGAAGTTTTGTTGATAAAGGCACCAGCATTGAGATAATAATCCTGAATTTCTCTAAGACATTCAGCTTTGAGTCACATTAGAAGAGTGAAACCAAACCCAGTTTCACATGCATTAAGTGAGAATGGAAGTTAGCTCTTTGATAGGTTTTAAAAGATAAATGGAAACAGAGAGACAGAAATGTTTCTAGTTGGTTTTATCTGGGGCTAGGTCACAGCTCTGTGCCATTTAATATTTGAGCAAAATGAAAGAAAGGTACAATAATTTCAGAGAAATGACACAAGCATTAGAAGAACATTGTATAATAGGAAGGTGAAGTAACTGCTCCTCAGTAAAGGACTACACAGATAAAGGTACAGATAAATAACCATGGTTTGAAGGAAAGGGAATCACTAAGACAAAAATGAGAGGGAGCATAAATCCAGTGAAGAGCTGGTGAGAAGGAGTTGGAAAATATCTTCCCAGGAGAAGGACTTCAGATCTTGACAGAACTGGAAAAGCAGTTGGCAATTCACCCTCCAGCAAGTGAATTCTTCCAGGCCAAAGCAGGAGGAGGTGCTAAATAGACAAAGGCAAGAGAAAAGAAACCATTTTTCATTTGGGTTCACTGCAAGAGAAACAGAAGGACTGCTTAGAGTAAAACCATATATTTTATAAGAAGTAAATCCACCTCCTGCCAGAGGAAACCATTCTGGAGTCAGGTCTGGTGCCAGGCACTGGTCTGATGTGGTAGAGCATCAGCAGGGCTCTGGCAGGTGCTCCTTGGAAAACCTACTGACATGTTCAACACTCCCACAGGGAGACCCTGGCTCTGCAAACTCGTATTTGGCAAACAAGTGTTTTGCTGGAAAAAGGCAATAAATTTGGATCGCATAGAGAGGTGCATGATTTGGGGAACAGAGAGAAGCTCAAGAGTCTAAGCAGCTTTGGGAAAAGATGCTCAGCTAAAGCTTAAAAAAAACAAAATAAATATCAGAAAGGAAAACAAAAGGGGGGGCCACACCAAAACCACCATAATAAAAGCATTAAAATGTGCACTGACTGACCACAGCAATGATACAGCCTTCTGTAGCATACCTTCTCCAACACACGAGAAGTGCAGCGACTCCTTGGGATTTCATCCATAAACTGGCTGTCTAAAGCAGCAAGCTTGTGAAAAGTGCCCAGTGGGTACTATATAAGAGTTTTTAAGAGTTTGAGCAAGAGAACAGAGCTTTAAAACTGAGTGGATACAACAGTGGGTGGAAAACACAGCTGTTCACAGATGTCCTGAAGGATGGTACTGGCACAGTTGTGTTACAATTACATAGCCAGAACTAGAAACCAGAGAGATCTCCACTTTGCTGCAGATGTTATTAAAAACAAAATAAAAGGTAAAAAAACCCTCTTACACAGATGCACTCATCCAGAGAAGGAGCCTGTGCATTCAGTGAGGGCACCAAAAGGTTCACGTGTTGACTGCAGACCATGTTAACTGAAACAAACCACAAAGCATTGCTGTCGTTTCTGAAGGGGCCTGGCAAACCTCACTTCACCACAAAAATATGGAGCTTATTTTTCAGCTTCAGATGTACAATTTGCAAATCGAGTGCAAACCTCAGAAAGGATCAGTTGTTGCAGATACATTGCGAAGAATTAGACATACGCTGTAAAGAAAATACAAGAGCTAGATATCAATGAGATCAAAACCAACAACTGCTGCAGGTCATATTTAACAAGAACTGTGATTTTGAGAGCTACTGCTAAAGGCACAACTCCGTAGACAGAGTTTAGGACTTCTGGCCCTATTTTCAGTTCAAAGAAATAAAAAAAAATATCTGAAAAGAAACAAAAAAATTATATTTAAAGGTATGAAAATTGTTAACCGCAGGATGCCACAGGAAGGTATTGTGAAAGTGTGAATCCAGAGAAGAATCTTCTTCAGCGATAAAACAATCTATGAAAACAAAGAGTTACCAGAATGGAGATGGTCAGGTTTGTTACATTAACAAGTTAAAGAGCAATTTACTAATGATGCCCTCTTTGTTGGTTTTGTTCCAGCTTAGTGTCCTTATCCCCAGATTCAACTCCTGTCTCTTCTTCAGTCATCCTAAGCAGCTGCCCAGTGCTGAGGGCCTTAAGTTAATGTGGACTGGGGCATGAGGTGGGTAGGACAGACAGGATGGGCTATCTAGACCTAGTTCAGGTGCTTTACCAGACACACACTGAACACGTGCATATTCACCTGATAGCTTTGCATAAATCTCCACCAAGTCTCTTCAATTTTCCAAAACACTGTAATTTATGGAATCTTCAAAAGACACCTTGTTTTCACCTTTCCTCATCCTGAGAAGAGTTCGGACTGAAACCCACCTCCTGGAATGCATCAGCTGAGAGCAGCAAGCCTGAAGCACACCACCGGCATGAAGAATGTCAGTCCAAACAGTCATACCTCAGCACAGTTCCTTCCAGCCAAAACCACCTTGTAGAGGAAAACACCCAACCGGCTTACAAAAACAAGTTTATCTCTACAGCAGTTGCAATGCAAAATCAGTGCCATAAAAAGGAGGGAACTTTTTACTAACAAAAGAAAACAAAAGATCGACTATTGGAATTTATTTAGGCCGACACCAGTGGGACTCTCTGTGCACTAAATGTTTACCTCCTTTGCAGCAGCAGCAAATTAGGTGTTTACCCCTTCAAGCAGCAACAGGAGCCAATACACCTGTTCCTTCCAGATTGTCCCTTCTCTTTCTTGGCACACAATACGCTGAAAATGGCTCTGGTGGTCTGCTGTGGGAGGGCCAGGAGGCTTGACAGAACAGGTTGAAGCATTTGTTTCTCAAGGAAAAAGAAAACCAAACGAGTGATGGCTGTACTGGCTGTAGGAGTATGTAATGCTTGCTGCTGCATTTGATTATCTCTGGTATCAGTTCCACAGAAAATCTGAATTAGAATAGAAAGAAAACTGAGGAAATGTCGGTAAAATCAAACATGCTGCATGCATTTATGAGAAATCCATCAATCCTGTACTGCTGCACCTTTCCTCACGGGGCAAGAGATGGCTTCAAAGGGACGTTAACTGCGGGCTGCTCCATCAGTGCCCACTGGACCACCCAGCCCCAGTTCCCAGCCCTGGGGAAGGGAGGGGTACATATGGGGACAATGTGACTGTGAAGGGCATGTAAAGCATCATCCCTGATCTGCTGAGTGCAAACATGCGCCCTCCCTCCTCTTGCATGAAAACAGCAGGGAAGGACCAAAGGGTGGAGATAGAGTGAACATCAAAGTGCCCCATTTTGAGCATCTGAATTTCTCTGGTAGCACCTCTCATCTGGAGTCACAATCTGGCATGTGAAATTCACTATACTTACATATACAGAAAGCCACAGGTGGATTAAAACAACTTTGCCAGCAAAAATGATGAGCTGAGAAGGGAGAATATTAACACCCAAGGTTTTAATTCACAGTCCTGTGAAAAAAATCGCTGCTTTTCTCATTATCAGTCCAAAAATGCCTTCAGTGTCAGAAACAGTGCTGAGGTGTGGAGCAGCCCCACTCAGTCCTAGCCAAAAAAACCTGCCGAGTGAAGACACAGGCCTAAAAAAACCATAAAAGGCTTATGCAAAGGAGCCAGACTGAAAAGTGAATTGAAATTCCCATTTGACCCAACAGTCATCACAAGTCTCCTAATCCCTTTGGAGCACAGAGTGCCTCAGCCCTCACCTGTGAGGGGGAAACAGCAGCTCATGCTCCAGGCACATCAACACCTGATGGAGGAATAGCACCAGTCCTGCAACAGCCAACACCCTGAGCACAGAAACAGCTTATACCAGCAAGAAAAAAGTTGTTTTGCTGGTAAGAATTAAACCAGTTCAGTGAACAGATTACATTATAGCAACAACAAAAAGGTCTTTTGATGGTAGGACTGAACTCGCAGTAGGGATTTTGCTGCTGTAATTATACCATTGCCATGCCAGCAAAACTTTTTAAGCATAGACCAACTCCCTACATTTTTATCTTTTCAGTTAAAAAGATTACACAGAGGCAGAAGTTATGAAATGGGTTGGCAGCAGGCGTGGGGAACTGTCTTGGCCCCTTAGAAAGCACCTCATCTTACAATGAAGAAGTCTCACAAGGGCAATTTCCCTGAGGAATCACAGTGTTACGTCAGCTCCGGAGGCATGCCGGGGGACTGGAAGTTGTGGTCCAAGGGGTGTGTTTGGGTTATAAATATTTATTTGATGAAGATTTAGGTTGTTTGGGGCTTTCTTATTGTATCTATTTTGAAATGTTTGCAGCTACTGTGTTAATAAAGCTTGAGGGTTTTTAACTGTATGGAATGGATTTTGCTGCTTGCACAGTGATGAAATGGTGTGCACATGTAGATATGATCAAACCGTAATCCTTCAGGAAAATCTGATGTTTAGGTGCTCTCTATTCTGGATGTGCCAATCCAATAGCATGCTTTTTATATATAATGTAATGCAAGACTAAGATACTTAAGACACATTTAAGGAGGAAAAAAAAGGGTGGAACTCCTTGGCAATGGATCTAATCCCTTTGAAGGCTCTGGCATCTGCTGAGTCAGGCCCTCCCTCCCTATGCTGTAGCTTACAATCAGCCACTGAATCACAGCAAATTCCTGACTTCACTATTTCATGAACTACAGTAGTATATTTTTAGGGTTTGGGTCCTTTTAATTAACCCCCTTTTTTGGTCATTGCTCACTAAAAATATTTAATAGTAATAATATAATAATAAAAATAAATAAAAAGGAGAGAAAAATAAAGGAGCTCTGAGCCCAGCTGCAAGAAACTTGCCCTCAGAAATGTTATCCTCAAGCCACAAAATATACTTTACTGATCATGGAGTCCTTGGTGACTGAGAAGGGTCCATGGGAATGTGAAGCACTTTGCGGACCAGCTATGGGATGCCCGCAAGAGGCATCTGGAGGCAGGATTACATTAGCAGAGCTCTCTGCCCCACTGAATAGACCTTGCTCCCGAGCAGACTAATTAGCCCAGGGTGGAGCCCTGTTCTGATATAAACCCATGCTAGCCCCGGTATCTTTCTACAGTGCTTGTCGCCCAATCCTGCCGAATTTCCTCATCCAAAAATTGATGATGCAGCCTGCCTGCCCGCAGAAACTCCCATTGTGAAACTGAGTCTGATGATATTTGCAAAGCACTTGAAGGTGTGTCTCAGTGGGGAAAAGTGTGTTCAGACTCCAGGTAGGTCATAGGAATAAACCCATTTCTGATTCCAGCACAGAAACACCAGCGAGCATCATTTCACACGAGCGGAGTCGAGCGAGGATTCCTCTTTAATCAAGTTAGGTCAGGTTTCATTCCTGGCCCTGCCCATTATTGAAATCCCAACTACCCACAGAAGCCTCCAACACTGCTGTGGTGGAGCTGTTTACTCACCTTGCCTGGTCAGACAGGGGTTACACTACACCTACCTGCAAACATCACCTATGCGGACCGGGAGTAGCTCCACAGGAATGCAGCAGTACATCCTCCAGCATGGCCCCATGCTGCCGTGGCACATGCTGAGCCCACAGAGAGATCCCAGAGGAGTTTCCTGGGAAGTGTTATTGTGGCAGGTGAGGCAGGAGCCGCTCCAGCCACCACGGGACATACCACTGTAAACCTCAGAAGAATGCAGCGCAGGTACAGACACTGAGGCACTTGTGTTCCCTAAGAGGCACCACAATCACTCTTAGGTTTGCCCAGCACAAGGGGATTACCTTCAGGGAATTCTGCATCAAAATATGCTCTGCATTAACCCGAGCCAGGGAGCTGAAACCAAGACCATGTTTTCCTGTTTCGTGAGAACATTAGAGAGGAAATGCTGAAGAAATGCAATGTGGCTGTTCATGGAAGAATGATTTCTGTCTTTTATTCAAAATGCTTCTGAAGTTAAATATAAGCATCAACAAACTTATCTATTAAGATCCTCTTTGCTCACCAGCAGTGTTTTTATCTCTAGGCGGAACTTGATATCTGTTTAACAGTGCAGAGCAAATTTACAGGACAGCTTAAGGTAGGAAAAAATGAATACTACTTCAGCAACGGATAGCACATAATTGTGTGTAGCTACAGTTTGTCACACCAAGATGCATGATAATATCTAAGCATTGAGGCTTGATTCTTACTTGCCTGTTATTGTTAAAATAAATATAAAAATAAGAAATGTTCAAAAGTTGAAATAAGTTCCATTGAGTCACTTCCACTTCATTGAGATTCTCTATTATTTTTAAAAATGTGCTCTCAACCTGTATTCTTTAAAATATAATTTTGTGTGCTTCCTTCCCATTTTTCTCTCACATTCTATTTTGCTTTATTTTCATGAACATTACTTGATATTCAAGTTAAGGGTTTCTTTTGTCACTTTATTTCCTGAAACTTCTCAACATTTCTCCAGCTTTGGTAATGTTACAGGATACCAAATGAAAATGAGAAATGTGTGTGTTTAAAAAACCCTCTAAACTTGTATGTGATGCCTTTTAGTGATGGAAAAGCTTAAAGGAAGAGAGTAGAATTCATAAAAGCTACTATTTTACCACCAGTTTTATATTTCAGTTAAAATCCCCAAACTCTGAAAAATCCCAGCATTTCATTTAATGTTTTGATCTCTAAAAACACAGATTTTCATTGAAAAAAGATCTGAAGAGAAGCACTGAACTTGCTCTGAGAACAATGATGTTTATTGCCGAGGGGATGGAAATTAAATGCAGTCATGTTTACTGAGGAGCTGACTGCAAGGGGGCAAGGTCATAATTTACACATAATTACTGGTTTGCACTATCGTTTAACCACTACTGAGATAAATATGTTTTTCTTCCTTCCCTCTTCCTGTGCAGAAGTAGTGTTCAGCACACGTCTTATCCATTAGCTGTTCTTGTGCAAATCACTGTTTTCTGCGGGTTGCGATCCAACAGTAAACATCGCTGTCAAAAACAAAGTCTGCATCTAGAGATAGCTCTGTATTTTTGATAATATTTGCAGTCAGTAAGAATGTGCCATCAGCACATAATTACAGACATACACACTGTGACAAACAAACACGGAAATATGATTGACTGCAGCAAACCAGGAATACTTTAAATACGGGGTGTGCCTGCCTCTGTATAGTACATACAGTCACATCAGACTCCTTTGTACAAACCAACTCACACAAAAAATATCCAGCCAAGTATTCTGGGTGAGCCTATAAATAATCCTTGTTTCCCGAGGCCGAGAAACACATGCTTTTTGGATAACCCTCGAAGAGTCTGAGTCAAGATTTGCAGAACAGGCTAAGGCTTTTGCTTGCTTTATTAGTGCCTGCTTTGGAAGCACAGAGTGTCCAGAAAGAGCCAAGCACCTCCGCTCTGGGAATCAGTCCTCAGCTAAAGGAAAAGTTGGATGCCAAGAAACAAAGGGACTCAGATTCACTAATGATGCTAGAAGTTTGCCCTCTCCATCAAAGCTATTTTAAAAATAGCAAGATCCTGGGTTCTCAGCATTTAGTGGTGGCATAACAAATACTCCAGCTAGAATAAAGCTGTAAGTATTGGTATCAGGTTTTGACGCGGCTGGGGTGAGCTATTGCTGGCCACTTATTCAGCCACAGCTCTTCCTGGCACATTCATAACTCACGTTAACCATGCTGGTGTGTTCACACTTGTTTCAGTGTATGGACCATAGTGCTGCAACTAGTCTGAAAAACACTGAACAGTGTCCCCTGCCTCATTGGTATCTTCAGGTTTTGTTCCAAATTCTGGCTTTCAAGAGAAGTGCAAGGTTT
Organism: Lathamus discolor; assembly: GCF_037157495.1. Classification (NCBI taxonomy): domain Eukaryota; kingdom Metazoa; phylum Chordata; class Aves; order Psittaciformes; family Psittacidae; genus Lathamus; species Lathamus discolor. Next base: position 150,028,720 of record NC_088884.1, on the reverse strand, counting down.
GAAATGGACATGGGCTCCTGGGATTGTACCTGCTCCTCCTTGTCAGTCTGTGTGGTGGTCCTGAGATTGCAGGCAAAGCCTGAGCTTCACACCCAAAGCTACTGCACCTCTAAATTAAGGGGGAAGGTAGTTTGGCTGGGACACCCAGTCTTCTTGGCTCAACAGTCAACGTTTCAATCACTTCTCCAGCTTACATTATAGGGAGCTTCTAGAGATGGAGTTAGTCCCAAACTGGGGTGAAATAAATTTGCAGTTTCTCTGCAAGACAGAACACTATTCTCTGGCTGGCTCTGAGAGGCTGATTGTGGGCGAGCCGGTGCAACCCTCCCATTCTTCTCCAGCTGCTTGTGCCAAGGGCAGAGTACTGTGGGGGTTATTCACACAGTGCACTCCAGAGCATCTCCCTGCATGCAGGCTGGCGAGATAGGAGGACAGACGGTTGTTCAAGTGTGTCCAGGCAGTCCCTTCTGTCCTCTGGGAGAAGAATCGTCACACAATCTGCACAGTCTGACAACTACCTCCACGCCACTCATAAACAAGCTCCCCCCCCCCCCCCCCCCCCCAGGGGGCTGTAAATTGGCTGCATTCAGATGCAGAAAGCTAATGGGTCAGCTGCATGTAAATATTAATAAATCCTAGGTCATAGAGTTATAGAATCATAGGATCAGGTAGGTCAGAAAAGAGCTTTAAGATCATCAAGTCCAACCACTGCCCCAGGACTGCCAAGACCACTACTAAACCATGTCACTAAAGTGTCACCTTTACATATCTGTCAAATCCCTCCAGGGATGGGGACTCCACTACTGCCCAGGGCAGCCTGTTACAGTGCTTGACAGCCCTTTTGGTTAATAGATTGTTTCTAATATCCAATCTACACCTCCCCTGGTGCAGCGTGAGGCCGTTGCCTCTTCTCCTATCACTTGTTACTTGGGAAAAGAGACCAACCCCCCCCCACTACAACCTCCTTTCAGGCAGTTGTAGAGAGCGATAAGGTCTCCCCTGAGCCTTCTCTTCTTCAGACTAAACCATCTCACTTCCCTCAGCCGTTCCCCATCACACTTGTGCTCCAGACCCTTCACCAGCTTCTTTGCCCTTCTCTGTACCCGCTCCAGCACCTCAAAGTCTCTCTTAAAGTGAGGGGCCCAGAGCTGAACACAGGATTTGAGGTGCAGCCTCACCAGTGCCCAGTACAGGAGGAAGATCACTGCCCTGGCCCTGCTGGCTGTGCTATTGCTGATACAGAGCAGGATGTCATTGGCCTTCTTGGCTGCCCAGGCACAAGCTGGATCATGTTTGGCCCCATCAATCAGCACCCCCAGGTCTTTTTCCATGAGCAGCTTTCCAGCCACTCTTCCCCAAGCCTGGAGCATTGCATGGGGTTGTTGTGGCCAACAGGCAGGACCCGACACTTGGCCGTGTTGAATCTCATACCACTGGCCACAGCCATTGATCCAGCTGGCCAGATCCCTCTGCAGAGCCTTCCTGCCCTCCAGCAAATCAGCGCTCCCAGCCAGCTTGGTGTCATCTGAAAACTTACCAAGGGTGCACTCGATCCCCTCACCCAGATCACTGATAAAGATATTAAACAGAACTGGTCCCAGTATGGAGCCCTGGGGGTCATCAACTGGATTTAACTCCATTCACCAGCATTTTTTGGGCTCAGCCATCCAGCCAGGTTTTTAGCAAGTGAACAGTGCACTCATCTAAATCATGAGCAGCCAGTTTCTCCAGGGGGGGAGATGGGAAATGGTGTCAAAGGCTTTACTAAAGTCCAGGTGGAAAATATCACAGCCTTTCCCTCATCCACTAAGCAGGTCACCTTGTCATGGGAGATCAGGTTGGTCAAGCAGAGGCTGACTCTCATAAACCTCTGCTGACTGGGCCTGATCGCCTGGTTGTCTGGATCCTTAATGCTGGAAAGGCATAAAGAAAGTGCAACCTTAATTCAGCGCTCTCCTAATCTTCAATTACAAAATCATATACGCTATTTTCCATAGGACCCTGCTTCATTCAGTTCACAGAATAGATGGTGTTCACTTAATGAGCAGCTATTCAATATTTTATTTTCTCCTCACTCAGTGTGTTGCCCTAGGCATGATTTACTTGATGTAATTCAAACCTAGCTGTGCAGCCAAAATTATTAATTTCAGCACAGCTTTTTTTCCTTTGGTACTCATCCTCTCAGCACTCCTGAGTGCTACACAAACAGCAAATATCATATTTTCATAATACCATAGCGAGGGTGTTTTCACAGTACCCCAGTGTGATTAAATGGGGAGGAGGGATGGAATTATACTCTGTGTTTCACAGGTGCATAGAAAAGGCAGAGAGTCACATGAAAGGCCAAAGAATAAAAAATTCGGGCCACCCCCTTGACAATTTGAGTCCTGACTTTTGAAACTTCTTTACATAATGAAGAACATTCACATACTGAATATCTGAGGCAGGATTCCCATTGAGTCAATGCATCCATCATTGCTCAGGGATGGAGAAGACTTTGTAAGCCTCCTATCACAGGCAGCTATTTAGAAATCTTATCAAATTGGACTGAATAGGAATTGGGTTTCTTGAGTTCCTATTATAAAGCCAAGAACTCACTCCTCCGATAGTTAGAAACCATTTAATAACTTTCAGCCTAAATTTATTCATTGCCAGATTATACTCATTTGTTCTTATGCCAACATTGTCCTTCACCTTAAACAGTTCCTCTCCCTCTCTGGCATTTGCCTCCGCTGACAAATTTAGAGCAAGCAATCACATTTTTTTCCTCTCTCGGCATTTGTCTCGAGGAGCTAAATGAGCCGCGCTCCCTAAGCTGTCTCTCTCAAATTAAGCTGCCAAGTCCCTTGCTCACCCGAGGAACTGTTTTCCATACCTGTTCCAGCTTATGCTTATCTGCTCTGAGCATGGCTGGCCAGGCTTTTACACAGCGCCAGGCCTGCCCTCATGCACCCAGAGGAGGCTCAAGCAGTAACTGGTGGTAACTAGAGGAGTTACAGATGCTTCTCTATCTGTCCTGGAAATGGCGTGCTAGAATCAGCCAATGATGTGCACAGCTACACCACATAAGTAGCATCCCAGTGACCGCAGTCTACCAGTACATCCCAGTTCTGCTCCTTTTTAGTTTCCAGCAAAAATTCTCAGCATTGGTTGAAAAATGTGTTTTGTAGCACTAAATTCCAGCTTGTTCTTTTCCTCCCAGTCCTCTGGGTTACCACTGCATACCTCTGCTCCAGTATCCCAGCCTGACCTGTGATGGTGATGCTGCCCACACCACATCATTAGCTGCCTTTATTGGCAGAGTAGTGAATGTATATATGTACGTGTGTGTATATGAAGTAGCTTTTTGGACATGTCTGCTCCTGCCATCGATTTTAAAGAACACACCAGGAAAAGAAATCAGAGCAGCTGTTACGAAAGCACATGGGTCAGATAGGAAAGCCCAGAATATTAGACACCCGGATGTGATACCTTTGGAAAAACTCCTGCACTGAGTGTATGTCAAATGTTGGTCACCTATTTGACATGAAATAAATTACATTTTAATTTATGAGAAAATTACAGTCATCGTTAAAAGTGAGACTGTTTCACTTACTTATGGCATATATGCACATTTTGGGGATTCATGTGTTCTTCTTTAAAGTGTGATTTGATGCACGCAAAGCTATTTGGAGTCATCTTTTTTCAACAAAACATCTATCTTATGTTCACATACCAAAATACCTGGTAAATGATGGCCGGACGAATTGAATGCAACTGGAGAAACACAATACAAATTTGAGAGAAAAAGAGAAAGCCTAGGCAAGAAATTCAAGAAAGGAGAATAAAAGCAAGGTAACGAGTTTGCAATACAGTGACTTAACTGAAATAAATCATCCCCTGTTTGCACAGGCTGCCTGCTTTTCGGCTGAAAAATCTACATATTTCAGGCAGAATACGGCAAGGATGCAAATGCTAGCTACCGGGGGGTCAATGGCAGAACCACACCAGGGGGAATGACCTACCCAACAATCGCCACTGCCACCAGACCACAAGCTAAGCCTGGTGGAGGGGCCCCAGCCAGTCTTGGTGTTCCTCACTGCGTGGCTGATGAAGACCAGTGACCCTGCGACTGTGTCAGACTTTGTGTCACCATCCTCTGTGCAGATAGTTCCAGACATGCTCAGGAGGGAGCAGAGGCACCGCAGCAGCTTCTTACCCTTACTGTCCCATAGACGGGTCGTGCCAGGCAGTTTTCCTTGCTTTGGGCTTCCTTCAGCCTCTTAACGCAGCTCTGCCTGGCAGTTGCAAAGAAATCTGATTGGCAACAAATCCATTTGGGGACCCAGGGCAGAAGACCTTGGCAAAACTGCAGTGACAACTGTAATCTTCCACAGGAACAGGAAGATGCAGGTCTCCCCACAGGAGGACCAAGACGTTGCCAGCTCCTGGGGTGACAGCTCAGGCCTTCCTAATTGTCACAGAGAGCTGCGTACCCAAGTTTATGTCCTGGAGGCTTTGAAAAATCCACACATAGGGCAGCAAGTCAGGAGGGGAGTGTCCTAGAGTCATGCCAGGGGACCCAGGGGTATGTAAACTCAGAGTTGGGCCACTCTATGGATGCTCTTTGGTGTATGCTGCCTACAGAATGACTCAGAGACTGTTGTAGGCAATAGGAACTATACAAGCCAACAGCTTATGCTGACTACAGGATAACTTAGATAAGCCTCCAAGGTGTAGGATGGATCAGATTTGAGCTGGGATGATCCAATGAGACAGTGAATAAATGTTATTCATCTCTGACCTCAGTAGGGCTCAGCCCAGGTACAGAGAAAAAGTTGCACAATTCCCTTTGGGGAGTCGAAGCTTAAATACATGGAGACAAAGCAAACAAGGGGAAATACAGGATGTTCTCCATGAAAGGGCTACACTGTCACATGTACCTGGGCAAAGAGAGGAGGAGACTTCAGCTAGCATGCAGGGGATGAAAGGCAGCCGGCATAGAGAGGCTTGGGCAGAGCAGAGGGCAGGTACAAGCGTGTAGGAGCTGGTGAGAGAAGAGGCGTAGGAAGGAGCGGTGTTACTGCAGGCACTGCAGGTGAGAGGAGGCATGACCTGTGTGGGTCCTGCACTGCTCCTGCTATGGAGAGCAGGCCTGGTCCTCTATCTGCCTGAGTTAATTGTGGTACCTTCACAAGCACAAACCGAACAGATCCAACCAGATCCTTCAAGTGAGACGGTTCTGCCTGAGCAGAGGTTTGCACCAGTTTCACTGGGTCAGTTTTTCCTAGCATTTAGTTAAATTGCTGCTGCACTAACAAGATCCTAGGAGGTAAGGAGGGAAAACCTCTGGTGCTGTGTTGCTCCAGTGTGTCTGACAGGAGCATATTTAGTGAATAACACCTATTTTGAGGGCAGAAAAAACCAACTGTCTGACAAAGTCACACTTCCCATGCTTCTTATTCTTCCTTGGGAAGTATCTTCAGCTGTGAATACGTATATATACTCTAATGACAGTCAGCTGTCATGTCTGTAAACATACATTTACCTCCCATTAAGGGCTATTTGCCCCTTTCTGTGACCTTTCACCAGCTTTCCATACCCTGGCCATGTGGCACAGATGGTATAATCCTGTCAGGCTAAGGCAGGTGACAGTGCTGCTCAGTGTTTAGTAATCAGTGACTGTAATTAGCCAGACTGGACCAGGCTCAGATAATAGGGCAGTCAACCAGCTGCCAGTCATGAGGCTTTTCCTGTGGGCTGCGGGAGGTGGAAGAGGGGATGATATACAGAGGCCGTGCATTTTTACAGCACATTTCAAACAGAGCCATAGATAAAGTTATATACGTGTTTGTAAACAAAAACAAGAACAAAAGAAAGGAAAATAAAGGGAAAAAATAATTTTTATTCCTTTTTATTCCAGAGTGACCACTGAAGTGTGTTTCAAATCACATGGGCATACAGGAGTTTTCATTTGGTTATTAAATCCAAGAGAAGTGTTTGAAGAGTGTTTAGCTGCACCAAGGATTTTTCCTGTTTGGAGACTATATTTTCACGCTTTCCTTACACAGATATGTTCACAAGCACACAAAATGTGCATGGATGAAGTGCTCCAGGCTCATGATCCCTTGTTTAACACAGGAAAGCACTGTCACTAAGCTACCAGTTGGCTGCATACAGAGAACAGGGTTTAGATAAACAAAATTAAACTCAGCTGTAATGAAGGTAAAGAAAAACTCAAATTAATTTTAATCAAAGAGCTACTGTTAAAAAATATGATGGGGGCATTGAAACTATGGGCATTAAGAAGTTATCATAAGAAATATTCTTATTGATTTCAGTTCTCATTAGTGCTCTTATGCTAAAGAACACATTCAGACCATACATGAGCTGCATATGCTATATTTAAGAGAAGTAAGCAGTGGGCTGAACTGACCATTTTTTCATGTGAGAGATGACTCACGGTCTCCTGGATGGTACAAAATTCTCCATGCAGATGCTCCTGCTTAGAGTTTGTGCGGGTGAAAAAGGCTTTATTTCCAAAGGGGGACCAGTCCCCTCTCACAGAGGAAAGGCTGGCAGTCACTGCCTAGAAGGGTTTTTTTTCCTTTACTTCAACATTTCTGTCCTATTTTTAGACGTTATTTTAATCTATTAACATTTAACATTATTACAAATACACTAATAATGAAATATGTTTAATGGAAAGAAACACAAATGCAACACCACAATGAATCAACTTCTCATCTTTTATGACATATATTACAAAGGCTTTTCTCTCTCTTCCCGTTCCGAAACGATGCTATTTATCTGTCCAGAGCAGATACCTTAATCTTTTTTTGGTGGGGGGGGAAAGAGAAGAGAATCATTTCAATTTCCATGCATTTATGACAAGACATTCTTAAATAGGGCAGCGCAAGCAATATTGCATCTATAAATAAATTATCCCGAGGCGGGCAGTGGGATGGGGTTACACATGGCCATTGTGCGGGGAGGCTGCAAAGCCTGACCCGGGAGTGCAGCTGTTGTCTTTGTGCCGGGCACTCTGCCTCTGCCATTGTTCCCCCGTTACAACAGGCACGTCGGGGCGCGGGGAGGGCAGGCGGGGTGAGAGCATGGCTGTGCATTGATAACGCCTGGCACTAGCACCCAGGGCAATGCGCGCTGCTCAGCTGCGGCGCTATCGGGGTGCTGGTCTTTTGAGTGTGTTTGTCCCCCACCGCCTGCCCTCCCTGAATCAGCGGTTTTGGGAGATGTGAATGCGCTCACCTCCTGTGCGTGCCAGCTGGATCTCACCCAGACACACACACACGTAGGGTTGTGTCAGCAGATGGTGTAAAAGGGGACAAAAAGGGCAGTATTTCCAAACTGAATATGTAATATCAAACAGGTGTGGAGGTAAGAAGATGGTAATGAATGGGGAATGCAGTGCTGCAGGGAAGGGCGGCCGTGCAGCTCGCAGCAGAGCGGTAGGGACAGAACACATCGCTCTTACACAACAGGAGGGGAAAACGACCATGAGCTCTCTTCCACAGGCACTGCTCCCAGTAATGCAGGGAGAGCACAGCCCTGTGCACCAGCAGAGGTGTAGTCCCTGCTGCTCTCTCATCCCTCTCATCGCTGCCTGGTTTCCAGTGGTGCCTCCTGAGGCCCGACTCAAGACACTTGGCCTCTCAGCACCCTAAAAGCCATGCTCTGTGTCTCTCCAGCTGGGGTGGAGTGGGGCTGGGAGGACAGGACACTGCCAGCGGTGGTATTCCCAGCTCTCGCTACCTGCCCACCTGGGGCATGGGGACAAACACCCCAGGACACCACCACCCAAATCAATTGTACTAATCTAGGACAGTGCTGTCATTGCACTCAGGACATCTGAGATGGGGTTATTCAATGGCAGCACAAAAGGCATTCCTGTTGCGGGAGGCATCATGGGGCCCATGCCTTGCTGTAACAATGTGATTGATGTCCGTTTCCCCCTGTGGACCTGTTGGCACCTAGGGTGGCTGTCACTCACGCTGTGCCAAGTCTGCCCATCTAACCTTTAGGGCTGCATAGCACAGTGGTACCATGAGCCTGGCCACAGGGGAGGGATGCACCTTTCCTGCACCCAGCAGAAGCTACCTGGCACACAAACCCAACTGGACTACTCATCCCCAAAAGGTGACAAAGCAGCCATGCTCATGGCTCTGCTCCAGCCGTGGGGTGCATCATGGCCAAACTGCCTGTCTGTCTATACCTGGTTCACAAAACAGTGGGGGGAAAATGCTATATTGTGCTTGCCCTGACACAACAGCTCACCATTGCTTTGCTGATCTTCTCCTTCCTAAAGCTCAGAGGAAGTCATCCCGGCAGACTGCTGTCTGGTCTTTCCGAGCTCTCCCTCAACTGCTAAAGAGAGGTATCAGTCTTAAATTTATTTGAACTTCATTTTTATGTCTCTGGTTTCTGCATTTATTTACAATTAGTGTGGGTCTTGCTGTCAGATGAGGATATCACACGTCAGTCTCACTGTTAAGGCCACTAACAGAGACCGGGATTTAAGGGATTTCTGGTGTGAAAGCCATGGCCACCCTCTGAAAGCAGGGTGGAAATGAAGATGTCCATTACTGTGGGACCAGGACTGACTCACTTAATGCTGCTTTGATGGCTTCAGTTGCTGTCAGACAGTGTATGGCTACTTCATAAACTTGATTTCACATTGTTCTGTTATAGGCATCTAATTTGCATATTCCTAAATTGTTTCTCTGGCTTATCCCAAAGTTATAGAACGGTGTATGCTGGGTACCAATCCACCTTACAGATATTCATATACGTGACTTGCAGTCTGGTACACATCTGTTATATGGAAAAGATTAGCTTCCTGCTGTCATCGCTTTCAAATTACTCTCTCCAGAACTGTGTTCAGCCAAAACTGAGTATTGCTTTTTTCCTGTCCTCTGTGATCTGTCAGCTGCGTCCAACACAATTAACTCTCTTGTTCAATTTGCATTCTTGCCCTCACTTACCTGGCTTGGTCATTTTCTTCTTCCTCTCTCAAACTGGGTCATTTAGATCTTCCTGATTCCTCCTCCAGTTTTCCACGGAGGTGCCAACAGGTCTCATCATGGCCCCATTCTCTTTCTCCAGACTCTCAACACCAGCCTCCACCACACGCAGCTATATCTTAATGATGTTTCTCCCACCAGACTCTTGTTTAACAACTCTATGTAATTCAGTGGAGTAATCAAATCTAAGTTACTGGAGAGCCAGCCTTAATCCCCTTCTCTTCAAATGTGGCTACAAAAGGTGTAATAAGTTACTAATATACAGAGGCTACCACCCAACAAGCTGATAAATACTGTCTCAGTTTTAGCTTGTATTCTATCACACAACTCTCTTGTTTGACATGTGAAGGTCTCTGTACATCACAGCTGGGGCCTCTGTACCCCATTGTCTTAATTATGGACTCAATGTCCTGCAGATATATAAATCATTGAAATTTCATCAAGCTTATTGCATCCCTCATCTGCCAGCACAGACTGAAATGCAAGCTGTGGTGAAATAAAGGCATTTCCAAATGAGAGCAAACAGCAACGCTACATCATGCTCTTGAGCATTTTCTCAAGATAAAGCATATAGGGGGGACCCCTTCCCTCACACACACACCCAGGTGCAATCCCCAACTCAGGCTAAATTACTTATTTAAAAGTTATATTCAACATAAAAAACACAGGACCCAGGCTTACAAGCCACTGGTGCGCTGTTTGCACAGAAGAGGGGAAGGGAAGAAAGCTTGTGAAATGGCCCTGGGGATGCTCGCAGTGTCTTTCAGAGGCAACAAAAGTACAAGATGAGGGATGCTAACAAGTGCCTTTCAAAACTAGAGGATGAGAGAGTGGGACAGGCTGGTGCATGGAGGAGCAGGTTGGGTTTCTGCCCTACCCCACTCCCCTTCCTTTCCAGGCTGTTGTGATCCTTCCCAGTCCCATAATGGTGCCCTGCTTCGCATTCCTTGCCCACCCACTCCTTGCTGCTGGCATGAAGAGAAGAGTGAGTCTCCCTGATTTTAAACCAACCTCAATAAAAACCCAGCCATGAAACTACAAGCTTCTGTCCCCATAGCCAGCCTGACCAGTTAGGGCACAGCAAATGCTGCCTGACCTAACCATTTCAGCAGGCATGTGGGGCAACTTGTCAGGTCATTTCCATTTGCTTAATCAGATCCTGTAATAGGCGTTAAATAGCAAAGTCTCCTTACAGTGCTAACCTGACTTATCCACAGGCTATTTCCTAGTAGGACATTGAGGCTGATAAAGTGAATCTGCTCAGGATGTGGTACAGCTACAGAAAAGCCAAATACACATCCAAATTAGTATTTGGGATGGGAAAAATCTCATCTTGGTATGAGAATCTGGGTGAAGTGCCATAAGCTTTGTGGTCTAAAGGACATGGCACAATGAAGTTTTCCAACGCTGTGCATTGCCAGAGCCTGCATGATTAGCACCTATTGAAATCAATTAGTTTAATCACAGTAATATCCTCCAGGTCTGGATGGGTTTGTAAGACGAGCCCCAAAACCTTGTCTCAACTGGGAAAATTACCCTTTACTGACATTGGCTACACCCTAACAGATGCAGATGAATAAGTAAACACATTAAGCTGCTGAGGTAGACTAGGAAAAACAGCACTCGGCACTGCTTAGTAACCACTCTGTGTTACTCATCTGCCAATGTGTTGGCTGCTATTTAACTTGTTATGTCCTGATTGACACTTGGAGCTAAACAGCATTCAGCCTTTGTTCCTTTTGCGAGGAAGGTATGAAGTCTGAGTATCTGTGGTTTTCAAAACAGCATTTAAAAACAAAGATGAAAGAGTTATTATAACACAGCAGAGTATAAGATCAATGCTGGAAAATCACTTTAACTTCAAAATGCTCCTATGAGCATTGCTGTATGGGATGGAATATAACACAGATTATAGTCAGTATTCATAAGTAAAGATGAAAGTAGATATTGTGCAAAAAATTGGGGGGATAAAAAAACCCCAGAATTAAGTACTAAGTCAGACCAGCAGAACTGTCAAATGTGTTAGACTATATTCACAGGCACTCATGTGTGACATGCAGACACAAAACATAAACATTTGTTTAGTTTGAGTAATATTGCTTTTTAGGGTAAAAGGCTGGGTTTTTTTAGGAGGAGGGCTTTTATCCACATGCTGGAATTTTAAATGTCTTATATCCTGCAAGGACTGTTTGAAGCAGTTCCAGAAGGACTGCTTTTCATTAGCAAGTGCTGACTCAACAATCTGTAGAAATGCATTGAGTTTGACAAAAAACTTAAAGAAAATTATTTGGAGTTACTTCTCAGAGGTTAAATAATTTCATTTGGACTTTATCGCTTCAACTGCTATAATCTATGAAATTTTGTGTTTCAGATGTGTTATCACTTGAAAATCAAAATAATGAAGGCAATACAATCTGGTCTGCTTTCAGTGAAGTCTTTGCTAACAATTCTTTTGATGACTTCCAAGTAGTGATTCCCAAATGTAATTTCTCAGTAAATTTTGAATTTCCAGGAGTTTGTTTAAACTCAAGAAAAAGCAAAAATTAAACATTGGCATTTGTTAAGGAACACAAATATCAAACTTCGGCAAATGCTGATCTAATTGTGTCCAGCAGCCCAGGGGTTTACTTCAAGTGAACAAATACTTGTGTAGTTATATGTGATATACATTTGGACATATGTGCTATAAGTTTGGACATGAAGTCTAAAAGACTGCCAGGGCAGGACACCAGAAGCTTTTCAAGCTCCTCTAATACAATCCAGAATATGGTTATTGTTTTTCTGCTAGAGAACTGAGTCTACTTTTACACTTTTACCCATTCATGGGTCGGTTAAAGGAGCTAAAAACTCCCCCCAAAAGGCACTACAAATAGTAGGCTTGGGCACATTCCCTGGACTTGAGGCTCTGCAGTATGGCTATGCCCATGCTCTTGGCTTTCCTCATCCACCGAAAGAGAATGGTGTGAGAAACGTGCATTTATCTATATCAGCTTTATCAGATGGCAAGTAAAATACATCATTTGTTTACATTTCATATCAAACCACAGTGGTATAGACATTACTCTTTATGTACATTTTCAAAGCCCGTGATTACCAAGTTAAGAGCATGGAGTTAAAATCATGTCCATTCACCACAGGCTACAAAAGAATCTGAAGCCAGCAGTTATCTATCTCAGAGAGGTTTACTCACATAATTTTCTTGCTCATGCCCCCAGTTTGCTTTCTGTTCAGCCAGCCTGCAGCAACAGCCCTGAGAAGCACAGATTCTTCCTTTCATCCTTTGTTCGTCCTCAGTTCTTTACATTCAGTTCATATCAAGTATCAACATCTTAATGGATAAGAATATCTGACAGTCACAAACTCTTCAAACTCAAGAAGCACCAATCGGCTCTTAAAACTCAGTAAAACAGTCTAGCTCCTCCACTGACAAATTCTTCCAGTGCTGCTATTATCATAGGAATGGTCATACAAGAACAAAGGTCTACCTGGCCCAGGAGCCTGTCTCCAAAAGTAGTCAACAGTAGATGCCTAGGGAAGAGTCTGAAAGCACACAGTGATGGTTTTCCCAGAAGATGTGTTTGGGATCTCCTGTGGAAGCAGTAATATCTTTGTATTTTGTTTTCCAGAGTGAGATCTTCTTCCATTGATTTTTAGTGTTGTTTTTGCACCTCTGTTAACTCTCAGCATTCATAATACACACCAGTAAGTACCATACCTAAATACACTGCATAAGGAAAAACATAAGATAGTTTTGAACTGCTTATGTGCTGGGATCATAGATACCTGATCTTATTGGAAAGAGGTAAGGAACAATCAGTCTCTCTATCCTTATTCCTCAAAAGAGAAGGGTCTCACAAATCATTCTTTATGTGAAGGCATTTCCATACTTTTCTTATTTCCTTTCTCTGAAATTTCTTCAGTTCTCCACTACCCTTTTTAAGGAAAGGGGACACAAACGCTGTAGGGATTTATGCAATCTCTTTTGTTCTCTATTTCTTTTCTAATAATTCCTAACATTCAATTTACATTTTTATTGCCACTTGGCATTAAACTGATGCTTTCATAAGAATTATTTATTATAATTCTAAGATCTCATTCCTAAGTGGTAACTTTCAATTCAGATCCCATCACTCGACACGGAAAGTTAAGATTGCTTTTTTCCAGGGTATCACTTAGATTTATCTACATTGAACAGATGATACCCAAATTTGCAACACAGTCAACCTTCAAGTTCTGCAATCAAATTAATACATTAAAAAAAATTAAATTGTGTTCTATTAAGAAATACTTATTTGAATCTATTTCAGTGAAGAATCTCCCACCAACGACACCATGATAGTGTAGCATCAAGAGACCATCAAGAGCATCATTTGGTACCACATTCTCTTGAGCAATATCACTCTCTCGCTTACTATTTTAATGAGTCATTATGTTATCTTAGAGCCACAATTCCTAGAGACAACGGAATAGAAGAAAATCTCATCTTTCATTAACAATAAATCAAGTACATTTCAAGCTACCATGACAGCAAAAACCTTAAAAATGTGGTGCAATTGCATGGTCAAGAACAGCAGATTAAAAGGACTTAATATTTTTTCATTTTTACATCCATTTTAAGCCTATTTCATGCTTTTTGAAGCATAGTTTTTAACTGGATAGCAGAATTATGATAGCGAACATGGGACACATATATACTTACAGTCTATCAGATGTATTTAGAAAGGCAGTGTGTGATATATTACTGAAATAGCCTGAAGTCAGTTGAGTTTCTTTTATTTTTTATTTTTTATTTTAAGGCATCTGGAAATGCTGTCAAATGATTCATATCATCAAGACCTTACTAGTTCCTGAGAACATCTCGGTGAGAGAAAATTTAATATGTTCAGGAAAACACCACTCAGACCACAAAGACTTCATAACAAGTAGCATGGTAGTGAAGATTCTGATGTTGGAGACTCCTGTTTAAGACCAGATGGAGATCTTATCTCATTACCCAAATGAGTGTTCTGCCCCACAGGCCCTTGACTAGCCTAGGAAGCATGGCTTACAATCTCTCTTCATGCAGCTGTTTTGCCATCAGATACTGATATCCTGATCTGAAGCATACAGAGTTAGAAAAACAAAGCATGAAAAATACAAGCATTAGGGAAAAAACCCACTCATTTTATATTAAAAGTTTATGGGATATATTGACAGATATGGATAACACTTTGCCTCTGTGACTCCTTTGTTTTCTTTTGCTGTTTTTGTTTTTAATATAGTCAGACGTGTTAGCAAATGTATATAGATCAGGAATGTAAATACTATGGTTTACAGACGCTGTTAGAAATTATTTACCATCCAAAACATGCATAGTTTTAAAAGTTTTGAGGGCAAGCTCTACTCTCATCTAAGTGCACATAACTAGCTAAAAAAGAAGCCCCAAAGAATTAGTGGTTGTTTTAGAAAACTCTTAATTTTCTAAGTTCAGTTCTTTGGAAGTACCAATTAGATTAAAGTGCATTCAAAAAAAATTTATACTTTAAAGTCATCCTGAAAATAAATAGCTCTTCTACATCCTCCTAAGTGGTAAGCATTATATTATTATATATACGCACACACCCAGTGTTCACAAAATCCATTTCCATATTTTGCCTCACATGATATGGTCTACTTTTAAATCACGACAAAGAAAAGTTTTTTTAGGTGATCATTACATTACATGACATACAATAAATGTAAATAATATCTAGTATTCATGTATTATGTCATAAGGATTGGATATGCTCTTACCCAGTAAAAACACAAGAATTCGGGTTTCAGGTCTTTTATTTCTAGCAAAAGGCAGATTACCTCTTGCCATGCCATACTCCTCATTTTCCTTTTATAAAAGCAACCCTTCTTTAATCTCTCTGTCAGTGTAATTATGAAATGTAAATTGTCACATTTCTAGTACATTTTATAGTCCCTGCTCTGATAGCTTTATGATTTGCACTTTTAATAGTGCACCACTGGAGAGAGGTTGGCACAAAGACCAGTGACCCTCAGCAAAGCATTCATTCCTCACTCTGGGACCCAGGTCATAACTGAGTTTCATAACCAACAAATTAGTGAAGGCAAACACCTGACATCTTTTTCATACAGTGAGATCTGCCTGATAGACACCTGTCTGTCACCTGAAGGAGAAGACACGTGGCTTGCTGCATTAGGTATGGATAAGGACAACACTCCTGTCCACATCGTCAGGGTAAAACCTTATTTTGGTGAGACTCTTTGCAGGGCAACAATCTATGCCCTAGCCCAAGAGTCCTGTCCTCTTCTGTTCATTGGAGGAGATATGTTAAATCATCTCTCAACTGCCTTGATTGCCGCAAATGTCTTTAGCAAGTCAACCTGAAACTTGATGCCATAGTATTTTCATTAACTGCTTTGTTGCTGGGAGTTTATCTAGATTGGTTTAGTGGGTAAATGTGAGAAACTTCTTGACTCCTATTTGCCCCACCTGCCTTATCTGTTCTTAGGTGGCTCCTGGTCCACCCAGCTAACCACCGTTCCTGTGGTGGGCTCACTATCAAAACACTATCACCACCCAGGCACATACAACATCTATTATTTATACAGCTCTCTCTGATCAGTTGGTGCCTCCTGTTCTCCTGTATCACTCTGGCTATCCTCCAAATTGCAATACCATCACTAGAGTATATATATAAACTCATACAAAGTCTTCAGCCATTTCCTCTCAGGTTGAGAGTACGTTCTGAGATCAATTGAGGTTGTTTTGAGATTTCCAGTGTTGGGCAGATGATTATTGAAACTGAAACAGTGCCATAGATTTTAGGTTTTGCACTTTCTGACCTTTCCAAAAGCTGCCAAGTACACTAAGTACCAAAACCTAAGAAACTGGGGAAGCTTAGATACGTCAAACCTCGAATATTCATTTCCACTTTGGATTGTGACAGAAGCATCAGTCATTCTGTATTGTGTCTGTATCACTTCAGTGTGTATACATTACAGACAGACAGCAGGTCAAATACAGACCTAAAGCACCAGTCTTGTACTGAAGCTGCAAAAGCATCCCTAGCAAGAAAGCTGGGGTGATAACATCTCAGCTGTAGGATAACAATCCTAACGTTCTGTAGATGTAAACAGGATTCTGGCTGTAATGTCATCAGTAAGTGGCAGTAAATATGAAAGCAATGCTAGATGGCGAGGTGGGTGGGAAGGGTCACAATGATACTACCATTACCTATTCATTTGATTTCAAAACTCCTAAGGACCGTCAGAGTGGCACATACCAAGTGGCAGAAAGAAAAGGATCTGCTGAAAGTGAATAACCAGCTCCTACAAAATAAAAGTATGCTCATCTTCAGAGTTTAAACAGTCTTCATAGAGCCACATAGCTCCAGGACCTAAGTGATACCTGTGCTACTCTGTTCAAAAGGCAAGCTAGAACACTCTTCCCTTCCTTCAGAAGACACTGACCTTATTTGTGGGGGTAAACTTCATATTGCTATGAAGTGAGAAGCTTATTGAATCACTTGTTAACTTGGAGTGATTTGCCGTACAACTGTTGGAATTTTTCATGACTGAATTCCTTGAGTGTCTGTGGGAAAGTTCTATGCAAGATAGGAAAAAACTTGTAAAGTATTTTGACTGGTATTCCAGATTTGTGAGTGTGTCTCATGTTCTGCATGACACTACATAGAATAGGCAGAACAGTACAGTACTTTTTTCTATTATTCATAACAGTTTGCTTTCTATTATTCATAAGCAAACAGTCTATGGTGGAGTGATGTGCCAGCTCAGCCCGTGCTCCAGCAGCACTCCTGCATTCCTCAGAACTAGGAAGCTCTCGCACAGCAACATCCATGGGCAAGGCTCTCTCCTGACTCCAGCAGTGCCCGAGACCTCCTGCCAGGCCAACAGGCCACAGTTATTCATGTCAGTGTTCTCCTTGACTGCAGCTACAGGACAAACCCTGGGAATGAGACCTTGCAACCCTTTCATGAGACCAGGGCACAGCAGATTGCTTCCTCTGCAAGGAAAGCTACCACAAGCACAACACACTGGTTCGGGGATCTCTACCCCAGCTCTCTACAAAATGATGAATACATGAAGTCTCACTCTATAAGGTGTTATGTGGCTTGGGACCAAGACAGAGAAAAGGCCATGGTCAACAGTCACCCAAGGAAGTCTATACAGTAAAACTAAAACTCGTTGTGGGAAGAAGAGTTTTAGGACTTTCCTTGAAGACCAGTTCTGAAGGTCTAATAAATATTAGAAAAGTCCTCGACCATGTTTTATCCCAGATGCAAAGCATATTTCTTAATTCACATATCCATTTGCATATCACAACATACGGAATATTGGAAAAAAATCATCAAAACAAACCCACGTTACTCTAATACGCACATTTCTGGCACTGTAGAGTGGTTAAAAAAAAGACAGGTAAGTAGTCATGCTTGCTCACCACCCTCATTATAAGGTTTTCAGATACTGCGATGGTAAACCCATTTTGAATAGCAAGCATTTACTTGGTCCTATTATTCTACAGTTTTTGTGGGGGATTTCTTGTCACCTTGGAAATGATACACTTTGTTCTAGAAAGAAAAAATAGCTTTACCCAGAGGTCTAAGTAATTCAGAAATATGCCATACAGCATCTAAAACAAAAGTCTAATACCAACACCCTTGGAAGCAGATTTTATGACTGTTAAATATACATGTTGCGAAGATTAGATTTACTGTTTTGCTCCTATTGTGTTATTCATTTATAACGTTTGGGCACTGAGCAATATAAACTTATTTTATGGTTCTTTCATCCTTTCCCAAAAGGATTCCAAGCTCTAACACAGGCAAATTCAACACAAGGTTTTCTGGGACATAGGCACTGCACGTACAAAGGTATTATTTCTGATGGATAACACTCTTTTCATGATCCATTAATTTATGAATTACATGGCAGAGTAGGGATAGTGAAAGGCTTAACTTCGGTTATATGTTGATCTTTTTCCCTTGAAGAAGCTCTCATCCAAAAAGTAAGTAGGACTAAAAATAACATGTTCTCTTAGATTGACTCTGGCAGGTCTGATAGAATTTAACTATTTTATTCTTTACTTATCCAAAGGTGGGCAGTTGGGCCCACCCCTATCTATAAATAGGAATATGCACAGAAGAAAAGCAAAATAGCAAAGAATAATTGCTAGGCTTACTTCATTCACAACCATATACAAAAAGCAGTGCAGCTGCTGTGGAATAGAATTTACAGCAAGGAATGAATTATGCAAATACACACCACCTAAAGATTAAGATCAAAAACAACTCTGTAAAACTTTTCAACAACGTACTGGCAAACTGATTTCCTGGCAGCCAGATTTCAAGCAAAGCGTCCTACCTCCACTTTGTCAGTCCTAATCCAACTCAGTTAAACCAGAAGTAAGTTACTACTGACAGGTTATTTAAAGGTCAGTGGGAAATTAGTCTCAAGGTCCATCTTGTTTGATAAGAGTATCAGTGCTTTTGCTCATGGCTCAAAGAGACCAAACAGCAATGAGCATAATTATGGAAGTATTCTTTCCCGCTAAATGCTGCTCCCCACGAGGACTGAAGCATAGGGAAACTTCCACTGCCAGCATAAATCAAATTTATAGCTACTACCTCAACATTTAAAGCTGTTATTTATTTCTCTCTTCTCTTTCTTACAGCAAGAATAAAACCCAATAGGCCTCAGAACTGAGGAGAATCTGCTAGTAAGCTGAAGAAACGATAGAATTCTGACCTCACAATTCAATATGGCTGCTAAACAAAATCTGGCCACATGCTTGCAGTGAAATATTTCAAGAAGTCCAGATTAACTGCAATTAAGAGATCTGTTTATTGCTGACAGGGCGTAGCAAAATGTAAGGAACTCACAGTATCCTGAGGAATTTCTTAACTTCTCATTATATTCAATGGTTTCTGTTTCACAATGATAATATTTACCTATAAATTTCTCTTGCAAATTATACTGGTCTTCAGTATCAGCTAAGATGAAGCTAACATGAACTTTAATATTACCACAATCTTTCTTCATTCTCGAAGAGCAGAACACTCTGGAAGAGCACAGAACCCTCTTTTTCTTCCACATTATCCCAGAGGCATTACCTGAAAATGTGTGGTCAGATCTCAGTTTCTTGAAGTTCCTACAACATTTTCAGGCATTAGGATTGATGGTTATGATCGTGCCACAAGCATAATTGTCATCAAGAGATGAGATATCCATTTAATGTTTGTGTAGCAATTCTTTTATCTCTTTTCATAAAACTTACGAAACCATGAGTAAAGTTTTGCTCAGAATCAAACCCAAGCACAGCTGTCTGTTCCATAGTGTTGTTGCTTGGCTCTCCAAAGGGGCTTCTTTACATGTCAGTAAATCTGTCTGAGAAAAATAAAAAAGAAGATTCATTATGAAGGTAAAATTGTCTGAAGTCCAAAAAATCATGTAATTTTCTTGAAACAAGCACACACATGAAATTCAAGGGATATATGGGGAAAAGCTGCCTAAGCACACCTGAAAAGATTTCAAATAGAAATCGTGGATTCTAAGCTACCTCTGAAAATACCCAGTCATCAGTATACAAGCAAGTCAAATGCAGTCTTGATATATTGACATGTAGGATATACTCATTTCTTACAGACACGTTTTCAGTCCCTAATCACCTATGTAAAACTGATCTAGTTAAAACTTTTCAAAATTTCAATTTGGAGATCAGCCACAGTAGTAGTAGTGCTACTACTTAATAAGCTCTTGGTCTTCAGCTGAGTACAGTAACACTGTGTGCATCCTGAGACTACAAGAAAGCACAAGGGGAAAAAATAATCTTTTAAAACTCTGCGAAATGGAGTTGTTTGGTGTAATGATTTCTGCCTTGTGTTGGTGATGGGCTACTGGATTGCACAGATTTGTCTCCACTGACATGCAGTAACCCATTAAGCCACTGTAACTCAATTTCATGTCTGACTACATAGACAAAATTGAACCAATAGAGTTTGAGCAAAGTTTTACATTGTCAAGGCCACCTTGGTCTCCCTAAAGTAATAGATAATTTTCCAAAAGTCAAAACTTGTTGAGCATTTATCTGGTCTAAGGCTTTATATACCCATAAATATTACAGTGCCCATTTTAACAATACCGAGATAGTTAAATGGTATATCTGGTCGTGTGCGTTGTGTGATATTAGCACAGTCCTACTGCACAGTTACTGCCATACAGAAGGACTACTTCTTCATTAATAGGGCTCTTTAGCCCTGTGCAATTATATCCATGTTTACAAGCTGTAGCAGTTGTCAAATAGACCAGCACAAAAAATTCCACCCCTCGTTAATTAAGCAAGGTCAGTTTGGACGAGTTGGTGAGTTTTCAGCTGGCATGTAAGCTAGCTTTCTCAGTCACAGCCTGGTACACTTTTAAGCCTTTTTATGTGTAAGGCAGGCGTAGATGAGAAGTTTGCAGACAGCAGGCAGAATCATGCTGTTATGAATGCAGGAAAAACATGTGGAAGGTAACAAAGACAGCTAACAAACAGACTTTGTCTGAACTCCAAAGCACACAAATGAGTCACCTCTAAGGAGTGCATCACAATGATATGAACTATCTCTATAAGAAAGTGCTGACCTAGCATGGGAAGCACAAAGTGTCTCGTACTTGATTGCTAAAATTGTAGTTGTTTCATGAACTGCATATTGGCAGCTTAAGTTTTTGCCTTCATTGAAAGAGTGGGCATGTTTTTGCTGTTCTAAAACTAAGTCCAAATAGTTATTTGAATTAAAGACCTAAATAGTTAGACAGTCAGTCAGATTAAAGACACTAAAAATGCCAGAAATTTGTTGAAAATATGGGAAAAGCAGATTCACACTGCTCTTCCAGAATAATACCTAATGTTTGTGTCGTATGAAGACATGCACCTGCATTTGAAGACTGAAGACCTGCTTGCTGCTGGCATAACATGTAGGATTTCCATTGGCTCTAGTGCCAATGCTAGTATTTTTTTTAATGATCCAATGCAACAGACATCAAGGCCATCAGTATTTTCCCCATTACCACAATGTAGAGGTCATTTGGATAATGACCACCATCCCAGAAGAGCACCAACAGATTTCTGTGCCATCACACTTTGACCAGAAGACTCGTGCAGTGTACATCATTCTGTGCTCTGAATTGCAGCAGGATCAGGCTTACCAGCCCACTGCAGTCTCTGTTGACCTGGCAAACACTGCAAGTAGTGTGGCTGAAGGACTGGCTCTTTTCCAGCTGCTAAGCCTCTTCCTTCATAAGGAGCAGAGAAGTTCAGACAGAGGCAAGGACAAAAAATCAGGTACTTTGGGGAAAAGAGAAGAACGAGCTGGGTTTTCAGAGTCAAGAAAAGAGAAAGGGGTGAGGTGCTCACCGCCACCCATAGACTGTACATGCACCGACACTAAGCTGTATCCAGTGTTTCTCAAAAAATGGTGCACTTTTCTTTCCCCTTCCAGGAGATCTATTAGTGTATTATATAAGTGAGGGAAGATAGAGAAAAGATGCAGTAGTACCCACAGGTCTGAAGATACTCTGACAGCAAGACCCTGCAACAGGCAGCAGAAACAGCATTAGAGTCATTATAAGCAAAGGCCAACTTAGATTAACTATATTCTCTTGGTAAGGAGCAGTGTGAAGTTTAGATTTAGGGTTGAAGAAATAGGAGCATCTCTGAGCATCTACTGGTAAGGATGCTGAAGTTCTTCACATCTCCAAAAAGGTCAGGAATTGTCCAATAGCACCTAAGACCTATAACAGAATGAAACAGTTTCATTCAGCTCACACTGAAGAAAAGGATTTTATAATTTAAATTTCAAACAGGAGAAACATGGGAGATGAACATATCAGCCACTTAAACTCACCTTCGTAACTTCTGTCAAATGGTGGAAAGGGGGAGGGCAGGGGTGGGCAGGCTGCTCATCTAGTTCAGGTGGATCATCTCAGTGGATAATTTAGTCTCTGTGATATCTAAATCATGGCCTATTTATTTTAAATTCCAACAAAGGGCTAATTAGTGCTAATTACAGTAGCGGGGATAGCGATGTGGCCATTCACAGACAAAGAACTTGGCAGAGACCAAACTCCACATACACGTAGGTCAGCAAAAATGAAAGAGCACGCTGCACTTTGTCACATCTCATTTGGGTTGCCTTCAAAATGCTGAGCTAGAGGCAAAAGATACCACGGCTCATTTCTAATTCCCTGTCCAATCTTCTCACCCTTAATTTATTTTAAAAGTTTAATCAGAAGTTCATAAAGCTCAGATATAAATTTTTAAGTAAAAAAAAAAAAAAAAAAAAAAAAAAAGCACCTGCAGGAAAGCTTTTTAGGAACCCTTGGCTGCCCAAGTTTCATTATGAATAGGGACTTCAGCAGTTCACTTTTCTGCAAATGCTACTGTGATAAAATGTAACTTTCATTCCCTTTCTGTTGCTTCAGGGATCTGTCATTTAAAGAAAATAAATAGAAGACTTCTATCACAAAGAAGCCATGTTCCATTCAGGGTCAGTGGAAATCTGCACCTCACTCTGAGGTTCCTGGCACTATAGTAATAACATTTCTGCAGAACTTGTCACCAACTGGTAGCTTTGGTGCTAATAATGAAAGTTCTTGTAGATATTCTTAGTATACATATAATGTATATTTGCAGAAGAAACCTGGCTAAATTCAGGGGTTCAATTTACTGTTGCTCAATGAAATTGATGATATTAATAGCTCTTTAAAGAAGTCAGCCAGCTTGGGAATGTTCTTGGATTTCCAGAAGTCAAAGTGTTTTGACAAGATCTCTCTCTAAAGGCTCTTAAAGAAACCAAGTACCAGAAGGATGACAATTTTTTAGCAGATTAATGATGTGTTGGAGCATAGTAATAAATTGTTTTTACCAAGGAAAAGAAGTGATCACACATCTGCTCTTGAACTTGTTCTCTCCAGTATATTCATAAATGATCTAGAAAAGGGAATTAATAATGAGGGGGCAAAGTTTGCTGATGATTCAAATTACTCAGAACAGTCAGTACTTCAAAAGGTGGTGTTGTACTGAGCACTGAGCGATGCGGCAACAAAAATGTAGACATTTAACATCAAGAGATGCAAAGTAATATACATTAGGGAAAAAACCTCTAACTGCACATACATTAGGGATAAACAATAAACTATTTATTATCACTTCAGGAAGAGTCTTAGACTCCTTGTTCAGACCTCTCTGAAAATATCTGTTCAGCGCTTGCTGCAGACAGAAAATGCAAACTAAATGTTACAAATCATTACATAAGAATGAAAAGTTAAAAGAAAAATATTACACTGATATAAATAATATAGATATAAATAACTGATACATATCCAAAGGTTTATTAGCAGTATGCATGACTTATGCTGGTGTCCCTGTCCATGGCAGGGGGATTGGAACTAGATGATCTTGAGGTCCTTTCCAACCCTAACTATTCTATAATATAGATGAACAGCAGTATGATCCTATAAGTGTATGAGGATGGATAAAAGTACTTTTTAACATGGAAAAGAGACGACTAAGAGGAATTAACTGTATTAAAAAGTGAGAACAGCACAGATAGTAAGGAACAACTGTTCATTATTTCTCATAAGACTTAGCAGGCACCAAATATCACAGTTTAAATCAAACATAAATATTCTTTTCCATACAATTCATAGCTATACTGTATAGTTTATTGCTACAAGAATGTTGTGGCTAACAAAAACATAACTGGGTTTAATAATAATAATAATCTATGGAGAAAGGATTCAGCAAGGGCTAATAAATATATAACACACTTAAATCTACAGTTTAAGTATTATGTGCATTGCGCACAGCTGGGGAAAGTAACACTCTGCCCTTGCCCTATTCTCACCCTTAAAAGACAGTTAAGAAACTGTACCCTGTTCTGATGTAGTGTGGCCATTCTTATCTTATTACTTAGACCCAAAAGCCAGAAGTTTCTTGATCTAATTATGTCTGCCTTCAAGAAACAACTTAAATTTGGCTTCTATTTTCAGCACCAGGCAGGAAAGCCATTAATTCTCTCTTGCAATAAATAGGGACTGAACATTGCTGGCACAATGATTAACTCCTTCCTCCAGCAAGCATACTGTGTACTGCTGCAGCAATCCCTTCTGACTTCAAAACAAACTCCACTCCTTACATACTCTTCTTCATCTTACTGTGTATCCAATTGATCTCTCAGCTTGTTCTTCATTATATTCATCACACTGTACTTTACTGAGTCCTGCATCTAGATGAAGCTTTTGTGTTGTGTTAAGAAGTATGACCATATACTACATGTAACCTTTAGTCACATCTCATTGTATTTAAAAGCAATATATCCAATTCTTTTACATTCTGCAGTCCAATTTTATTTCCTCAACTGACTTTTATTCAGCTTTGTCTGCCAGAAAATTTCAGAGCGTGAAAAAGTACAAATCATTCCCAGGATGTCACATATACATACATGGATAATATATTTCTAACATTATATTCACCTACCTATTTGTGTCAACATTTTTATTGATCAGATACATTCATTTCTATGGTTATGAAAATAAGGTTTGAATTACAAAGCCATTAGTTAAGTGGGTATATGAAGCTGCAGTTACAAATGGAAGAGGTGAGAGAGCTGCAGACTGCTCAAGCTCCAAGGCAGGGCTGTGCCTCAGCACTAACAAGAAGGCAAGGTGTGCAAAACCAGCCCTGTCCACTTCCTCCCCTAAGCAAGCTTATGCACAAATTAAACTGGAGAAAAACAAGTGTGATAGATAATAGCAAAGCTTTTTAATAGAATTTATATGCTTCACTTCCACAGCATTTTAATGAAATCTGAATGCCTAATTCTTCTGGGTTCTTTTAAAAACCCCAGTCTGCATCACCAGATGCATCAACTATGACTAAATGCTTTCTTCTAACATTTCCTAGTCACAGGGCAGATGAACCACATTCTGTATAAATTATAAACTTCATTTACAGCGACTGAGTAAAGTGCAGGAAGGTCTGGATTAACCCAAAATGCAAGGGATGATTTGTAAAAGCTGTAGTTCCCCACTGGCCTCCAGAAGGCAGACAGCAAGTGAATAAACACCAGAAGGCTGGTTCTCCAAATAAATCACAAATCCATTTCCAGAAACTTTAGAGCCTTGAAAATACCGACTTTGCAGCAATAGAAATAGTGTCACAAGAAATGCATATTTTGCTTCTTCATCTTTTTGCATCACTGAATACAAAACTGCTCTGCAAAGAGTGTGTAGCTGTGTCTGTCACAGGGCAGAAGCTCTGTGAGCAACAAAGGGCAAAAGGAAGGGTTGGCAGGAGACCTTGCACAGCAGCAGTCCTCCAGAGATGCTGAGCCCCACGACCACCAGCAAAGTGGGAACTCTGAAGAATGTCACCCTAATTCAGGCTGATCCAGTTCGATAAACTTGCTCTGAATAATAAAACCTTACAGACAGAAGCCTTCTGACACTTTAGGAATAAAATACCCCTTCTAAATTCTGTGTATCCTGTCGAATTTAGTTAAAGGATGGTGATATATTACAAGGCCAGATGCAGAAGCTAAAAAAGGAGTGCCATGTAGCACACAAGCCTAATATGCTTTATGCATCTTTTTTCCAGCATGTCTGGTTATAGAGAAATCGATTCTGATAGTTTGAATCGACACTGTGTTAGCACACTCTGCTCCTTCATTTTGATAATTAACAGCAAGCTTTGCAAACGTTGGCTGAACATTTTCCTAGGCAGATTCTTTTTTTTAGCTTGGTTTCCTGAGGAAATGAAGCTTGCGTGCATCACACTGTCTGTCTGTCAGGTCTGCTCAGCTTCAAGCAAACTGGACAGTGTAATCATTTTTTACGTAGTAAGATCTTACCACAGACCTGTACAACATTCAGCACATCATGGAAGGCAGCTCCCAAAGTCATTAATTCTGTTGCCAGCAGAGGAGAGTGGCAGTCAGGTTCAGCTGGTAGCAGCGGCTGACCATGCTGGGCATATACAGGTTGGCCACCTTGCATGCATGCATCTCCAGAGCAGCATCTGCTGGGGCATTCCCAGTCATTAGGCCCAGCAATGCTAGCTAAAAGCCATGGAAAAAAACAAGTGCAACACAGTGGAAGAGGAGCTAATGAGGCATCTGACTACAGGGAGACAGAAGGATTGGAAGGTACCATGTTAGAAGGTACTTCAGTGTGATGAACATGACTGTATCACACCGCAAAAGATACAAAGCCAGAGCAAACCAGTCCTTATTAGTTCTGCCATCCAAGGAATGATCTGCATATGCTGGGTTTTTCCCTTCAACTCTCTCAATCCATCTCCCATTTTTCCAGCTGGACTTACTTTTGCTTACAGCTCCTGTGTACAAACCCCTGTACTAGCACAAAGACCTACAGATAGGTATTCAGTCACCTGTTAAACAACAGGTACAGGATAAGCCCATGATTAAACATATAGTTGTATCATAAGCCAATGTTATATACAATGCAAACCAATGACATATGATAAACCATACGACAGATGATACGTAAGGGGACTTATGCAACAAGCCAATATGTTTATTTACATAAGCAAGTGCCAGTTCCACTTGCACACAAGAAATCGTAATTGAAAAGCATGGCCCTCCACTGGGCTCACAAAAAGAGTTCATGAGGGCACACTTAAGATGGAGGCTGCCTTTTCTTCACACGCTTAAGAAGACAAGACTCTGGTACTGATGAAAAAGCAGGTCTCTTTTCACAACTTCATGCGATGATAATAGGTGCCTGTTGACAGCTTCAGCTTCCTGTTGCAGAAAGGAGAGTCATTGTGAAGCATGTGACCACTTTCACACACATGTAACAGAGAGTGGACCTGAGACATCCAGTACGGCCACCAGGCAGAACCCTGGCAGACCCGTTTGCACTTTGGGAAATGATAATACATAGCCTGGCTTTCAGCAACTCCTGACATCCCTCTTTCCGCTCACTGCCATTTGCAATGCAACAGAACCAAAGCAATAAGAAAAGCTATTGCATCCTCCCTCTCCAATACTGCAGTCTTGGTAAGGTTTCTCATTTCTGCTTTGGAGGGGCAGGGTTTTTAAACAAAAGGCAGGGAGAGCTGCAGGAGCAAAGCCTGACTCGCAGGCAACGCTGCTACAAGCACAACAAACCCTTTGTTAGCTGCTGCATGCAGCCAGCAAAGCAGCACTTGAGCAGCCTGTATGGCAGCTCTGCAACTCCATCAAGCATCACGACTGGCATCAGCCCGTTTGGAAAAAGAAACGGTATTTCTCACCTATAACCCTCACTAGAGCAAAATTAGGCTGGCAGGATGTTTATAAATTAATAGCATTTAAACCAGAACAGGCAAACTGCTGTCCTGCCTGTGACACAACATTTCATACAAAAGAAAAGCTCCAGAAAAGAAAAAAAGAGAAAAAAAAGAAAAAAAATCAATCTTGAAGAAATGAATCTAATATGAAAGCCAAAAGACTGTGATACCTCTGCCCCAGGCTCCAGTAATGACAGTGAGTTGATTATACGAGATATGCCCAAATGATCATAATTACGATCTCAGATATGCCTAGATGTCACAATGGAGAGGAAAGCCAAAAGACCTCAAAGTCCTTGCTGCCCTGATTTTTAGGGAGGAAAGTGTCTGATCCCCCAGCCAGCTGGAAGGTATCAGCTATCTAACAGGGAGGACTCCTCTGCAGAGAACTGGCCCCATGTCTCCAAGGTTTTATAACCAGCCATGCCTCTCCCTGAGGCTTCAGAGAAAAATGAAATTAAAAAGTCCAGGATTAACCTAGGGAATCAGCCTCTTGCCTCCTGAAAGCAGCCAGCTGTAACCCTGAAGCATGAGACGTTTTTTAAGTCATTGTCTTAACGCAGAGCTGAGCTCGTGGAACATGTTGAGGGCAATGAGATCTCTGTTTTCCCCAACAGTTTATAAAAGAAGAGAGTGACAAAGAACAAATATAAATTCACAGATGTACAGATTGCACAGAAGAACTGACCTCCACAGCCATCCACAGAGATACTCACCAGCCTGTTCCCAGAGTCAGATTAAAGTGTATCCAATTGGATTAAATTCCTAGCAATGGCAAGTTTACCACCTACCTACACTGGGAAATTATTCCTATGTGTAATCACCCTCAGTGCATCTTTATAGTGATTGAATTTTTCAAGCTTTGATTTTCAGCAATTGGATCTGTTCTGTTTTTTTCTGCAAGACTGAAATCTACACTTGATTTAGTTGTTCTTTTGTTCCTAACACATTCATAATGCCTTCTTATTGTCTTAAGCTTTACTGGCCAGTAATAATTCCTTATTTCCTTTGTCTTCTCTAGAAGTCATTTACATTTTGTAGATTCAATTTTCATTCCTAGCTATGCCCCCCTTTTCCATACTTAACATTGATTTCTTGTTTAATTATCACCTTTGTGCCTTCTTCTCTAGGCTAGCTTTCCTCTCCAAGGTAACTTACTTGTGTGCTCATTAAAGTGTAGCCTTTAGAATACACAGCAGGATTTCCTTGAGAAGTCCCATTTTCCATTAAAACTTCCCCTTTTAGCACCTCAGTTAGGGAAACAAGTTGTTCTGATGAACCAGTCGATTTTAAGTTTCACATAATACTGCCTGATGCCAGAGTTTGTTTCTATAAAGCAGAAGGTACTGGGATACCCAGGAGTGTTTGGTGATCAGTGGCTGACAGTGCTTGGTGCATCATAAAGTGCTCGATGCAGACATTTGCAACTTAAAATATCCTTGAGATTTCCCTGAGATTAGATCTTTATAAAATTTAAGGCATTCTTTTTCCTAATGACATTCAGAAGAAGTCCTCATTCTGGATTGACTGATGGCAATGCAGTTTTTCCTCACACATTGTGGACAAGCCCTAGAAAGCGGTGCTCTCCTTTGTGACATAATGTGTCCCTTGCATGCCTGTAACAAATGCCCTCCAGTCCCACCTTCTGCTTTGCTGTTAGAGCTGAAATTTGCTCTATTTTCATGCTACACTAAAAATTTCAAATTCATTATCCTCATTAAAATTTTGAAATTACTAATTTTTTTAAAATATATCTTTTAAAGGTACTAGGGAAATATTTCAATCTAAAATACTAATTAAATAAAAATTATAACTATTTTTCATACTTCAATATCTGCATGTGCAATATAATGTGGAGAAGTCAACTGAAACAATTTCCTTGTGCAAGTAAACTGCCAGTGTTAGTGGTGGTGGTTTTCTTACTTGTTTTGTTGGGGTTTTTTTCATTCTTCACTGGATTCCAAAGTAAAACCAGAGTAGCAATGATCAACTTTTAACTACATCAAACACAACCCCCAAGTCACCGTTGTTAAAAAACTGCAGTACTTAAAAATGTTTTTAGATATCTTCTGGCTCCTCTAAACCAAAACAAACAAATTTCTTATCCCACCACAAGTTACCATATTGCATAGATATATGAGGTACAACAAGGAAAAAAAGGCCCAAGTGCTACCATGCTCAAAGCAAAAAGTATTGCAATAAAAAATTTAACTCAGGTAGCCCCACTTACTCACCAGCACCACCAAGATGGAGCCATTCAAGTCATGACTAATCACTTAACTCCAGGCAAGTTCATTCACATTCACATCAAAGGAAAGAAACAAAACACAAAGACCTAGTATGTCATAAGAATCACACTGGAGCTGGGCAAACACTTTCTTCTCCAAAGTTTTGAAGAATTTCTCTTTACTTCTGCATTTCTGACCCAAAGCGAGAAAAAAAAAAAAAAAAAAAAAGAGAGTGCACAAATGACAAAAAATCCCTGAGGAGGTACGGCACCTGCAGTCCCTAGTCTAAGATTAAACATCAAAAGTGTATTAAACAAAAATATCACTGTGGCAACATGGGAGTTTGAAGGAATCCCAGAATGTGTTGTGGCTTGTTACAGCCTCCTCCCCAGGGCACAGCTCAGGGTTGGAGCAACACGGGTCCAACTCTTCAAAAGAAGGCAAGAACTGAACCCAGGTCTCCTGTACTGTGGGTGAAGGCTGAAGTCATTGGGCTTTAGGGTAAAATAAGGAGAGCACCTCCCTTTTCTTGCAGAGGCTTTGTGAACTTCTGGGATTTGCTTTCATTATATGTAGTCAAAAATGAAATAGTATTACCGGGGGTGAAAAGGGCCAGGAGTGCTGGTGGATCACAAGCTGAAGACGAGCCAGCCTGGTGCCCTTGCAGCACTAAAGGCAAACTGTGGGCTGCCTCAGTAAGTCTGCAGCCAGCAAACCAAAGGACATGGCAATTATACTCTCCTCAGCACTTATTAGGCCACATTTGAAATACTCTGTCCAATCTTTGTCCTCCTAGCTCAAAGGAGACATTTAAAAATGGAAAAGGGTCTAGCAGAGGGCCAACAAGATGATTAGAGGACTGGAGAACTTGACACATGAAGAAAGGTTGAAAGAATTGGGCTTGTTCAACATGAAGAAGAGACAGCAGAGGTTGAACACTGTATTCCCACACTTAAATGGTTGTTATAGAGACGATGGAGATTCTCTTCAGAAAGATGTCCAGTGACAAGAGGCAATAGGCACAAGCTGCTTCAGTGGAAACCCATCCAGGTATAAGAAAAAATTATTCACCATGAGAGCAACCAAACTTTGAACAGATTGCCCAGAGAAGTGGGGAAAATCCCTGCAAATCACTGTGCTTCATGGGCCCCTGATTATGATCTCCATAGCTTTCTTCCAATCTCAGCTTTCGCATATGGTTTCATAACTATCAAGGTTTTGTTCTCACTAGAAAGCACAAAACAAATACAAATACTCACTGCTACTAGAAATACATAATTTTCAGTTAGGACTGCAGATCAAAAAGCAGACTTGTCATGTAGTTTTAGTTCAGTTACATCAATCCATTCTCTCTTTATTCACCTTCAGCAAGGACTTTCTAAGATACTGCTATAAACTTTGAAAGTAAACATAGAAACAATTAGCTGATTTTGGATGTCTTGTATGTTGTATCTTGAATTGTTGATAGGCACTTATTCAATTCAATCCTACAAGCCATGTATGCTATATGCTGTTTTCAGGAAGCAAACAGCAGGAGACAGTTTCTTTACTCACAATTTCAAGCATCTCTTTCTCAGGGTAACGTTGCAAGAGGTCCTCAAGTTGACGCTCTTCCTTGCTCCCTTTCCTGGGCCTTTCCATAGTGCTCCTGCCCCTTGCACACATCCACACAACCACAATAAAACTGATACCCTTATTTTCAGGATGTCAAAAAATATTCCTTAGATCATCTAGCTAAGGCCTTACCATGCCAGCCTGCTCTGGAGAGGAGAGTTGAAGACTGGGAACTATTCCCAAGTAAAAGGAAATCTAAGGATTTTGTTTCAGTTTAATTGCACAGCAGGCCTGAAACAGCTTCAGAGTGACAGGGTACAACTGCAATACCACATGCCTGTAAAACACCTAACCATTGCAGGACAGTGATTACCCTGTCAGTGCTATGCTGTATTCTACATTAATTACAAAGTACATAACCTACAGAGTCCTATTGGTAGCCAAAACCAGACTCGTTTTCCATTCGGAATGTTTCAAGAGTGAGCTCATAGGGAAGAATTCTGGACTAATTCTATTCACTATCTTGGGTGAATATATGGGGTGAACATATAGGACCATGCTTTGATGAAAACAAAAGATCGGTATCAGGGAATTTTACAGCTGAAAAATTGACAAAGTAGGAAACAAAGAAAATGGCACAGCCGTTCTATCTTGTAAACCACTGCACTTTAATTCACTTTATGTCCACATGAAAAACATATATATTATTAATATATAATTAATATTATTAATGATAAAAAAAATTGGTTATACATGTTGGAATGAAAATTAAACATTTACAAAATTGGAGACTGTATTTTCAACTCCAAAAGAAATTTTATCAGGTAAAAAGAATATGAAGCAGGAGAGAAGCACTACCATTGTATGCAACATTACCCAGGGCAAAACCAAATATTCTGGCTATCACAGCAAGGTTATCACCTTGATGTATCCCCCTAATAAACATAATATCCAATGGAAGCTCTGATCTCTGATAAAAGGCTTATGACAAGAAACATAAAAAATGAAAGTTTTGGTAGCAGCAATATATTCACCCTTATGTCTTCCTCCACACTTCAGAAACAGAACAGGGAGAGCACGCCTTTGTTCAGCTCATGCTGTAATTCTCTCATTAGTAATACCATTGCTGACAGCTCTGATGTCCTTACTTAAGGATGTTTGAAAACTTGAAAGAAAGTACAGGAAAAACTGGTGATACAGAAATCTTGCCTTACGGTTAGAAACTAAAGCTCCCCAATGAGATTTGCTTAACAACAAAAGAGGGCCGAGATGCCTTGATCCCAGCCTTTAAGTATTTTCATTGAATAATGTCCAGTGCTAAAGGCTTTTTTAATCCAGCAAAGATTCAACAAGTTAAGTCAAAGTTAAATTCAGACCACAAATAAAACACTTCACCTGAACAGCGAGTGTTGGTATAGATGTGGTGGACTCTTTGTTCTCTGCACTCTTTAAAATATGAACAAGACATCTTTCTAATGAAGTTAACCTTGAAATAATGGTCTTCAAGCAAGACTTATAGAGCAATGCCCTGTGGTCAAGGCTAATGCTGGACTGGATTACATCACCAAAATGATTGGGCTCTTCTTGTCTTCAAGCCTATGCAAGAATTACATTGAGTCGTGTTTGTAATTCACTCTAAGCATATTTTGTAAATAATTATTAAAAGTGTTACTACACTCTTACTGACAGATTGAGAGTTATTTTCATGTAAATGGGCTACTTTTATAAAGAACATTTTGACTACTGTCCTAGGACTCACAGATATAAGGAATTACATTTTAACTGGGATATAGGAAAATTTACACAAAGAAATTCAATGTCTGATCTGTTCAGTGCTAGCTGCAGAGGTCCTACATAGACTAAAAAATATTCAAGTAATTCTCTAGTGTCATATTTGCCTGAAACCCCAGCTGCTTTTTATGAGAGCTAAGAATCTCTAATATTCTACTAGTGCTTAGCTATTGGGTGTGTTAGTTTATGAGGATCAACAAAGAACATACCTTGTTTATTAACCTTTCATTAAACCCCTCACAAACTCAAACACTGGCAAGAGAACAAGAACAAAAAGGCACATGAATGTTATCAGGAAACGTATATATTTATCACTTTCCGATTTCCCCAGCACTTGACAGTCTACTTGATAACCATTGAATTTTCATTACTTTCATTGATTTGATCAACTCCTTTTAGTTCAGAACATGAATAAGATTAAATGTGAAGAGCCAAAATAAAATTCCCTTTCATAAAGCATTTGTCTTCATACAGAATTCACCAGCATAATTACACCCTATAGTTCTGATGGTAGAACTCCCCATGTGGACGTTTGAATTCTACAGGCATTCATGCAAGATTAAAAAGCATCCACAAGGCACAATTATACTACTATAGTCTCTGGTAAATTTCCTCATATAAAGAAGACCTTCCTATGTTGAAAAGAGAGGCTATTTGGGAGGAAAAAAAAGGGGGGGGGGAACAGAAAAGCCGTTTGATTTCCTAATGTAGAAATGTCATGAGGTTTTCTACTCCTCAGATACAACATGCTATGTAAGCATGCACAAAAAAAGATTACAAATATGAAAACAAAGGTTCTTCAGATGATTCATTTCAACAGACCTCTAGTCAAAGCACATTGACCCAAAATGATATCACAATTACGCAAGGATATTTACCAAGGTTTGAGAATTTTTAAAGATCTAGGTAATTTTGCCTTTTAATATCATGGGTACAATTGATTTGTGGCATATGTGATCACCAATTCTGCAAAGTAGCTTCTGTGAGCTATACTTAAGCAGCAGACTGTTTTGTACCACTGCATAAAAATGGATCTGAGCTCTCAATAGCATAATGAGCAAGGAAATGGCAGAATTACAGTAGGTTTTGTATTCTCTGCATAAAAGATGAACATAATAGGTCTGCTCTTACAGTAGTTCCTTCACCTTGTAGCTATGTGCTAGAAATCATGACTTCCAATGCTCAGAGTGCATAACAGGTTAAAAAATGTAGAGTCTGCAGAAATAAACTAAATTTAACTCCACATTTCCCCCAGGTTCTCATTATAGAAGAAAATTAAGGTTGTCTAGATTACTTTAACCGTGTGTTTTCTTTTTTAATATATTTCATTTCATTGAAGTACAATACTTTCACTGCATTTCCTAGGTTTCAATTATTTTTCTGTATACCTAATTCACTTCTGAAAGATTTTAACATGAATATTCTAATACATTCAGCTTTTACATAGTTTCTTGGCAGAGATTCTCCTTGGATTTCTTTCCTTTACAATTATTAAAAAATGTTATTCATGAGCACCACAAATACTATATGGTTTTAGTAATCAAAATATACAGGGTGAAATCGACATACTGCTTTTTAATGTCTTCATATCATTGTAACAGCATGAATGGTTGAAAGTGGTGAAGTTTAACATTGATTTACAATTGATCATTAGATCAGAGATGTAAATTATTATGAGAGGACTCAAGACTTTTTGTTTCTGAGTCCTAACTACAGTGAGGCATATTTAGAAGGTGGATGGAGACCAGCAGGAAAACATGACAGCCTCAGCACCAGTCACCCTGCACTATTCAGAACGTAAGTTAGTAAGTTAAGGGGTCGGGAAGGTAGCTGGGACAGGACTAAAAAGCAGCCAAGTGTTGAGAGAGCATCCATTTGCTGTATGGCATAGCTGAGTTCAGCTCTGTGTTGCGCCCAGGCCTGCATCTTCTACCTCCCAGAGGCACAGCCTCATCGTTACTGCCATGGAAGCTGGAGTATTTAATGAAAGATCCCTCAGGAAACAGGATGAAGAGCATCCTACCCTCGAGCAATCTATCTGCTCCTGACTAGCTGAGCTCCGATATCACAGTGGCCAGCCTTAGAGCTGTTGACCCCACCTTGGTTACTGGATATATAGTCACAATTAGTCACAGCGATACGGTTAATGGATTTCTAAATTTAAATCTGTATTTCTTCAATTCTATCCTGTACATAAAACTTGGATTAATTTTAGTTCTATGGTGAATCTGAAGGGTCTGTACTACTAATTTCTGAGATAATTCCTTACTAATTAAAGCAGCAAATTTCTTACAGCATCTGTCGAAAATAATTTTATTGAAACAGTGGGTGGTGGCATAAAATTAGGGAACATTCATCTTATAGTAAAGGAGGAAATAAGGTCAAGTACAAGAGAATATATTTTCACATATAAATCAGATAGGTTTCCTTTGCTTTTAGTACAACACAGATGCTATGGCTCGGGAGGGGAACCTGCTCCTCTATCACCTTTCAGAGGTTTAATAAGAAAACTTACATAAATTTTCTTGTAGCAATTTAAAGTACTTACTTCAACAGCCTACTGTGGTACAAACACATACCCTTTCTGTTTAACTTGCTATGTGGTCTGTATACTCCCACAGAGGAGCAGACCTAGCTATAGACACATGCTTGCTTCCTCCCGCTTCCTCCTGCTGCATCAGGCTACCTGCAGGATTCAGTGAACTCTACTTCAAAGCCTCCTTGCTCAAAAATTTCCACAGTCTCCTTGGGTCTCCTACCTTGTCTCCTAAATACAGTCAGACTACAGTACACAAGCCTTTGGAATAGATGTATACCAACACTGGAAGCGATTATTCTTAGCACAAGTCAGTTACGTGAGTTTCTGGAGACCTATGCAACGATCACTGTGACTATTCCTTAAAATTTTCCAGAGCCTCCTACACCACAATATTCAGGTACGTAAATATACACTACACATTCCTGCAACTAGTAGAGATGTCTCATTCACTCTTTAAAACAAAACCCAAACTTACCACCAGAGCTGTGACCAACACCTTCATGTTTAGTAAACAGTAGCAGCTGCATTTGTACTGTACATAGAAAAGAGAAGATGAGAAAATCCTGTGTTCTGTCTATAGCAGCACACACTACTGCAGAAACTCTTCTTCTGCACACTGAACATACAAAAAAATCAGTAGTAAAACTTTAGTATTCTTTATCCTCAGAATTATTTTGGTTTATGTCCTGGTAATACAATCAAATTAACCAGACATATTAAAAGGACAGTTAACAATGCTATCTGATCTGTGAGTGCACCAGCAACAACACAAGCTTTAAAATTCTACAAGCCATTTTGAGAATCAAACAAAGATTGACAGTATCTCTATTTTGTAGTGCCAACTTTCTGAACACTTCGCATTTGTCATGAAACATATGATGGTTTTGGCAGCAGTTCCAAGTTAGCACTGCTCCCCTCTGTGAAAGCCACTGCCTAAACGAAGGGCTAGATACAGTCTCATCCTCAACAAATGCGAAGTGTCGTTGCTCCACTGGTGAACTACCGCTGTCCAGGACAGGAGGTGGAAAGTGTGCAGGATTCTGCAGCACACAGAAAATAAGATCCTCACAGTTTTGTAGGCTGGACACACAGACCCTTTCTATCACTTTTCAGCAACTCCAGCTTACATTGTATCTACAGACTCACAGTAAGATGAGATAGTCAGAGGATTTAAACCTTCAATCTACGCTGCAAATCTGCCAGCCTCCTGTTCTTCAGAATGTTTCATCTCAGCTAAAAATTACCAGTTCAGAGGGATAAGAGTGCAGAGGTATACAGCTGACTGTAATGCATTCCACCAGACAGCCTTTATGAATTTTTTAGCTGAGCTTTCTTCTGTCCTTGTTGTTCTTGCCAACCACATGCAGAACACTTTAGAGACAATAGTAACTCCCCAGAGGTTCAAATGCACTATTCAATTCCCAACAATAAAAAAAATAAATATCCTTTTTTCTAAACTGAGTTTCATCTCGTATTTTCCCTCATCCTAAATTACAGCTAACACCCAGAACTTGCACTGCATAGCTGAAAAGCTAGCAGAAATTGCCACATTCAATTAGCACAGCAGAAGCAGCAAACTAGAAATAGGATTTCATTCACTTTAATTCACTAGTTGGTTGCCATAAATACTCGTCTGTAAAACACGGAATTCTAAATACTCCACAGACATTATTTTCCTTTCATGAAGATGTTTGTTTACTTTGGCAGTGATTCTCTTGGGAGAAACTCTAATGACTTCCACTACCAAAAAAACCCCAAAACAAAAAAGAAACAGAAAATGCCACTAGCAAGCAAGAAAATATTAGTCTAATGTGCTGGTTAAACTCCAGGGCAAAAAGGAATAAAAACAGAGTAAATCACTGCTTTGCATTCTTCTGACCAGAACCCATACCCATCAAGTCCAGCAGGCAAAAAAACTCTCATGATGGAAGTTGGGCTTTGAGTAAAGGAAGAAAGCTGCTCATCTCCTATGAATTATAAGATTTTTAGCTTTAAAAACAAACAAACAAAAACATAACATGGGCAGGAGAAAAACAGAATAAACTAAACTAGCTCAAATCCCTGGTGTTAAATTTTCCCACTGCTTTTAATTGCATTACAACACAGTGATCTAACAAAGGTTTCTTTCCCAGTTTTGCTATACCTGGGTGATTAATATTTTTTTTAATTTTAATGAACAAAGCTACCAGGAAAAAAGGTAAGCTCCTGTGACTCAACACAGCTCACTGCTGAAACAGACTTGCCTACCTCCTGCCTAAGAATGCAGGAGTATATTCAGAGTTTAAAAAAAGAAACCCAACTAACAAACCAAGAACAGAAAAACAGTGAAAGAAATGTTAAT
The DNA here is from genome assembly GCF_037157495.1 of Lathamus discolor. Lineage (NCBI taxonomy): Eukaryota > Metazoa > Chordata > Aves > Psittaciformes > Psittacidae > Lathamus > Lathamus discolor. The sequence goes on along the minus strand of NC_088884.1, from coordinate 149,990,907 downwards.
ATAAATCTTCAGATCGCTCTTTCCTGTGAAGCTTATTCTACATGAATAATCTGCAATCCCAGCCTGTCTTCTCCATTTTCATGGGAGCAAAAAATCATTAACAAAAATTAAGAGGAAGCAGCTCTAGGAAAAGTAATGTGACTTGTATATTTCAGTTACCAGCTAGAATAAGGTGCTGTTCCTGGAATGCATATGCACGCCCATTTCAAAGCTTAAACAGGGATGAAGCAGACACATGTCACAGACCACAGGACAGCAGACTGTGTACTTTCCTTAACAGCCTCAGCATTGGGAAGATCGAGACACATCTCTTAGAGCTTTTGCAACCACTGCAGGGCAAGCAGAGCTACCTAAATACAGAGTACTGACAAAAAGCCTGGGCAGAGGAGAAGATGCAGAAGAAGGAAAGATAAAACAGTAAATGGAATACAAGCACCCCACACAGAAACTCCTGGTTTTCTTGTAGCTGTAGAGCCTTAGAAGAGGGGTCAAGCGTAGCAGTAAATCACTGTAAACAGTGAAAGGCCTATAAATATTCTGGGCTGCAGAAACAACAATTTGCTGCCTTACAAGCAGCTGATGAGTTTACGCTGAGCCACTCCACTAGCAAAAGGGTTTCTGAAGTCAACTATCTGTAGCTATATTTACTTTTAACTATAACATGCAAAAAATAATCAGAAAAGCTGCTTTTAGTACTGGAATGAAAGCAAAGACACTTGTATGCAGCCCATGTTCAAAATCACAGCCATGGTGATTTTCCAAATAGCTAGTAAGAGGGAAACAGCAGATTCTAACAGCAGTCAAAGTTATTTTTTTGTATACATTAGGCTCTTGATATTCTGGTGTTCATGTTGACTCACAAAATGAGAAAGAAATTAAGTAACTCTGCATGCACATAGAAGTCTACATACCGTATCTATGCTTTAATCAGTTTCATGACTTACTACATGTTCCCCAAATCTTCAGTGGTGTCCAACTAGGAAAAGGTCTGGACTCTACCCCAAAAACATATACTTTTTAAAGAAACCAAACCCCCAGACTGCTCTGAAGTGGGTAGCACCTCAGCACAACCCCTTTCAGTTCTTATAACTGAAAGTTATAAAGTTTTTGTTCAAGCTGAAAAAATTGAACAGTGGGCCAAAATCCTCATATAATAATATCCTGTGGCTAACACTGGCCAACAGCAGGTGTTATTCTCCTGGGTTTATAAAAAGTAAAGAACCACTCAAGGGAAAAATTCAGAATCCCTGATGATACCTTTCATGTCACCCAAATGGCAGCCATTACAAAGCAAGAGCTGCTTTGTAATCCTTATAGTTCATTTGACTTGTCTTTATATAGCGTTATTTTATATAGTTTGTTGCTATCTGTCTTTGTATTTTCTCTTCCATAACACTGCTGGTTCAACTTACCATACAAAATTTAGCACACAGTGGATGATACAGGACACCAGACAAATAAGATGATCATTGTCTTTCAGGTACAGAGGAACCCAGGAGAGTTCTCAGCCCCAGCTCTGCCACAGGCCTCTGAGGTGAAGCTGATGCCTGGCACTTCTGGTGCAATGAATACACAGAGAAGGCTGATTAATGGCTCCAAGAACCATAGATGGGTATATGTGGGTTTACCATACTGACAGCTTGTTTTTGCAACATCCGTGTTTTTTCAATTTACATAATCTGTACAGCAATATTGCATATGGCTTAGCATTCACTTCTTGCAATGTTTGTTGTCTAGTCTAAGCAACTCATCCCAGCTCCATGATTCTCCAGCTTCCCCAAGTCATTCCAAAGAGGAGGGGGCTCTTGACAGCATGCTCCCTCCTTCAGGCACAAGCACACAGTCACTTTCCAATATCAAACAGAGAATGTGGACGCCAAGCATCTCAGTATCCCCTAAGGTCTGAAAAGGTGAATCTAAGAGGTTCCTGGGCTGCAAAAGGTTGAGGTAAAAAAGCCTGTTCTTACACATCTGTTTAGGCATCTATTTTCAGACACTATTACTTCGTACTAGCCCAATCCAAAAGAGCTCTCAAACCTTCCCTGGAAAGGGGTGGCTAAAATAAAAGAAAGCAGGAAGGACTCAAAGGATTACAAGCAAGAAAAAAGGAAGAAACAAAAACCCCAAACCATTAAGGCAAGAGGGTGTGAAGGCCAAATGGTAAAAAAAAAAAAATAAAATAACTCAAGAAACAGGAACCGGAGAGAGAAAACAAACAGAGCCAAGGACAGGACTCAGCACTTCCTGATGGCACTAAGGTGCCTGTTACAGACCTGGTTTGGTGGAGAAGCAGAATTTGAGGCCCCAGCATGCACCAAGGTGTCTCATATCAGTGGCAGAAGAGACAGGATATGCAGCCTGAAGGATTCCTGGTTTGACTTGGTACAGCTGTTCTTATTTATGTCAGAGTCAAGAAGAATATGCCACAAGACCAAGGAGCAACGAAGACCTCCTGCATTCTGCAATAAGATATAGCCAGAAGCTTTCCTTGTAACTAGGAGAGAGAGACATCAAGTTTCTCTCCATTCTATGATTCTGATTCTCTAAAGGTACCTGTATCAGGGTTGGATGAATCACAGTTTGGCAGCACCTGTCTTGTGTTTGTAGAAGATTAGGCACCTAATGCAGAGCAGATGCTTAGTTTTTACATGGTTAAAAATAGATGAGATTTATCCCATCAAAGCTCTTACAACAAATATGCACAATTGGGGTAGGTAGCTACCATGGTAGAGGTACACTGTCACAGAGGCTGTAAGTACTCTTGTCTTTAATTGAATGTAAAAAGGCCACTCACAGAAGCCACAGTAGCTGTTTGGATGGAAAAATCACTAGAATTTGGGCTTGATTTAAAGGTGAGTGGCAGAGAAGCTGACCGCTTACAAAAAAAACCCAACAAAAAAACAACTCAATGAGTTCCTACACACTTTGTAGAAATAGGCAGCTGCTTATAGGAGAGACTCAGCACAGCGTTGCTTCCACCCTTGCAAGAGCCTGAGAACACCCCAGGTAGAGGACAGCTTCTGTTGAGGCTTGCACATAACTGAGTGGCAGGCGTAGGACATGAACACAAAGGGAGGCCGGATGCTACCAGCTCTGCAGCTCACAAAGCTAGTGCTTACAAGGACTGCGCCATGAAGCAACTCGCTATTCAGAGAGGAACCATTACTCGGCCAGCAACATTTACTCAGCATGTGATCATCACAGGGCCTTGGTCTGCACTCTTTATTTATTACCGCTTGTAAGACAGACGGCTGCAGTTGTTGAAACAGATGCCAATATAATGAGAAATTCTGGTGCACAAAGCCATAATACAGCAAAAATAACTGTTTATTAATTGTTCTATGCTGCAAATGTATTTTCGTCTCTACCCTGCAAGATGGCATGGATACCCAAACACACACACTCACATAGGTCACAGTCACATCAGAGATCACTGCAGATGTCAAACCAATGTTTTGCTTCCTTTATATTCTATACGTGTATGACAAACACACACAGATTTAACAAACAAGAACTGTTACGCTGGGTCAGACCAGAGGTCCACCGGCCGAATGGAAAGCAGTCATCCTGCCTTTGACAGTGGCCACTAATGGATGCCTAGAGAAAAGCACAATAGGTCAAACCTATAATGGCACTTCGCCAATGTATTCCCAACAGCCGTGTAGCCATTCTCTCTACAGCTTTCCCACAGCACAAAAGGAGCTCGCTTATGTTGGTCTGCTCAGGGATACCTACATCTACAGCTGTTACATCTACAGTTGTCACACCATTTAATGAATTTTTGGCACGAAAAGTTCCCAAGAGCTGTTTCCAATGGGTGGAAAGGGTAGAACCCCACGTTTAACACTGTTTGCCCAGGAAATGCCTCAAAAGGCACCACCGCGCCGCCAGAGCTCTGGGGGACCCACAAGCGCGGGACGAGGTTCGATGGCAGCACCCGGGCAGAGAGCACAGGGTGACCGACCCTCCCTGCTACCAGGGGACCAGGAGCCCCGGAGCCGGGCCGGGCCCCGGCGCTGCACTCCCGCCACAGAGGCACGGGCGGCCGGGCCGCTGTCACCCGCGGCGGACCAGCCCTGAGGGGGCACGAGCCCCGCGCGGCCGGACGACCACTGAGGGACCGGCGCCAGGGGAGGGCGGGGCGCGGGGCGGGGCGCGGGGCGCGGGGCGAGGGGCGGGGCGGGGGGCGAGGGGCGGGGCGGGGGGCGAGGGGCGGGGTGGGGCGGGGGGCGGGGGGCGGGGCGGGGCGGGGGGCGGCACTCCCCACCCCTTCCTTCTCGTGCCGCCGCGCTCGCGCCCCACCTCCTCTCGCCTTCCCCCCTCCCCTCGGCCCGCCCGTGGCGCGCGGCCTTGCGTCAATGCAAATGAGCGGCGAGAGAGACGAGGGGGCGGGGCGCCGCTGCCCTGCCTGGGCGAGCGCCTGCTGGGGGGGCAGCCCGGGGCGCCAGCCGTGGCGGCCTCGCTCTTCACCCCGCGTTCTGTTTGCGGACGCAAAAAGCCGGGCGCGCCCGCCTTTCGTCGCGAACGAAATAAAATCCCTTGATTTCAGGTACCGAGGCTAGATACGCCGCCGCAGCCCAGCAGGCCTCCAGGGCGTTTCTAAAAGGCTGTCACTTTCCCCCCCACACACACAAGTGGTAGCGGCAAGCCCGCCGGTGAGGCGCCGTGCGCGGTGCGTTGGTCACCGCAAGCGCCCCCGCACCCCGGAGCGGGCATTGGAGCTGGGCTCCGGGGGTGATGCATTATTCATGAGGGGGCGGAGCCGCCAGCTCATTACCGAGGTCGACCGTGCGCGCGGGGAGGTGGGGCAGTGATGTCACTGTGACGAATGTTCCGACGTTCTTAAGGGCCGTGCAGCCGGCTCCAGCCCGGCAGTGGGGGCGGGGGAGGTGGCTGGCGGAGGGCGGAGCTTAGCTGAGGGAGCCGGGTCGCTGCCGTGTGGGTGCCGGCGGCCTCGCCGATTCCTCCCGAGCTCGGGTTCCCCGCTTCCCCCTCCGTTACGGGGTAGCGGCTGAGGGGCGGGCGGAAGAGTTACGGGGGACTGGGGGCAGGTCGGCCGGGTGTTTGTGACGAGCTAGCGGGTTGCTGTGGGTGCGACGGCAGGCGAGAAGGGCCGCACGGAGGGGATCCCGCCGAGCTAGAGACTTTTCTCCTATAAAAAAAACACTGATAAAAATAGAACTATTTATTATCAAAAAACTCCGGCATTGTTAAAACCAGTGCAGCGGAGTCATGGCAAGAAAGAGGGCTTTATTCCAGAGAGTGGCTATTCCGCGGGTTATATAGAGGTTCGAGATAGGCTGGTGTTGGAAGCCCCGCGCCCCCAGATCACTGACAATTATCTTTGTCTCTTCAAACTCCCGGGGTAGGGGTTCGCCAGGGGAGCTCCCTCCAGTGCATGGGGGATCGCAGCCCCGGGCTCCCACAGACGGCGACCTCCGGCAGTAACCCACTGTCGAGTGTAGGAGGTGCTGGCACCGCCGGGCCCTTCCCTTGCCAGGCAGCGGCGGCCGCCTCTTGTTCCTCCTCCTCCTGTCCCTTCTCACCCGTTGTAACCGGTTCCTCCGGCAGCGGCGGCGTGTCCGGTGGGTCGCCGCCGCCCTCTCTGCTCCCCTCGGCGGCCGCCGCTGCGCATCACCAGAACATGCAGGATGAGCTGCTCCTGGGGGTGACACAGCAGCAGCCGGGCAGCGAGAGGCTGGGCAGCAACCCCGCATCAGGACACCCCCCTCTCGGCCACCCCTCCTCTGACTTTAAACCCAGTCTCAGCCCCCACCAGGATTTAAACAAGCAGCAACCGCAGCAGCAACAGCCGCCGCCTCCTCAGCTGAGCCAGAAGAGGAAAGAGTTTAAGCAGCAGCCGCTCAGCAGCCCAGCCCAGCTCGGCAGCAGCCACCCCCTGAATAACCACCACCCCCCAGACTATCATCACCACCCCCCTCAGCAGCAGCAGCAGCAGTTCAGCCACCCCACTGACAAGTACCAGCAGCAGGAGCACAGGCAACAGCAGCAGCTCCAGCTCCTCAGCGCTCACCCCCCGGAGCCGCCGCGGACGGGCGACTTCCCGCACCACCGGCCCCTCAGCCCCGCCGAGCGCAAGGGCGGCGCGGACAGAGGGGGTTCCGAGCTGCTCGCCCCTTCCTGCCCGGGGGGATCGGTGTCCGCGGACCCCAATGTGGGGGTGGCCGCCGCCTCCTGCGTGAATCCGCCTCCGTCTCCTCCTCATCTGCAGGCGAGAGCCAAGCTGCCCCCCATGGAGTCCCCCCCGAACAGCCACTTGCTGGGCAGCCCCGGGAACCTCCTGCCCGGCGGGCTAGGCTCTGGCTTCAGCAGCCTGCAGAGCCCGGAGATCCCCAGCCCCCATCACCAGAGCGGGGGCGGCTCCTCCTCGGCGGCTTCCCCTCCTCCTCCGCCGCTGCCCGGCTTCGGCACCCCCTGGTCGGTGCAGACCTCGTCGCCGCCTCCGCAGCAGACGCAGCAGCCTCCGGTCTCCAGCGGCGGCGGCGGGCAGATCAGCGCGATGCCGCCCCCGAGCCCGGAATCCGAGACCAGCTTCTACCCGGGGATCCCGTCATCCATCAACCCCGCTTTCTTCCAGAGCTTCTCGCCGGTGTCTCCTCACAACCCCTGCGCCGGGCCCTTCAGCAGCCCCTTCTCGGCCGCCGCCCCCCCGCCGCCGCCGCAGATGAATTTACCTCAGCAGCAGCAGCAGCAACAACAACAGCAGAACCGGAGATCCCCTGTGAGCCCCCAGCTCCAGCACCAACACCAGGCGGCCGCGGCCGCCGCCGCCTTCCTGCAGCAGAGAAACTCCTACAACCACCACCAGGTACCGGGCGGCGGAGGGAGACCAGGGCAGCCGCGGCGAGCCCGAACGAAGGGGAGCCCCGGGGAGGGGAGGAGGACGTGGGGACGTGAGCCGGGGGGGGCTCTGCTCCCCGCGTTTCCCTGGCAGCGGGAGCCGAGAGCTTTCTCCGTCCCCGCTGCCGGCGCTGGGTGAGGCTGCGCGGCGGTGACAGCCCGGCGAGACCGCGGAGGCAGGGTGGGGCCGGGCCCGGCCCGGCCCGGCCGCTGTCGTTCCGCCGCGCTCGGCGGGCCGGGAACCGCCGGTGGCTGGTCCGGGGACACGTGCAGCCCCGGCCCCGTGCGGGGCCAGGCTGGACGCGGCCGTAGCGGTCGGGCCGGGAGGGTGTTGCCAGCGGCCCGCCTCGCGCCCGGCCGGTGCTCCGCGGTCGTTCCGGGTGGCAGGTGGCGGGGCTGCCGCTTCAGCCGCCTCCTCTGGGCTGTGGCCGCCCTCCTCGGTGCGCCGCCGACTACCCGGGGACGTCGTTTATTTTCGGGATCAGAGGAGGCGGTTTCCCCTCATAAAAGAGGATAAACGCTCATTTTCTTGTCAAGGGGTTTCGCCGTGAAAGCATCCCCATTGCCCTCCCCCCCCCCCCCCCCGCAGTCGCCTGCAGGCAGCGCGGTGTCCTCGGAACAATGCGCCTGACAGCCCCCCGGCGCCGAGCGGTGCCTCCTCCTGGGAAGCCCCTTCCCCAGGCTCAGACCTGCCCTCGCACCCCGTCGGCGTGCTCGGCCGGGCGGGCACCGAAAGCAGGTTCAAAAGGAAAACTTGTCAACGTTGTTGCTTTTTCAGGGGTTTCGCCCGAAATTACTTGGTTTTGTATCCAGAGACAGCTCTGTTTCGTGTTACCGTAGTTCTGCTACCTATTTTAGTCAAGCGGCATAATGATCCCGTGTTAAAATGGGAGTTTGCGTTGCTTCCTGGAACAAAATACTAATTGTAAGAAGTTGCAGGAAAGCAGATTCATGTTAATGTTACCTGCTAGTGCATAATAGCCACATCTCGCTCCGATCACCTGCTCTGTTATGAAAGGCTGAAGTTACACAGGCCTCATCTTAATTTTTCTTTCATTATAATATTAAATCCTGACAGTTTTAATCTGTAGAGCTGGATTTGGAAAGCATTTCTGTCAGGATTGGAATCTCACAGTAAGTGTGCCGGTCCAAGAACTAATTTGGATGCTTCGTGGTTAAGAGCTAGTTGTCCTTAACATCTATCATAATCCTCTTCAAACAAATTCCAAAGCAATTTTCTGACAGTGAGGTGTACAGGAATTTTCTCTCAGTTATGAGTTGTAGGTAAACTTAAAACAGTGCCATGGCAGCATAGCTAGCAATATTAGAGGCTTGTTAACATTTGGCATTATCTCTTCAGGTTTGTTTCACAATAGAATGCCTGCCTCTCCCAAAATTCCAACCAAAGTATTAAAATTTTACAACATAATTATCTATAATTATATAGAATGGGATGTTTTCCTGATTACTTGACCAAAAATGACTTTAGCTGGGGGTTTTGTTTGGTTTGTTTTTGGGGGGAGGAATTGTTATAATTTTGTCTTACTGTTTTCAGAAAGTTTTTTCTTTCTAATATATAACATACTGACATGCTTTACATTTCTAAGTTATTAGAGTTACAAGCTGAGGGTTGCTTGCAGCTAAGCTTAAAGTACTGCGCTTTGACCTCACAGAATAGCTAAATATAGAACATTTCCCCCCCCCTCCCCCCCACATTTCTTGTTTGAGAAAAAGCCCTTCCAAGAACAGTCAGATTGGAAAATGTTTAAGATAAATACTATTCCTCACTGTCAATCAGGCTCAGTGGGTCCACCTCTTGGTAGTATGACAACAACTATAGGTCACTTTTTAGCACAAGCTGTGGCTTAGCAATAAAAATTTACAGTCCTGTAAAAATCTTCCCTCAAAATAGTGCTTCCATTTTCATACCGAGAAATACAGTGCAGTTTAGATACAGAAATGCTTCGTACTGTGTCCCTGCCCATGGCGGGGGGGATGGAACTTAGATGATCTTAAGGTTTTTTCCAACTCTAACTATTCTGGGGGGGATCACTCAAAACCCTGCAAAATTCCACAGGTAGTCCCATTCATTACTCCAGAAATACTTGAGCAGCAGGTTCAGAATAATGTGTTTTCGTGTGTAAGTGTTAAGACGGCTCCTTCAAACAGATTCTCTGTACAATAATCAGTGCTCTTCCTGCTCTTATATGGTAATACTGAGATGATACTCAAAATACTGGGGGGGGGGGGGTTGGAATATCAACCTGCCATCTGAATTTTAATTTTTAAATTTCTACTCGCTGTAGTGAAGTGCTGCTACTCTCTGTTAGTAGCAGAATAATAATTACTATTTTAAGAATTATTTTAATTGACCTTTTTTCAATTCTTGTGTTATTTTTGCAGAAATTTCACCATTTAATACCATGTAATACCATGTGATGTATAAGAAAATGGTCTCTTGGTGTTTTGTAACATGGTTTTACACCCTAGAATTGTTCTACTGCATAGCTTTAAAGAATGCTACCAATTATAAGATGACAATCTAAATGGATTGCACAAGCACTGTGGTGTTTTTTGGGGTGGGTGTATGGAGGAGTGGAAATGAAAAATTCTTTATGATGTTGTTTTCTTCCTTGCCTCAGTAATTAATTTACATGTTATCAAGAAATAGTGGTTTATAGAAATCTCTGTGCATTGGTTATTTGGTGGTTGGTTGTTTTGGGTTTTGGTTGTTGTTGGGTTTTGGTTTTTTGTTGGTTTTTTTTTTTTTTTCAAATAAAGTGACATTTCAAGTATTTTCAAGTAATACAGATGAATCTTTGTTTTTAGCCTCTTCTGAAGCAGTCGCCCTGGAGCAATCAGAGCAGTGGCTGGAGCACAGGAAATATATCCTGGGGAGGAATGCATGGCAGAGACCATCGTAGAACTGGAAACATGGGAATTCCAGGAACTATGAACCAGATCTCTCCTTTGAAGAAGCCCTTTTCTGGTAATGTCATAGCTCCTCCTAAATTTACTCGCTCCACTCCATCACTGACACCAAAATCGTGGATTGAAGATAATGTTTTCCGAACTGACAACAACAGTAATACTCTCCTTCCTTTGCAGGTAAGGTTGGTATGTAGCTGCTCATAGTCTTTGTTCATTTTAAAGGAAAATTAAACAGTCATTGTAGCCCTGATAGCTGGTTTGAAAATTGTGTATTTCTGTATTATTTGTAGTGCTAAATTGCAACTAACCCCAGTATTTTCAGAGTATTCAGCAGTATGTGATTCTCACAGTTAATTAAGAATGTTGACTGTCAAAAAAGACAGAAACTGGAGCTGCTGATGAGCAATAGATACAACAAAATATGTTTAATCCAGCAAGTGTTTTCTGCCTATAGTAGCACTCGTATTCTTATCCATCTAAAACTCGGACTTTTTGTTCACTTGTGCTCGTACATAAGTTTCCTTACTTTTGTAGGTGGCGCTGAGTCTTTGTCACATTCATCTTTTACTGGTGTTTTAGGCTGACATTTGCATATTAGTGAGATTTTTATTCCATTCTAACAACTTTTGTGTTAATGTTTTGGCTATAAGCCCTATGGTTTAGAAGTGTCAAACAGGAGGAGTGTGTCTTATAACTAAAGGGTTCACCTCCTGAATTTTGTCAGTGACATCTCATGTGACTTGAAGCAAGTACACTGGCTCCAGCCTCAGATACCTCTTGGTAAAATGTTATTTTTACCATTCCTTCCTAAATTCATTTAGTCGTAACATTTCTTGTTAGTGGAGACCTTTATTATTTTGGATCCCAATCTCAGTTGCCATTTGAACAATTTTTAGTTTTGTTTTCTCTCTCACAGTGAACCACTGTATTCCAGCAAAAGTAAAAAAATATTATAATGCAGAGAAAATAAAGAGAACATTTCTTTCTCTCCATAAAAGGCTAATATAATATAGTTGGGTTTTTTGTTAGGTTTCACACACAGTCACCTGGAGTTTCATTTGTTGTAACTGTTGCCATATTTGAGTAAAAACAGCTCTATTTGCATCATTTAGCAAGCTAATCCTCATGTAGCTGTAACAGTGGTAAAAGGGTGTTCCCTGGGACCAAATTTCTCACCAGAGTTCCTATTTTTCTTACCATTTTGCTAGTGGACTTCTTTTTGGCATAAGAGGCCATGTCCTCACTCTGTCCAGGTGAGCTCTGATGCTTGCAGTATTACGAAGGCTAATGGTGACTTTCAGACATACCTAAATTCTGTGCCAGGTGTATGCACTGGACCTGAAAATTTACAAAGGTATTTGCCTGTACTGTGAAAATCTGTTTCATTAAGTAGCCTTGCTAGCTGGGATATCATAGTTGAATACTTTTTGTGTGGATGGAATGATGGGGGGGAAAAAAGGTGACATTCTTTATATGTTAAACCTGATCTGTTAAGGAAAATGGATTACAGATAGGTAATGATCTGTGGTGGAGGGCTTTGAGGATAGTTGAAACACTGACATGTCTCCTGAACAGCAACAGATTAGAAATACTAATGCCATCATATGTTCAAACTGCAGTGACATATGTATTGGTATTCATATGCAACTAAGCACAAGTTGTGAACGTATTTACTCATTCAGTATGCCTTACAAGTCAGGATGACTATTGCTTTAAACTTTCAGAAGCTTTTACAGTGGTCATCTAATATAGATGAACTAATTTTGTGTCTAAACAAAAGCCTTGTGCATGCAAACTGGAAATCATTTCTATGTAGTAAGGTAGGAAAAAATCTTGCTTATTATAATAAATTACATCAATGTTTCTGTTTGAGGATTGGGGACTTTTAGTTTTGTGAAGAGACAGTGTCAAAGTGAGAAGGTGGGCACACATAATTGTTGGTTTTGCCTGTGAGCACCAGCACCACTGATTAGACAGACCTGTTTGGCTATATTTATGTTATAGAACTATATGTACTTAAATCTCCTTTATATGTATAAAGTCATAGTTGCAGAACAGAGTAAAACCAATCCTCTTTGAAAAGGTGCAGTGTTATCTGTTGCTATTCTAGAAATGCTTGATGTTTCCTTTGATCCCTTTGCTGCACTGAAATAGTGTTCTTATTTTTCGGTGATTATGCTATTGTTATATAGTTAATTCCTTACGATAACTGTTACATTTTGCACATCATAATGAAAAAGTTAAACAGAGCTCGAAGCTCTCATGCTTATTTTCATCAGGACTTGTGCTGGCAATTGCGATGCTGTCAAACACCCATCTTGCTAATTTGTACTGTGCTTGTCTCCTTCCATAAAAGGCTGAGGTATTTAGATTGAGGAGTCTTAAAGATACAGTAGCAATTTCAGAAGATAGTAAAAAATAGCAGTAATTAAATTTTATGCCATTTGGAAAGTCTCTCACAAAAGCTTTTGCGTATGTAGAAGTCACCTATTTCTTCCAAGCTTCCACAAAGCGAACGCATCTTAGCAGGCATGTTGAATGCATACTGCATCATTCACAGTATTGCAGAATACTTTCCCACATGATCATGCATCTTTGTTTTAACTGTAGTAGTCATTTGGTATGTCAGGGGACAAAGCACCTCTCCTCTAAACTTTAGCTAGCTCAAGCTTAGCAAATGAAATATGGTTAGAAAAGCCAGTGTCCTCACTGACTAACTTTCTGTAGATTATTTAAAACATGGTAGCAGAACATTAAAATCTTACCTTAATTTTTGCTAAGTCCAAAAAGCATCGAGTAGTGTCAGATGCTCATCCACTTCCTTTAAAACATGTACCTGATGCAAACAAGATAAACCACAAGAGGAATCATATTCAAATTCAGTGTTTTTCCCTTCTATGAAACTTTTTTATTCTTTGGTATTTGCATTGATGGATGGTCCCCAGTATAGAACTGATGTAAATTCTGATGAAAATAATGTTTCTTGGTGTTAGGCTAATATACCAGCGGCAATGAATGTCATTACTGATAGCTAAGTAATTATGTGTATTGCTTAAAGGGATGAAACCAGATTTTCTGTACTTCATAGTTAAAAGTGAAATATATCCCACATGAAGTTAAACTCAGTTGCCACATTAGCTACAGCAGTCTCTCAGGGGAATTTTCTGAAGTTCAGAAGTTCTTGTTTTGTTTATAAATAAAAGTAGTCAAACATCATGGGAACACTGATTGAAATGTGAGCAAATTAAGCCAATAGCCAAGTTTTTCTTTTGTGACTCACTGTAAGAAGCTTTTTGCTTTTCCTTAGGTTTTTAACATAGCATGAGCTACATGAAGAAAAGTTCTTTCATAGCCAAAATGAGGTGTACACTGATTGCACTGTTATAGGTACTTCACATATGAAATGGGTTGTTGCCTTGCACCGGAATCATTAAAGAACAATTAGAAATCTTGCCAGGTATTCACACCATCTAACTTAAGCATTTAATTGAGAAGCCTATTTCTCTCTCCTTAGAATCTAGGCTCCTTATTTAGATAATCTAATTCTCTAGAAGAACATACCTGCCACCACTGACCTTATATAGCCCCTTGGATTCCTGTTTAGGCACTTATGTTGCATGTCAAGAAGTTAGACAATATGAATACCCTTATTCTCTGCTCTAAAACTAAAAAAGAAAAAAAAAATAGGCTGCAAGAGCTACAGATGAGTTTCTAACACCACATACTGTTTTCACCCCACAAAAAAAAGCCTGCAAGCATTTCCGTGTCCAAAATGCAAGAGCAGAAATCAGCGTGAATTCATGTATTTCATTTACATTCCTTGTATGAGGAAAGTAATTAACCATTTCTAGATCTTTTTATTTTAAAAATTGCAATGCCTGCTACCTTGTTTTGATTGCAAGCTTAGTATTTCTTACTACCTTGCAAGTTAAGATTATTAAAACCTATTGAAACAGTTTAATAATACACTTCAGTGCTTAACTGTTTTTATTCTGGTGAAAACACGGCTTTCTATGAGTTTAGTTTAGTGTCTCTGAAGTTGAGGAAATACACTTCACGTCTGGGTGTTTTTCACCTTGATTTGTCCTTCCTGTTTGTTCAAACAGTGCATGCAGTGTTCATGGTCCTAAAAGCTGAGCTCTGTTATTTTCTGTTTAATACAGCTCTCCAGGTGGGGATTTGTATGGTAAGGTACCATCTCTCAAAAATGCCGATTAGTTTTGGTTTTTTTTTTTTTTAATTTATTTTTCAAATGTTCTGAAGTTTTCAAAGAAAAAAATGTTGCAAAATGAGTTTTAACAACAGGTGGTAGTTTTAGATATTTAAACTGATGTCAAAATCTGTTCAGAGGATTTTAGATTCTGAATATGACAGTTTTAGTACAGTTTAGTAAATGTACCTTAACAGTTTAAATGTCTAATCTTGATGCTACACATATCAGTCAATATTAGATGAACAGAAAGTTGCTAGATTTGGGTTCTTACTGCCTTATTTTGACTCTGTGTATGTGGCCTGTTTCTTCAGAAGTTTGGAGTGTTTGGCAGCTGATTTTAAACCTGAAGGCATTGCAGGTGTCCAGCTGCTACATTCTCTTAGTCTTCAGACTATTGTAATTGTGCAAATGCTGATTAATAAGCCAGGCTTGACCAGGTTGTTTTTACTAAGGCGAAACCTGCAACAGAACAGTGTCTTCAGGATTTCTAATGCAGTAGATTAAATCACCTGGGGCTGATTAAATAACATACAAAGCCAGATATTTGAGCACTATACTGGGGATATCTCTACCTGGAGGAAATGGAGTGAGTGCTGTCATACTTAGAACTTCAGGATCAAGACTTGAATAAATAGTATTGGGAGCCACACAGATGAACAGTTCAAAGGGATTAGTTAGCAGAAAGTTTGTGGGGCTTACCATACAAGTGTGTTTATGACTTTATATGAACTAAGAATTCTCTCCTACTGTTAAAACTTCTGCAGTTATACAGCTCATTCTATTAATGCAAGTCAAAAACAGAGTTAGGAAAATTCAACATAATGTTTAGCAGCCGTGATAGTATAGCAGTGATGTGTATACTTAGTAAAGTGTTTCACCTCATACTGTCTGCCACAGCATAAAGCATAGTTGTTCTCCTAAGTTGAAATGCCATACGGTCTGATGTATTTAAATTTAAGCAATCAAGACTGTATAGATGTTTCAGGGGGTGAGGAGGGAGGAACCCAAAACTTGAATAACAGCTTCCCCCTCAAATGTCTAATTGTTCCTTTAGTTATTTTGTTGAAGCTATTAATTCACAAATCTTCCAGATTCTCCTCGTAAGTCAATCTTGCCAAGCCTTTAATCATCTCTATAATGTGTCTGGCTTGTTTCCAGTTTATGAATGCATATTCTTGAGCTGAAGTACTCCAGTATGGATACAGTACATGCGGTTGGGGTTTTTTTGTTCATTTTTAAATGTTTATGTAGTTGGGAAGTAGGCATGTCTTTGCCACAGGACCTGTTCTTGGTGCATTTTAGGCTCAATTTACTGACTTACATAGCTCATTTTGTCATTTAACTTCAAAACACTTCTGTCAGGTTGACCATTCACAGATGTCTACCAGATATTGTAGTTCATCTTTACCACTAATAATACCATGGAAAGTAACCAAGCAATTTCATGTGTCTACTTTAAGCCTTCTTCCTTGCTTTTTTTTTTTTTATAGAACTAAAATTGTAGTAGTCGTGGGTTTTCATATTAAGTTTCTCATTTACATTAGTTATGGTTTCAACAAGGGGCTTATGATTATAGTATGTTCTCACTAAAATGAGAATGACTTGAAGTTTAGATCTTAGCAAAGAGGATATTTTAGCAGTAATAACAATTAAGTACATCATATTCTAACATTAACACAGTACTATATTCAACTACTCTGAATAGTTTATTATTAAATCAGCTGTCACTTTCTAATCTTAGAACATATTTTTATTCAGGGGTCAGTTTTAAGGTGCAAAAATGGAACCTGTTAACAATTCTAGTTTAGGAAGTGATTTCTTAAAAGTTTCTCTAATTGAACTTTTAAAAAAATCAGTTAATTCAGGAGGTCAAAACTACTGAGTCTTTTTTGCAACCAGCTAAGACCATACTGGACAATGACTAGAAGCTTTATGGCTCTGTTTCCAGCCCCCATCGGATTCTTTAGAATACAAAGGGACATGTAAAGGAGCATGTTTTGAAGATACTGGCATTTACTAAATTTAATACCTGCATTAGAATTTTTTTTTACTACAAGCAGTCCTACAGCTGAGTGTTTTGAAGTATATGCCCAAAATTCAATGTTGTTTAGCTTCTTAACTATGAATGTTTTTGGTTTTGGGTTGTTGGTTTTTTTTTTTTTTTTTTTTTTGTTAAAGATTAGTAAAATTTTACTCAGTGAATAGTTTCGGTCCTTGTATTCACTTTATGCATGACAATATACACACTTTGAGATGTGACTGCACTGAGTTTATGCAAATGCTCAAACAGGATAATCTTTGCATAAATTGTGTGGATATATTTAGAAGTCCTAAATAGATTGTGCCAAGAACAATTATTTGTTCAACAATTTAGTGTTGAAACTTTCTCATCGGAGAAAGCTGTCCTCTTGCCATTCATTCCACATGTAGATGTAGGAGGGGAGAACTTCTGAAGTGCGCACTCTGAAGATGGCTTTTTGCATGACGTTATCAAAAAGTCCTTCTAGCACTAACTATATTCTATGGGTAGGATACTCCATGCTTCTATATTGTGTAAATTTGTAAAAATTCAGAAGCAATTACCACTTTTCTGTAAACTTCCTAACACAGTCTTAACTTTTAAGTTGAGCTGACAATTTGTCACTTAGACATGTATCTCTGAATCTTTAGCTAATTATACCAAAACCATGGTCTTACGTCTGCTATGTAAGAATGCAGTTGTGATTCTGGTATTGGAAAGGTAGGTCAAGCAGTATTCAAATGTTTATACATTTAAAAAGGAAAAAAAACCTAATGTGAGAATTTGTAGCGCTTGGGACAAGTTAACTATTGGCTCTGTAGATAAAACCCCCTTAGCATTATGTTGTGACATTCCACTGAGATATGGACCTTCCGACACAGCAAGAGTTCGCTTGCTGCTTAGCGTAGGACTATTGAGCCACAGAGGTGAGGGAGATGCAAAATACTTTACAGGAATTCAGCTTTGACAAAAGGAGCTTTTGGAGTCAGGATGATACAAAACTTGTATTAACATATAGGCTTTTGTAGCAATGCCTTTGTACTGCTGATTATCTTTAGTTTCATTATTTCAACACAATCGATTAACAGTTATCTCCTAAAACAACCTGGACTGACTTTTAAAACAATACAGAAATAGTTCTAATTCTTGGGACTATTTCCATGTTGTTTTAAAAGTAGTTCTGGGTTGTTTTAGAAGCTAATTGCTTATCAGCCATGTTGAAATATTGGAACTAAAGGCAGTCCCAAGAATTGGGGACTAATTTCCCTGTGCATGGAAAGCTATGTAAAACAGTCAAGTTCAGTGACAATATTTTTAGTGCGTGTCTTGACGATCAGGCAAAGTCACAGTGGAAATTTTCTGGTTAAGTAGAGCATGCTGTAGTAGAACTGTCTTTATGAGACCATTGCAGGCTCTTTCTACAACAAAAGTTGTAGAAAATCTTTGCTGATGAGACCTACAATATTGAAATACTTCTAAGTTCTGCTTTGAAATCAAAGCTTCATAATTGCGTAGATAACTATACTCTTTAAAGATATGATTTGCATATTTGGGGAGCACAGAGCAGCTTTTTATCATTATAAGGCCTAGTTGCACAAAGGTTTAAAATCAACCTCATAACCAAAGAATGACTTAACTCGTTCTGAGATAGTTAAATTTGTTATTGTTGCTTTATAGTATGTAGTATCAGTGAATTGGAATAGGTGTTAAAAGTTTAATGCACTGATTAGCTAGCTGTTACCTAAACTCACAAGTAGATACTGGGATGTGGGTGGTGAGAGAGCAGAATACAACTCACATGTTTAAATCCTGCTTTACTTGAGTGTATTCACAACATATTTATGTTGTACAGTGCATGCTTATTGAATGTTTCCACTGCCAGAAATGAAGTAATACAATTCACAGAAACAAACCTATTTTTAGCTTTGTAGAGATGAACTTTCTGAAGTCTAAAGATGATGGAAAAAGCTTATTTCTCCTGCTTCCAGCAGCACAAGACCTTTCACTTTGGATACATGAAACTTGCAAAACAGAGTGATGCAATGCTGAAGTTGCAGTCATTGCACCATGTCACCCAGTGGAGCAGTTTTAAAATTAATCAACACCACATGTTACATGTTTTACTTATCCATTTCTCTGTACAATCCATGACCAAGTGGGCCAGTTTTAGGAATTAGCTATGATGGTGCCTTTTCTTCCAGGCTTTTGCTCCCCAGAGTGAAGTCTACAGAATTGGGGGTTTGCCAGGTAGTCATGTGTTATCTCAGTGTATATGTAGGTAGCAATGCTCAAAAAATAAATGAGAAAATCTTTAGTAAGCTTGTAACAAAGATAATGTATCACATATATGGTTTAGTACAGTTTTTACCAGTACTAGTGCTTTTCCCCTGTCAGTTACACAGGTAGCAAAGCATGGAAAAGATGTTTATTTAGCATTGGTTTTTGCAGGAGCACTGACTGGCTACCCCTTACTGTCTTCAACTGAATTTAAGACTTCATTAAAAATCATGATGAAATCTTCTGAATGCTAGGAGACAGTAGGGAACAGATCCAGCTTTGTCACTGATCACACCTTCTATAGAAAGCAAATTTGTTATGGTAAGCAGGTTCTTTTCATTGTGCTATTGAAAAACAAACCTGCAAGGGCATGGAAGCAGGTTAGTCACTTCAGTTTCATTCTGCTGCTTCTCAGGACAGCTAGAGAATGGAATGAAAGCTAACCAGTCCCAGAACAAGGTTGCCCCAAACTAAAATAATTCTGATGACTTGCTGGCACTCAAGCCCTGTTGAAGATTACTTCACAAAGTGTTTGGCATGTGATCTGGGACATGGCAGGAGACAGGAGAAACTTAGGGTTTTTTTAATATATCATTAAAATTATCTAAGGGCTTCAAAAAGAAAATAAAGGATCTGATCGAATGAGCATAATAATAGATTGATTACCCAACAGGAAGCCAGTGCTCTTCATGGTTGATTGAGGGAAAGAGAGATGGGGGAAAAAAGGGCTTCTCTCTCTTCATCCCAATGTTATATCAAGTTGATGAAACTTTTTAAGATGAAAGTAAAATCCAAGTTTCTTCATGGCTTGTTTTGCAAAGCTGTTGAGAAGTCAGTTTCTGACTCATAGAAAACCTGTTTCAAAGCTTGCTTTTTCACTCCCAAAGCACAAATACCTGCTTGCTGAGGAGCTTAGCTTGGAATTAATCTATGTTCTGCTGAACTGTCATGGAAAGCCACGGTAACTGGGTCAGATACCTTCTGTCCCCATTATATATGTACCAAATGGGTGGCTGTATCTTTGGTGTATTTTAATGGTCTTGGGATGTGTGTGGTGCATTTCATCCTACTCTGTTGAATTACTACAATGAGTGCAACCAGAGAGAAGACAACAGTAAAATTAAAGCATGATTGATTACAGGATTCCTTTAAGTGCAGTACAGTTAAGCCAGAAGCCTCGCAAGTAGAAGAGGTTGAGGTTTTATGCAAGCTATTTTCAGTCTCTGATGGTATCCCAGGAAGACCAAAGAAGTTAGAAGGAGTTTTTATTCTGTCTCTGTAACTTGGGTGTATTAGAAAACATAGGAGGAATATTCTTAGTTGCGCATAAAACCAGTGGAAACATTTATGATTTATTACACTAACTTTTGTTACCTTCAGTGAAAATATCTGTAAGAAATTATGATAACTTCTTAATCTTCATGTGCAAAAAAAAAATGCTCTGTATAAGGCTGACAGTCTGTTAGCAATCCTTTAATAATTTAGCTTTTAATTTTTCCAACTTTTAACTATTTAGTGCTGACCATTTATAACTCAGTTCTTTGTATGCAAAGAGTCCCAGCTTAATCACTCAAAACCCAGGAAGAAGTGCAGTCTCAGCAGAGGGCTGAGGGCCCATGTGAGGTACTTGGCCAAGCACCAGCAAAATGCTTTCTTTCAGATGAGGTGACTGGCCTTGTCCTGTGATCACCACCTTACTCACTGCTTAACTCCTGCATGAAATGAAACTGAGCTCTTACAGACATTAGTCTCCTTCATTAAACAGCCTAACACTTAACTCGGCGGTGGATCACTAGAACTGAGTCAAGCAGTTCTTCTGGAGTAAACAGGCAATCACAGGCTATAAAAGCGCATACACAGAAGAGTTCTTTACAGTGCGTCTCTAGTTTTATGTATTTAGTTGCTATTAAACTTACTGTTAATAAAATCAGGCCTTTGTGTAATAAATTCAGTCTCTTAAGCTTTTTTATGACTGTCCATCTCTACTGTGTCTGAGCATGCAGCCTTTAGAAAGCACCTTTGTCTTCATATCAAGTTGCCTGTTAAAAAGTACACGATTTGTATTCCAGTACTAAGGATTTTGTTCTCTTTTAGGATCGAAATAGAATGTATGACAGTCTGAATATGCACTCTTTGGAAAACTCCCTTATTGACATAATGAGAGCAGAGCATGATCCGCTTAAAGGTATGTTATTATGCTAAATAAAGAAAAAAAGGGTCATCCATTCTGCGTATTTGAATTAATACTGATTGCTAATTTAGATTCTAGGTTTGTGTTAAAATAGCATACAAATTATTTTTCTCAACTCATATGAAAGGTCATTCTCAAGCTGTATTTTATGGAAAACATTGGTTTACAGTTTGTTTTAAACTTAAGCTTTAGTGTCTTCATAGGTTTTTCTACCTCTCCCCACCATCCTTCCCTCCTTTCCCTCAAGAAATTCAGTTAGTTTTACTTGAAATCTACTTGTCTGCTGTAGGCAATTCTACCTCAGTTTGCGATGACATGCTGTTCTTTTAGTGCTAGCCAAAAGACGGTGAGTGGAGAATCAAACCACTACCAGTGTTTTAGCAGGTTAATTTTCCCTTTCCTTATAGTGGAAACTGAGAAGAAAATGAAATCCACTGATAAATCCAGCTTTTGTCCTTTCAAATATTTTTTCAAAGTTCCTGAAGGATAATAATGAATGTAACTGTCCAGTTTCTGTTAGTCTCAAGTCGTCCAGAAATACCCTTAGTTTTAGAATGCTGGTTCCTCATACCCTCTAAGCTCTGTAGCTGTTATCTATGGGCTTCAATTTTAAGTCTTCTATTCACCCATTAACTCACTCTTGAATCCTGTTTTTCCATACTTATTCTCAGGTGGCATCTACCACTGAAATTTGGGGCAGGGAGCCCAAACCATTTTATATGGCCTGATCAAATGTTACTTCATTTGTGGTGTTCTAATTAGACTAACACAATCTAACTTGAAAATTATCCGAAACTTAAGGTTTGGTTTGCAGAAATTAAGTCTTAGTATTGAAACAATTGCAAAAATTAAAAAATAAATGTTAACAATTCGTTTTATATTGTTATTTACTCCCATCCGTTCTTTTTCTAGAGGCTCCTAGACTTAATATGCATTACATTAGCACGTGAGTGCCTGTGTTCTCCTAATTTGAAAGATGTTTTGCAAAAGTCTCTTAAGATCTGTACTTAGTTGGAGGGCCTGTAGTGTTCAGATTGCATGTAATAGTGTTGTAAGATTTACAATGTAAAGCCAAAACTTTGAGGTTTGTTTTCTCCAAGCTGAAAATCTCTACAAAGAAGCAGTTAAGTGGGTAGTGTTTAAGCCAGTTAATTTTCCTCTTTCGAGAGGAAGCTGAAATGAAATTTTCTTAGATGTTCATATATCTGATCTCTTGATTCGTACTGCCTACAGAGAATTAATTCCAGTTTTAATTTTATCATTTAAGTCCATTATTCAGTTTCTGTCTATTCTGCATGTTTACATTTGCATTAAGAAGTACCACAAAGGGGTTGAAACCTGTGAAGTTAGCCCAGTGGTAACTGGTATGGACTAAAAGCATGCCTATACCATCAAAGACAAGGTAACTAGTTGGATTGTTGCTTCCATTTGCCATATTCAGGTGGTGACTAGTATTTCTTTTGTTACATGAACCCAAATCAGGAAGGGTTTTAAAGGTAAAGCGACTTTTAAGTATAAAATAGAGAATGCAGATCTTGTATCGCAGTATGCTATCATCACCTCTCACGTTCCTGAAAAACAGTCCTTTTCTTCACTTTTCTCTGTGCACGCTGACATGACAAATGGAAGTGGTTGCTCTGTTCTCCCTGCCATCTTTTTGTTTTCAATTGGCTTTACAACTCAGAAGACTTTTCAGAGGCACTGAGAGATAACACCCATTTTTATTCTTCTATTCATATTTCATTATGATACAATAGATGAAAACTGTATTTCCAATAATAATTTTCCAGTGAGAATATGACAAGACAAAGCTTTAAGAGTTTCCAGTGAATTGGGTTCATACATAGACACTTCTAAAAAAAACACAGTAAAGTTTCCATAGCTACTCTGTGCTTTTTAGGGACATGAATGTATGGTTTCAGTCTGCAATTAAGAGATTTGTGAGGGTTTTTTAACTGTTTCCCAATCATATTCTTGCAATGAAAATTCTGCTGTTTTATGTTTGAACTAAACCAGATGGAAGCCATAGATAGTGATGAATTCAAAGGAAATCCATTTTTTTTGTTTGAGTGCCAGAGAACAATGCACGTGCCAACTGAATTTAAATAGAGTGATTGTGTGCTCTTATTTAAATTGGTTGATGAAGCTTTTTTTTTTCTCTTTGAAAGTTATTATTTCAGCTGAGACAGCTACATTATTAACAGTGGGATATGAGAAATGTTCCTTACTGACTGAAAATGGGAAGACGCATCCTAGCACAGGCTTGGAGTTCTTCTCTCTCTCTCTCTTCTGTTTAGTCACCATTAGTTGGCATTTCTCTAATTTCCTAGCAACTTCTTTTTTTTTTTCTGCAAACCATAAGACACTGATTTTGTTATTTCAGTCTCTGTGGCTTTTCTTTTCACCACAGAAAATCTGACATTTACTTAAGAACCCATCGTATTTGCTAGCAGATTGCACAGGATTAAGAATATTATTATTTATTTGCCGTTTGCATTAATATGTAACATACTTTGTTGTAATTACAGAATATTTTGTAACTAGAAAAAAAATTTCTGTCAAGTTTTTAAAATAAGTCTAAGCATACTAAAACAATGCATCTTTTATATCTGACCACAGCAGGAAAATGAAAGTTCCTGGAATTTTAAGCACGTGTTTCAGATTTAGCTGCTTACAATATCTGGAGTATGACTAAGCATCTTGTCTCAGATTTTGCACAATGCAGAACAGACACCATGTGTACTAGCTCACAGCTCTAAGTTTTGCATGTCAAGATCCATTTTAGAAGGAAGTAATTTTTACCACTTTTGCTTTCATGAACCTGAAAAAACTTCATTTCAAGTATGATTCACTGAAAGTAAAGTTGATGCCTGCCAAAAAATTGTTTATAGATGCATAGTTTTGGCTTCACTTAGGCAAATTTAGTCATTACTACACACATGGTCAAAAGAAAGAGATAAGTTTCAGCTTTCAGTAAGACACTTTCTCAAGGTTGGTTAATAGGGTATAGCTGCTTGGCTTCACTAGTCATTGCAGCAGAAATATTGACCATATTAAAACTAATATTTCCCATGCAGCCTTCTTGAAGAACATTTCATAATAAGACATCAAGTGATGTTTAAGATTTCCCTATTCAATCAGTGGAATATAAACTGAAGTTAAAATTAATAAAACTTCAAATAAATTAATTCGTTTTTACATTGTTGTTCTGAAATACGCTTTTTATTCTTTTGATAGCACTTGAAACTATTTTGAGGGAATTGCAGTATTGATAGCTTGAAAAACATGGGAATTACCAGGACAACTCTTTTCCAGACATACGTTTTCTGTACTTGGATTTTTTTTGTTTTCCTCTTCCTCCTCCAAATACCAATGCTGCTTGATGTCAAGCTGTAGAAAACTTGGATTCTTAGGCATGTCAAACAGGAAAGCCAATACATTTGGGCTAAAACAGTTTGGGGTGGGGCAGGGGAGAGGGAAGAAATAGCTACACTTTGCATGCAATATGTATTAGAATTGAGCAGGTGATTTAACGGAGTATGACATCTGCTCTTTTTCGTATCTTTCTGGTAAAGACTTTGGGTTATTTCATTGTAATTTGAGGGCTTGTCTTTTGTAAGGCATTGTATCAGTACATTGATAGTGTACTAAATTTACAGCTAATTTCTGATCAACTCTTACAGCTCTGCAAGCTACATGTAAGATACCACCAAACTTGCGATAGGCATAGCTATATTAGCAGGAGTAAAAAGAAAAAATACTAGCTTCATGATGATTTTTTTTTTTCCTGATTTTGTGTGAGAGGTAGAACAATTCTTTTAGGAAAGATACACAGACATGTATTGCCTGTAATAAAGTAAAACACTTGGCTCATCTGTGGGAGAAAATAACTGGATGCAGGTGGAAGTCTGTCTTGCTTTTTCTTGGGTTTCTTTTCTCTTTAAGTCGGTTTAGTTGAACTTTTTGGCTGTTAGACATCTTTCTTTTAAAAGCAACTTGCTGGCACATGCTTAGTGAAGTAAAAAAAGCATTGGTGACTCAGCAGCACAGTAGAGAACACTATTTCTTTGCATACTTGTGTTTCAAAGGAATTTAATCTGTAATTTATGTTATCAAGCTGTAGGGTTTAAAGTTGCTTCCTAGGGTAATTCATATTGCACTCAAAAGACTTTCTGAGGCTGAACAATAAAGTATGGAAGAAAAAACTTCACTCTTAGTTATATAAAAGGACTTAAAATTGTGCATACAGATTGTTTCCTCTTTCTGTCATAAAAACTTCCAATGGTAAAAGAGTATATTACAGACTGGTACTGATTTGCCTAAATGGAGAACTGTCAGAGACATTTGCCCTGATTATGACTTACATAATTCTTACACAAGCATTTGCAAGTGTGGTATCCAGGCTTTCTGTAACTAGGTGTTATCCAAACATGGGTTTGTGCTGTTGTCTTAACTACACTGATCTGAAAACTGAGCTTTCTGAAACTGCTGCAGTCTTCAGCCATTCACTGGTCTGTTACAGTAGTTGGGGAAAAGCTTAACCTGGAAGCTTGTTCTCTCCTAGTCAGGGCACCCCTTGAAAAAAGGAAGAGTGAAAAGTGAGTGCGCACAACTGCATCATCATGCTCAGAACCAGCATTGCCCGTATTAGTAACATAAGATTACAAAAATGTAGCTAAAACTAAGCTTGTTACTCTGTGCTCATGGTTTGGATGGGCAAGGCTTCTAACTGGATTTAGTAGATAAACTGCCCCAACAAAATTTATTTGCAAGCTTTTTATTTATTTCTGTCCCTACAGAAGAATTGTGAGGAATATATACCAGTTATGTTAACATTAATCACACTTAGGTATGGAAAAGGGGGCTAAATTTGATACAACCCCAGTTGCATGAGAAGTCAAACATACCTGCTTCTCCTTAGCAATACTATTTTGAATTTAGCCATGAATGAGAATTATTAATTAGCAGTAATGTGGTGAAGCTGCAAGACCAGGTTTGCACAGAGAAAATTTCTATAACATGATACTTTATGCTACAGTATAGTAATATCAGGCATTGTATTTGTTCCAGTTAGCAGCATGTTATTAATTTGGGATGCTTTAGAGCTAAGTTCTGTAGGCAGTCGGTGAAGTACTTGGGTGTATTCCATTCCTAAGAAATGCAAACTGTTATTTAAATATGAGATATTCCCTAGCTAATTTGTAGTTGATTTTAAACTGGTAAAGCATCTCTATATATTATTAAAATTTCTTTTCTTAAGCAGGCAGAGGCCACTGTAATTGCTAGAGCATCTTTTGAATGGTTTATACGATTGTAGATTACTGACATTGAAGCAGGATGGGATTAGATAGGATTTGTGGTGAGGGCAGTTCTTAAAATGGAGCTTTTTAAGCATCCAGCAGTATGCACTGAAAATAGCTGACTAGAAAGGAATATGTGATAGAAGCAAAGTAAATTGTTACAGTGCTTCCATCTTCTGTATTTTATATGCTGATATTTTAAATTAGGTTTGATACTGTGTATGTCCATTTAACTAGAATAAACTGTTAAAAAAGTAATTGTGCTCTATAAAGACTGATCTTGCACCCAGTTCTATATATGAAGTGTTCTGAATTCATATGTATCCTTAAATTCAGGTGGGCACCTTTGCAATACTGCTTTTTTCTTCAACAGATTAATCTGAGGGATAAGAGCCTAAGTTAATGTATCAAACAGCAGTGATTGTATTTTGAATAAATAAGCAAACTTATATTAAATTTTTTTAAGGTTGTAAGTTCAAGTACTAGACAAGGTAATAAACGCAAGTATTAAGTTCACCAGAATGCAATATTGCAAAGTACAATTTCATTGAAATAACCATGTAAATAAGTATCAGCAGAGCTGTACATGTGCTGGATGCTTACTCATTTGCCTTTCTAACCCTCAAATCA
This sequence comes from Lathamus discolor, assembly GCF_037157495.1. Taxonomy (NCBI): domain Eukaryota; kingdom Metazoa; phylum Chordata; class Aves; order Psittaciformes; family Psittacidae; genus Lathamus; species Lathamus discolor. The sequence goes on along the minus strand of NC_088884.1, from coordinate 149,964,484 downwards.
TTCATTATCTGAGCTAGCAAATTCATCTCTGTAACATGGCAAGATTGGGTTTCTTTGTGTGATTCATAGGTTTAGGCTGCAGTAGTGGGCCCAGCTCCCTTAGTGCACTCTCTCCCCACCACTTAATGAGTGCTTTGTTATTCCAACTTTAGTCATATGGCACCTATGTTTCAGATGCAGCTGATTTGTGAAGCTGGGGGGGGGGGGCGGGGGGGGGAGAGAGAACAAGAATGCAAGCCAGAGTTGTACACCCAGCATTTACTATCTTCAAAACCATTTTTCCTCTCCTGGTGTTGACCCTGGTGGTCTTCTCTCTCCTGTTAGGCCTTAAATCTGACCTCTTGTTCTGTAGTAATTAGAGGGGGAAAAAAAAAAAAGAAAAAAAAAAAAAGGAGGTGTCTTTTGTCTCTTGCTGAATAGGAAGTGATAAATGTGTACAGACAGGGAGAAGGATTGTCACCACATACTCAAGGAGGTTCAAGATGAGATAATAATCTCTCACAATTTCTATTGTTCTAGATAAATGCAGTATTCTGATTTGAAAAACTCATAGTTGCAGTTGCTGTTTCTATAGTACTGTATGGAAACATGGTGACAGTAAATAATCTTGTACAATCCTTGCTGTTAGGCAAATTAATACATTACCTTTACAGACTAAAGATCTAAGGAGTTTGCTCACCAGGCTGAGCAAACCAGTGGTAGCTCCCGGACTGCAATTTAAGGATGCCTTCTTAATTATTTTTGTGTTATAGCAGCGTGCATTGCTAGAAAGGTGGAACACTCATCATTTAAGAAGCATTAGGTGTCCTAGAATCACAGAATTGTTTGGGTTGGAAGTGACCTTAGTTGTCACCTGGTTCCAACACCCTGCCAGAGGCAGAGACGCCTTTCACCTGGTTTTGCAAAGCCACATCCAACCCAGCCTTGAATGGTGCCAGGGACAGGGCAGCCATAATTTCTGTGGGCCACCTGTGCCAGTGCCTCGTCATCCTCACAGTGAAGAACTTCTTCATAATACCTAATCTAAATCTACCCTCTTTCAGCTTAAAGTCATTCCCCCTTATCCTATCACTACACACTCTTGTAAAAAGTCCCTCTCCTGATTCCTGATAGTCTCCCTTTAGGTACTGGAAGCTGCTCTTAAGGTCTCCCCTGAGCCTTCTCCTCTTGAGGCTGAAGAAGCCCAATTCTCGGCTGTGTATGTTCAGCATGACAGAAAAAATGGCTTGTATGTTACAACCGGACATCTTGAAGATAAGGAGCAAGAGGATAGAAGTTCCTATGAAGACTTTTGTTTAATATCTTCCTGCTCAAAAATTCTATAGAAGTTAGAAAAGACAGCAAGTCCTTCCAGGTGGCATTCAACTGCCCTTTTCCAGGAGGCTGCCCTTGCCCTTCACCTCCTTCTCCATTCTTCCAAATTCCAAAGCAAATAGTTCCTCCCTAATCTGCAAGTCTTCTGATACCATCCATTCTTAGAATAGTGAAATCTGTGGCAAGAGAAAGAGTACATGGCTGCAGAAAAATAATTTTGCCACAATGCCTGTAAATAATAAGGCTGAATAAAATATCCTAAATAAGCTCAATCTTGCCATTTTGAAGTTTTGAGTATAAGCATTCATAATGTGTATTAATTCAGTATTTTTTGATAGAAATTATCATCTTGGTTTCTTAAAGGGGAAGAGCAAAACTTAAACCCTACTACTTAAAAATTTTCAGCAAAAGGTTTTTCATTTGACCTCAAAGGTGTCCCTTGGGACACAGAACTGCTATTTTGGGAAATGGACAGTCTTGCTGCTTATTACCTGGGTTTACCAATAGTAGGGGAAAAAAACGCAGAACAGTGTATGATAGAAATAGTTAGGCAACCTTAATACATGGATTGCTGGTTTGGTTTTCTTTCTTTTCCTTCTTTTTTTTCCCCAGTGTTTTTTCCTAGAGTGAGCCTTATTAGGGTGTGATAGTGTTATACTAATACTTACTCACATCTTGCAAGCCATCTGCATATATATTCCCTTTTAAACGTGTGTGAGCTCTAAACACCCATTGCTTCTAGACTGGATTCTTCCTTATGCCTCCACAAACATTCTCATTTCCTCCAAAAGATTTAAATGTTTAAGTTACAGTAATTTTTTTATATATGCTTATGGATTATAAGCAAGCAAGGATGTTTGAATAGCAAGATAGATGGAGACGTAGCTTTTTTGCCCATTAAAGCACACTTCTTCCAAACACAGCAGCTATTGTAAATGTCTCTCTAGGTCAGTGTGCACTACTGGTATGTTTGCAGCTTCCTGTAAACAGAAAATGTCTCCTTTAATAAAAAGGAATTTGTAGTGAACAGATACTTCAGCTGTGCATTTTAAACCATTCATTTAACTATTTTAGTAGTTTACTGGTATAACATGCCACCAATGTAGTAAAATCCAGTACTTGAAAAATTATAACATCAGGATATGAGGTTTTCATGTACTTTCTACTCAATATAAAACGTTGAAAATGTTATAGTTAAACCAGTACTCTAGTTTTGCCACTTACTGAAAAATATTGCGTACAGTGGTTATATATAATACACCAAAATACACTCATAAGTTGGTTAATAAAATTTTATCTTATTAATATAATTTTCTTTAAATCGATTCAGTAGAGAAGCAGAAAACTGCAGAAATGCCATTCTGTTAAGCAATGTGCATAGTACAGTTATTCACAGCCACTATGAAAGAGGAGACTAAAGCAGTCAGCACTGTTTCTGGGTGTCATGAAACAAAAAGTGGCTTTATCCTATTGGAGCTGATCCCAAAGCACACTGCAGATCTTATGACCGGAGAATTAGGGTTAAGAAGTCTGTTCTTGTCAGCTTTAACTTGGGTCAAGGGTATTGTTGGTTAATGTGCTTGGAGTTAAATATTAGCTCTTTACTTCCCTTAGGCAAACTGGAAATACAGTTTATACTTAAATTCTAAGCAGTGTTTTTTTTTTCATTATTTTTTTCTATTATAGCAGCTAAAACCTCTGCATTTGTTTTTTTGCTCTTTGGTTTTTATTTTCTTTTAAGGTCGCTTGAGTTATCCCCATCCAGGGACTGACAATCTTCTCATGTTAAATGGTAAGTGCTAATCTTGTAACAGTTTCTAATTATCTCTAGCTTAGCTTAAATCTGACATGTTGGTAGAAAATCATACTATTATATTCTGTTATTGAATTACTTCTCTCTAGTCTTCAACACCGATGGGACTGTTGCCATTTTTCAGTGTTGAATGGCAAGAGCTAATCTTGCAACAGCCTTTCATTACATCTAGCTTATTTGAAATCTGAAATGCTTGTAACGCTGCACTATCCTTTTTTGTTCTCAAGCAAACGGGTGGTGTGTTCTCCAAAGATCTGCTATAAGGAGGCCAGAAACACATGGTTTTCTATCTTGTGTAGAAAAAAAAAAAAAAAAGGGTAAACTAGATAATTTCTTTTATGCTCATGTAAAATAACATTTTATTTTTGTTGGGTTTTCTGGGGCTGGCTTTGTCAAGTATGTTTCTAACTGCGAAGTATGCTGAAGTTAAGAGTTCATGTTCATGTTCCTCTCCCAGTAGGTCAAACTTCATGAACATCTGCTACTCAGTGAAGGCATGAACTTTAGCCTTTGTTCGAGGCTAAAGAAGGAAGCAGGGCTTGTTAATCCATCTAAGTCAATAATAAATCAGGGAGTTGCACACAAATATTTTTTCTACATTGGGAAAAATTAGAGCTATAATGCCACAACTTCTCTAGATTAGAAAACATGGAAGCTGGTGCAGGAAGCAAGTACACTTTTGTCATTGACTTGATGGGTCTAAAGATTTCCAGAAAAGACCTAATTATTGAAAAAATACAGTCAGAATAGTTGCTTTAGGTTTGTGATTCTACAGGGCTTTTTTTAATTGTTTTACCCTTCTGCACAGTCATTTACACTTGTGCAAATGGGCATAAAACATAAGTATCTAATTTCCTTTGTATAACAGTAAAAAAAGCTTTAAAGAAATTCAGGTTTAACTTTAAACCCAGTAAAGGAAATACTGCACAACAGGCATTTCAAGAATTAGGTCCTTTAGTATTGAATAGTTCTTTAAGATAATGGGGTATCTTGAAATTTGAAGCTTGCTACTTAACTATTGAAATAAAATAAGAGTTTAGCCCATGCAGGCCATAGTGCTCATTCCTATACATTGAATATTGACATGCTTGATTTTTAGAACCCTTAACTTTATCCATTTAACTGCAATTCTAAGACCTATTCTGCAAGCTTTTCTTCAGGTGGTATATGTCCAGTTGTTATCTGCCAATTTATAGTAAAGTGTTAGTTGGGAAGGTAATAGAAGTTAAACAGTCTTACAAGTATCTGAAATACTCTAGTGCATGAAATTCATAATTTTAATTCATTTAATACCTAAAATGGTGAGTTTTTCTTTTTATATATTTATGTGTTAAAAGAGCATGTAGGAATCATTGCTACTGTATGGAATAGGTAGGAAAACAGGGGTTTGTTATTATCACAGACATGGGGAAAAAATGTATCTCAGTGGCACCAGTCTATCCTGAAAACCTTACTACAGAGCTAGTACATGCACTGCAGAATATCTTGTTATTAATGTTGGTGGGGGTTCTATTGTAGTTTTGAAGTTAACACTTAATGTGACTGCTGTCCTTCATAAAAGCTGGGGTATTATTTCCAGCCTTCAATAGGTGAGATAAAAATAACAATTTGAGTGTCTGAAACAGGTGGTGCAGCACCTAATTTGGAGGTGTGCCCTCTATAGTTTGATTCAGAGCCTTGGTTTAGACACCTACATTCTCTACCATATACCTGGAGAGCTGATACACCCTTCAGTATAGTCCAGTCCAATCACATACACTGTTCAGAGGTATCTCAGGCTGGAGCGTCTGAACTGCAGCTCCCTACAGCTCAAAGAACAGGAGTACTGGGAACACTTTCTGGAAGCTCCAGCTGTTCAGACTCAGTACGACCGCCCTTTCTTAGCATGAACTGAGGGGCTTCCTCCAAATGTGCAGTAATGAGAATTACAGTAATGAAAATTGAACACTTGCTGCTGAAGTTGTAGTCTTCAGTTGCCTTATCTGCTTAAGTACATTTAAACTAACATTTCCCTGTATTGCTGTAAGTGGTGCCTTGGAGGGAGGAGCACGGAAAGGGAGAGTTGGTAATGCAGAGGCTCATATTTGTCCCTTGGTTTCTCAGTAAGCGTTGTAGTTGCTACGAGGAGGAACAGGAACACCAGACCTTCACAAAAGAAAAGCACCAATGATTTTAATGATCCTGGGCCCATCTTTGTGTGCAGTAATACTTAACACTAGATCATGACCCTCACTGCATTTTAGTTTGCTTAATTTTATTGGACTGGTGTCTCTGGATCCCAGTAAGGTTTTGGCATGAGCCATGCTGGAATTCCTCAACCCTTTTAAGACTAAACACTTCTAGATAAAATTTATTTTTAGCTAGTTTTTCCTCTTCTTAAATGATAGGGTTTTTCCAGCTCATTTAAAGTGTACTTACTGAACTGTACCTAATATTAGTATTTACAGTTTTCATTATTTAAATTAATGAAATGGACAAAAAAAGCTGATTCGTGTGTTTTAATAAATTATATATCTGATAACTATACATCTGTTTCCGCTCAAGCTGTAAAAGAAAAGCAATACATTTTTAATGACTCTTATCTCTCAAAAGTAAAAAAATATACTTAAGAATGGGTTTACCTGAGTACCTTGGTTGACCTACAGAGAACCTTTCTGTAGGAAGTAATAATGCAAGAGTCCAATTTGTTGGGGTGTAGGTTGCTTTTTCTTTATTATAGGGTTCCTCTCCTTTTATAGTATTAATGCATTGAATTTTTTTAATGGTTATTGAAATCATAAATTACTATTTGATTAGTTCAGCAAGGGAGTGTTAGACTTTCCATCTCAAAGATGCTATAGCTGGCTGTGCTTTGAAAAATAAAGTGGTTTAGTTAAAACGGGAGTTACTAGACTTCTTATGCTGGAATTGCTAAATGAGTTTCTGTGGTCTGTTAGGCATGCCGAACTTGAAAGGTGATAGCAATCTCTTTCAGCCTTGAAATCTATAAAGATGTGATTTGTAAAGAAATCTTACTAGAATTTAGGCACCAAAATCTGATAGAATGAATGGGAGTTAGGTACCTACCTCCTTTAGTCTATACACTTGGGAAATTATTTCCATAATTGTTTATGGATTTCTTGAAATGACAAAGAAGTATTAATGAAAAAGGCTTCATTACTTCACTGTCACCATTTGATTATTAAATCTGGAATGTTGGTGACAAATAGTATTTTATCTAACTTTCTATCATAAAATTCATAGTTCACTCTCAGTTCAAGAAGCTTACCTAGCAGTTCTTGCTGTTACAAAATATTCTATTTTTAATTTAGCTCAGTCAGTTCAGTTTAGTTATTTAAATATGTACATATTTGAAACACATCTGAGTAAAATAGAAATTATATATTTACTATCTGTGTGACAGCATTGCTCACATGATGTGCAAAGTTATATTGGCTTGATGTTAACCACGCACATAAAGTGTATTTACTTCTGTCTCATTTCTGTCTCTGAGCAGATTTAAATTGCAGAAGGGGATGGGTATCAATTTTTTTTACGAGTTCAAGCCTTCAGGGTTCCATGCCAATAGAAACAGAAGGCCTTAACTGTAAGGGAATGTCAATGTAGGATGGTTCCAGTGTTACTTGACTTCATTTTTACTGGGCATCATTATACTTTTTGTGTGTTGCTTAATTTATATTTTCTAGAATAAAAGTATATTTCTTGTACTTCCTCACTCATTTGAAAACTTTTAGAGTTTGGGGCTGATTAAGATGTCCAGCTTTACAGACTAAGATACAAAAAGTATTGCTATATGACTTATTTTTTAAACACGTTCAGGAAGGAAGAAGTTTTCTCTCTCCTTTTTGTGATGTTGTGAATGAATTATTTGCCTACAGTGTTTGGCCCTCCCCAAAGGGCTATCTCACCTGCAATTATTTATCGAAAAATGCCCTAATTATGAGATGTGTATATTAAATATATATATAAATTACTTGTATAGCTAAATCTATAATTAAATGTTTAGAACATGTGTATTTATGTAGAACATATGCTCTGTAACCATATGTACTCTGAAAGGTGTAAAACATGCACGTTACTTTAGATTCAATGAGAAATATTTCTGTATTAATATCTTCAGAAATAGTTATTGTTTACAGTTCATTTTCATTCAGTGAAACTGTTTCCACAAGTAGTATCTGGCCTTTGAAAGGAAGTTTATGTACATGTAATGTGGAGAGATTAAAATACTTAAGTTCTATGAAGATGGGATTATGTTTGCTTGAGCATCATATTTTTAGTAAGACTTTATACTTACTGTTGTTAAAACAACTTACCTATAATATAACGCTGTGGTCTAGAAAGTCTGGATATAAATAGGAAAACATAACGAGTTTTGCAAAACCATTCGTTTTGATGTTAATGATCATATTTATTGCAGCAGTGCCTACAGATTGTCAAAGAATGGCATTATTCATTCTCTTTTTTTGTAGACACTAAATGGCAGAAAATGCCTAAGCTAATTTGCAGTCTAATTGGACAAGATAGACAAAAGAAGGGGGTTAGCCATACAAGTAGAGTAAATAACGTGACATCAAGTACAGATATTTTCCTGTTTTCTCCATTTCCTTCGTTTTGCTGAAGCAAAGAATATACTGATAACTTTTGTACATTGCTATAATTTATATATATATATAAAATACTGCAGCAACTACACTTTTAGGATGACTTGCATTGGGGGCAGGGAGGGTTAGGATTTTAATAACCCTTTTGGTTTTTTTTCTTAAAAATACCATAGTTTAAATGCACAAAGAAAAACAGTTCAGGTGTTCTGTAACAAAATACTTTTATGCATATTAGCTCATCTTAACTATGAAAATGTAAGAAAATAGCTGAGCTGGTTTTGTAGGCAGAAGAAAAACAGCTTGTGCCAGAAGATGCATTTGTGTATTACTCTTTGAAAGAAACATGGCATTGCAGTTATTGCTATGGATGTGATGCACTTGAATTTTCCCCGGTTACTCTACGTTTATTTCTGGAAGGAAAAAAAAAAGCATACGGGGGTTAGGTGAGGGCTTAGTGATGCTACTGCTAATGCTATGTAGGAGTCACTTTAGCCAAGAGACGGAGAAGATTCGTACGTGCTGCAACACTGACCTAGAACTGCATGTCTTGTGAGTGCCCGACTACAGAGGAAAACAAGCCTGAAGCACAGCATTAGCCTTTTCTGTGCAACTAATGTGAGAAGGAATCACACAGAAGAGCACGCTATGTTCTGTGGGTTGTGTTTTGATGTGGGAAATTTGAATGTACATGTTTCCACTTGGTTAGATACCCAGGTCTCTTTCAGAAAGTGGGCTTTTCTGATTTGACTTGCTAGTAGAAATTTGGAGGATCTGAAAAAAAAAGCGAAAGGCTGTTCTCATCAATAGTAATTCTTACAAATGAAAGAAGACAAATCTGCAAGTGAATTCAATGCAACTTGTATAGGGATATGATGACTTGTGTAAATAAATAGCAGGTTTAAGGGAGAAAAAAAATGAGATTTTTTCAGAACTCTGTAAGCAATCCACTGAATTACTAGTAGGAAGGGATCAAGATAACAAAAAAACAGTGTACTTACTGAAAACTTCTAAAATACGAGAACAGAGCCATGGGTGACATTTATGAATCACTGAACATATGAGGCTGTGTGTATTTCCATGTCCCAGGACCACAGTTGGTTTTTGGGAGGGATTTATCTATGGAGTCCTAGTAAAATCAGAACAATAATGCCAAGACACAATAATCTTTGTTCATAAATGTTGCTATAACATTATGGTTTATAGTAATATTTTCTGTTTTGATAGTTAACCGCAAAGCTGTAGAGGTTAAAGTAGTGTTTCTTGGATGCAAAGTCTGTGAAACGGGAATAGAAAATACTTTGTGGAAATGTAATAAGAAATTACACACAGCTTAATAGTTTTTGTATTAGTGATCTGCCTATTTATAATTTCCTAGCCTTCAGGCAGAGAAGCAAGCAGTATGGTCTTCTGAACTGTAGCTATAAGCATGATCTCTTTAAGAATCTTGCAAAACTCAAAAGTTAGGAAAATCTTACATTTACTTGCAGTCTGTCAGAAATGGTTGCTTTGCCTTTGTGCAGTGTTTTTGATACAGTGATATTTCTTGTGACTTGTGCCCTGATTTTGTTTGCTACCACAAGGAGTCCTTTGTTTCAAACAAAACCTTGCGGTTAATTTTCTCCTAGGTCTTTTCATGAAAAAGGAAGGTCACGGCTTATAGCATTTGTATTGTCACTGTAAAGGACTGTACAAACTGTTCCATGAACCAGGATGTTTCTGTGATTATTAATTTAATGCTTGCTACATGCTTTTTAAAGTAATATTTTCCTTTTTACAATTTCATTACCCTATGTGTCATTTACACACTTGTGTAAGATATAAATAGCATTTGTGAGGATGAATTACAAAGTTATTATAACTTACGGATCCATAGTTAAAGTGAAGATCAAGTGTAAAGATACATTGGAATATTTTAAAGTATATTCCTTCCAGCAGGTACTAACATCAGTGTAGTAGTAAAACAGTATGGTATTTAGGAGAGACTTTAGTTCCATGTATTCTCATCTACAGTTGTCAGTAGCAAATACAATGCAGATTTTAACACTTACCCACATAGTTCTTTGTATTTTAATATGTGGGCATGATATAGTTATTTGACATTTTACAATTTGTCCTTTGTTTGCATGCAGCGAGGAGTTATGGGCGAAGACGAGGTAATTCACTTCTGCTTGTTACAGTACAATTAATTCTGATTGAGATGTTACTGATTATTACAATTAATCCAGATTGATTATAAACGCTTATCTGCATGTCGTCCTAGTTTGGGGAAGGTGGAGGGTGTGAGGGAAGGAGGGGTGCAGTCTGGGCTGCTATGATCATTGATCTCTCTTTAGAGCTTGAATTACAAATCCCTTAATTGGTTAAAACACTGTAGCTCTAATCATAATTCAGTTCATGCTAATGGCTACTGCTTGCAGCCATTGCCCCCTTTAAAAGTATACAGTTTGCTAGTTGTTCTAATTTTCTTTTGCTTCTGTTGCAGTTACAGAGTACAGAGCTTTTTATAAGCCAAGCAAGAAATCTAGTAGACAGCTCTTAGAAACAGTAAACAGATTTTCATAGTATTAGCCATTATATGCTCACTGACCATGCTGATGTAATTGTATGAGAATGTGACCTGTGGCAGTTATAAAGATGTAAAGTGTGAAGCAAAACCATCAAGCTCTTTAACAGGTTCCAGTTCATGCACAAAATACACATAACTTTGTCTTTCTTCATCTCTGCATTGGTTTGTAAGTTATTGCTTCGTAGCCCTAAATAGAGAGGAATGTTTATCTAGATCATGGTCAATGTATGTAGCGGTGTTTTGATGATTCCTGGCAGATTCTGCTTATTTCTTTTCACTGTCATAAAACAAAAAGGAACAAGTGCTTAAAAAGGCTTATCTTTTTAATTCACAATCACTGGGAAAATGTGAAACCCTAGCAAATAACCTTTTTGCTCTCTTCATCTAAGAGGCATTTGAAAGTAAAGAGGAGGGAGAAGAGAGCATTAAGGAGTCATATGGAGCATGTTACTCTAAATTTGTTAATCCATTGTCCTTTATGTCATCCTAGCTCTCTGAAGAGCTACAGTGCTTTTGGCAAACTGTTACCCACATTAAAGTAATATTGATCTCTCTGATATCACTTCAGAACATGTTCTGATCATTTAATTTGTACTGGGAAGACAACCTTAGACTCTCATTGTTCTTAGATTTTAACATTGGTCTGAGGGGTAAAAAATGAATTATTCTGTGGGATTACTCTTTTCTCTTCCCCCCTATATACTTATGCATATTTTAAGTTTGTTGTCCTAATCAGTACTTTTAGAGAAACAGAAAAACTTAATTTTCATGGTCCAAAGAGACACCTTCCTTAACTATAAATTGCGTTCTTAACCACACAGAACAAAAACTAAGAAGGGGAAAAAAAAAACCCAAACCACACTTCAGTGCTTTTGTGGCAATATTCTAATGCCAACAAGTTTATTAAAATTGGCATGTTTTTACGTCACTGAAGCTGCTTTTTTCCTGCAGTGTAGAGATTTGTAAAGAGCAGATATGTGCTTTTTATAAAGATAACTCAGCTAAATTACAGTTGGTTTAGATTTAAGGTGTTAAGAATAGCTTATATATTAGTGAAAATTCTTAAACGTTACACTTTCTCATTTTCCTGTGAGTTCCCCCAATTTGAGTCTTATTTCTTCCTTTAGCCACATTTTTCTTTCACTGTCACTGATAACAGCTCCATTTTTTCCATCATTCACATCAGTAATTTGGAAATTCATTATTATATCTCCCTTTTGTGATTGTGTAATCAAATCTTACCACTTCTTCATATGCATCTTTAAGATATGATCATTCTTGCTAGTCTTCATAACTGAAACTCATATCCGCATTACTCAGCTGCCTCAGTCTTCATAGCATGATTCTGCTTCTTGTATGTCTAAATACGACGTGGTCTATCATCATTCTTAATGGAAAGGAGGAGCCTGCTACAGCTTTCTGCATTTGCTGTCCTCCTCTCCATCGATGCCTACTTGAGACATAAATGTGAAATGCCACATAAGGATGCACTAATTATAGTCTTTGTTATAGTCCTGTGGTTCTGCTTTTATTTTGTGATTCTCACTATAGTTTAATGTGTTTGGTTGTTCTCTATCATCTTGCATTTTCATTTGGCATTTTTGATGTACTGTTTATTTTTTTATGGATTTAGATATCAAATCAGGGTCATTAGGCATCACCACACCATAGGTCATTGGTCATGATGTTTGCTGTCTGTTCTCTAGCCTCGTCTTTAAGCACTCAATTCTTGGGTGGTCTTCTGGAAGTGAATGGGGTTTATACTGCTCTCACCGTAGCTGATCAGCATAATGTCTCCAGGTGTTTCTATGGGGCTTTCCTGGTAGTATTCCCCTGAAATGGGATAAAAGTTAGAGGCTGCAGTATGGCTCACAGATAAAGTACTGCAGCACTCTTAATGTCAGATGGCTCCAGTGTTACTGGACTTCATTTTATTAGGCATCATTATTCTTAATACATGTGTCTGGAACCTATTGCTCCTGCTTATAGATTCACAGTGGGTGAATCTGGAAGAAGTTGGCTATTTGAAATGGAAAATGAACTTGCTTCCCAGAAGTGTGCTAGGTTGTTTTTTTGTTTTGTTTGATTGTTTTTAGGAAAGCGACTGAATTAATACTTATTTTCAAAATTGAGCGAGAAACAGGAACTACAGCTCTTCAGAAACAGTGGTGATGTGGGGTATTTATTTTGCTTCACTGAAGTGTGTTTTGGGGGCTTTTTGCAGTTCAAAGACTGACTTCTGAATTTAAAATTCTAATTAATCTTTATGATGCCAATCTAAAGCAGTGAAAGATTGAATAAGCTAAGATGGATATCATGGCCTTCCAAGTAGTTTCATTTTGGCATTCTCTAAAATCTGTAAATATTAAATAGGGGGGAAATGTCATGTTTTTACTCCCCGCTGCCACCTATACATCTGTTTTGATCAGATTGCATTTGCAGAGCTATGCTGTGATCTTTTAAGGGTTTACTGTTGCTTTTCAGGGTAGCTGTACTCTTAATGCAGATTATTAAACATTAGGAACCACTGTAAGGCTTCCCCCCAAAACTGTGGTAGATTCAAGAGTGAGAAGGATAAATTGGCATCGTAACTTATTTTTCGTGTGTTGCATTTTGCACCTTTATTAAAATTCTTTTTTGCTTTCTTAGAAATTAATTCTGTTCTTACATTACCAGCATCAAATACCTTTTAAAAGGGAAAACATGCCTGTTTGAAACCTGTTATTCTTGCTTCCCTCTAGTCAATAAAAATGTAAGATTTTTAGGCATGCAGTAGTCTTTTAGCTGATGGAAGTTAACAATTCAGCTTGAAGCTAAACCAGAGGCAGGCTAATGAAGTTCACCTAAGCGACCCTTAATATGATCTCTTCCTAAGTAAGACCCTTTATTTAAAAACAATTACTTTCCTTCTGGGTGCAGCAGAATAGCTGCAATATAATGTAGTGTGAAGTATTATGCTTCTAGCAATGTCAGCTTGCAATCGTTAATTTCCTTTTTTAAGTTTAATACATTTTTGATTTTATTAATTTTTCTTTAAACTAATGTGTACTTTTCTAACATCTTCGTGTTTTCATTTTTACTTTCCAGACTGCTACTCCCCAATTCTGTAAAATTGCATAGCCATGTACTGCCACAAACTATGTTAATGTCTATTGTTATCTTTTCTTTTTAAGGCCGTTCTTCCCTCTTCCCAATAGATGATGGCTTGCTGGACGATGGTCACAGTGACCAAGTTGGAGTGTTGAATTCACCCACCTGCTATTCAGCTCATCAGAATGGAGAACGAATTGAGCGTTTTTCTCGGAAGGTGTTTGTTGGAGGTCTTCCACCAGACATTGATGAAGGTGAGCTGCCTGAAAACTAAGCAAACTAAGTTTGGAAGGACAGGGAGAGAGATGTTGAAAAACGTAAATGAAGTAGAAACAATCCACCAAACAAAATAACGTGGTGCAATAGGCTACAACTATGTATATATATTTTTGAGAGTTGATAGATCTGTTGAGCTTAATCTCATTTGATGTCATCCATCTGTTCTGGTTTTGAGATGACTCAGTTGTCCCTGGTTCTGCACTTGCAAACTGTAGAGTTGCATGCGGTGCCTGGAATTTGTGCTCCTGCTTACCTTGCATATTCCTTTCAAACACATCTTAGCCCTTCATAGTTTCCTCTTTATCTGTGCCTGCTTGATTCATAGAAAACTTCTGTTCTTAATTGAATTTCAAATTCTGTTTTACTATTACCTGAGGATCTCAGGAGTGGTTTAGAAAAGGTAATATTATTCCTGTTCATAAATAGAGAAATTAAGGCAGAGGAAGGTCAAGTGGCAGAGCATTGTGATGTATTGAACATGGAATGTACTACAGAAGCACATACGTGATGCAGTAGGACTTGCTTTGTACAACAGTGCTGATTTGAAGTAATCGTGCCATTTAAGATTAGGTTTCTCCTGTGCAGATAAGTAGAAGTTACATGCTAGCTTTGTAACGTAAACAGAAGTCCCTTTACAAGGGACTTTACAAGTCCCTTTACACTGTAATCCTAGAGTACCTTGCAAGCCAAATAAGGTGACTGTGGTTAATTAACTTTCAGATGTGGAAAGACCATATTTTAGGTTTCATTTACAAATGAATCAATTACATTGAAAAGACCATCTTCATTGTGATGCTCCACTTCAACGTACTGAGGGATTTTATTTTAATGTACTTCAGCTTTTTTTGATGCATTTTAGCTTCTAATTCAAATATGCACTGTTCCCTTCGATATACATGCTAAACAAAGATACATGGAAATATATTTTGTTTTTGTCCTGTATGTGCTGATGGCAACATGGGACTGAAAGAAATGGAGCATATCTGCGTTTGATGAGTTACTGCTCTTGCAGAGTTTAGGGTGGTTTAATGTTTCTTTCCTCATGGCAAAGGTTCTTACAGTCAATGGCAGGAAGGACAGGCTGGGATAGAAGGACCTCACAACCAAGGTTCTTACAGTCAATGGCAGGAAGGACAGGTTGGGATAGAAGGACCTCACAACCAAGGTTCTTACAGTCAATGGCAGGAAGGACAGGCTGGGATAGAAGGACCTCACAAAGTTATGCAGGGGGGCATAGTAGGTCTTGCAACAGAAGGATTAATGGTTATCTAGAAGCATCTCTAAATAGGCAGTTTTAAGTTTCTGTGCTTGATCTGTGCATGGTATCTGCTGAAAACTGCTAGTGTGCTAATTGTGGTGGTACTTACTGATACATCAGTATCCACCTACACTGTACATCATTAAACTGTAAGTTGTTTTGATTGCATTCAAACCAGATTCTGAATTTAAAATACCACCACATCAATTTTCACCACAGCCTTTAGTTTTCCATATGTTTCTGAAATACTCCTGTTAATAAGCGATAAGAAATAAACATAAGCTTAAAATCACCAGAAATAACTTCCAAAGCATTAATGTTTATGCAGTATATCTTGTAGTTATTGTTCATTTCAGTTGGAAATTTTGTTCCTTTTTTTCCCATGAAATGTCAGTCTTTGCCTGATAGTACCTTTTCACATTTATTTTAATGGCAACTTTTGTATCTATTTTTAGATGAAATCACTGCTAGCTTCAGACGATTTGGGCCTTTGGTAGTAGACTGGCCTCACAAAGCAGAAAGCAAATCCTATTTTCCACCAAAAGGTAAGAGAGCTGGAATGTTTGACCTGTCACTGAGTGCAAATCTTGCTCTGGGAAGCTGCCTCATCTTTTTCCAAAGGGTATAATTTACAATCCCTGTAAATAGTTAATTCTGCAGTTTCAGTGCAGGTTCAGATCTGGTTCCGTTACATACCAAGTCTAGAACCTGAGAGTTGTTGTTCTAGCATTGTGCCTAGTTTAGCACTGGACTAATAAATTCTGATTTTCCTTAAATCAGCATTATATAGTTGCATGTGTCATTAATCCTAAATTCTGTATTTTAACTTCTATGCAGTTCCCAAAACTGACATTTTGTCAGAATTTTAAAACTAAATCTTGGATAAAAAATTTCATAGGAAGTCATAAACAGCATTTAGAAAGATGCATTTGGGGGTCTCGTCAAGATAATCAGTGTTATGTTTATTTCAGTTTTAGGATGGGAACTTCATTTGAAGCACTAACCATTTTTTGATAAATGGTTAAATACTGATATTTGAACCATTTCTAGTGTTGCTGTTAGATTTTTAAATACACAAAGCACTGTAAAGGTAAACTTGATTATGCTAAGGTGTGCGTTTCTATAATTACTAAACGAAAGTCTTGAGGAATTTTTTGAGGAAGATGCATCTTGCAGAGGTTGTGATGAATATATGGAAGAGGGAAGATGTAATATATTGTTAAATCAAAGTAATGGATTCTGGCATTCATTCACAAGGAGATAGTTGTCTCAGCATCTGAACATCTTAAGGACATATTTCAAGGCTTCCTCGTTTAATAAAGCTTTTTGATCTAGTTGGAATAGTTATAATTACCACAGTAAAAAAACAAAGCAAAACAAAATCTGCATTGTAAGCAGAGCTTCTTAAAGCAGAGAACACAGATAAATAGAAAAACTTCATCTGTTGATCTAATTCAGGAAACACTTGTGAATTAGGTGTTAAGTTGATCTCCCAAGACTAACTGATCCTTATTTGAAATTCAATAGCACTTACTGTTCTTCAATCTTAAAACTTTATTCTAATTTTCAGTTTACTACATTATTCAATATTGTCTTGTAGTGTAGCCTGGCACATTTAAAATACAGTGTATAGGTTTCTCTTTGTAGATCTTCTGGAAACATAGCTTACTGTTAACTGCTGAATGTTACTGTGTTTATAGCTGTGTTTTCAGATATGGCCCATGATTATTTTGTAGAAGAATTTCTTAAATTTGTCTTTCTTGAGTATTACTTGCATGTACAGACAAGAACCATGTTTAGTAAGATGTTGGAAACTGCTAAAGATGAGCTAAATAGAAAGTTTTGAGATTGATCAGTAATTAGCAATTTATAAATATATACTACATTAGCCCAAGGAGGATTTGGGTGGATTTTTTTTTCCTAGTTTTAATCTCCAGTTTCTAATTTGTTCCTCTGCATAGAGTCAATTCAGTGTATATATT
Source organism: Lathamus discolor (assembly GCF_037157495.1). Lineage (NCBI taxonomy): Eukaryota > Metazoa > Chordata > Aves > Psittaciformes > Psittacidae > Lathamus > Lathamus discolor. Next base: position 149,947,578 of record NC_088884.1, on the reverse strand, counting down.
TTTGTTCAGTATTATTAGAGATTTGACATAGTATTACTTTCCAAAGACGTAATTATCCAGTTCTGGACTGATTTACATAATAGTCTTCTCTGGGTGAAGAGATACAGCCTGCTCAGTTTTCCAGGCTGTGGTTCCTTCCAGGCTCCCTGCTTACAGAAAGTCCTGAGGGAAGGGCCAAGTTCAAAATAAATATTTCCTTGCTTTAAGAAGTGCAAAATGCATCCTGATGCATCAAGGCTGGTTGCCTCCTGAGAAACACCAACTGTTTGTTTTTAACTAATTAGTTTTGTGTTGGTTCACCACAAAATTAGGCCCAAAGAAAACAGGAATTTAAAAAACTTGACACTAATCTCACAAGGAAACTCTGTTCTGAAGCAGAAAAGAAATTATTCTGTTGAGATCAAGTATAAAGTCTGTGAGTGATCTGCCAGCTGTAATGGAGAATTCCTTCCTTTCTGACTTGCCACTGTTTATCAGAATTCCTGCTATTACGCAGTTGGCAAACATACTCATTTATGAAACAATACACATGTCCAAAGCAGCTTGCTGAGGTGAGGGCTCCTTCTTATAATAATAAAGCTCTCAAAGAAATGGGGCCATGAGGATATGCAAATCCGAAGAAGGCCTTTAAAAATGTGCCCAGTTGTTTGTGTGCTCTGTACTATTTATAGTCTATATCAAACAGAGGATAATCTGCTTTAGACAGGACAGTATCCCCAGCCTTTTCTAATTGTGTGTTTCTGTTGCCATCTATCACAGCAATTGTGCAGTAGCTTCATTTGTTCAAGATTCTTAACTGCTAATTTAGAACTGGCTGAAAAAAATATTTGAAAATATTCTGTTTCTAGTTTAAGAAGCAAAACCCTAGGTCTATACCAGTTCTGTTTAACTTCTTACCATCTTATTTGATCACACTGGGTAGGATTGAACTCTGGATTCAGGCAAGTAACTGCAGGTGTCTTCATGTGTGAAGCATCCTTCAGTCAATGGGAGTCTGGCCAATACAGTCAGCGGAGTATAAAGGGCTATTCAGGTCATTGTAACATAAGCACATTAAGCCTGATTCATTTACCCAAATCAGGGATATCTGAAAGATTTATATATGTCTCCCAAATGTAGCGCAGCACCTATTGAAACCCCACACCATTCTGGAGCACCAGCTGACGGTTAGGCAGAGTCCTGTGGAGGATAAATGGTGCTAGACACCTTCATGTCCCACTTGGTCACCACTAACTACATTAACTGGCTCTCTGTGCAACACTACAAGCCCAAACACAGTCACTACAGGAAGATGGAAATAGGTGGTTGCATCTTGAAGTGAATCCCGCTTCCCCCGTACTCAAAAGCACCTCAGCTGATAGCTACGTTACAGTTGTGTCAGACTGCATTTTTTCACTTCAAGTGTGTTTTGAAGTTAATTCTCCATCAAAGTGAACAAGTGAAAAATTTATATTTACAAAATTTAATATGGTGATGACATATCTTTAAAGAGGAATAGATGAAATGCTCTGTGAATTTCCCAAATACAAATTATTCCCATCAAATGTAGATCCAATGTCTTTATTAACCTGCACTTTACGCTGCTTCTTTCTGATTTAAGCTAAGATACGGTGTTGTGTAGGCAAGAAATGCACTGCACTGAGGGCATTTAGTCTCCTTTGGGGAGAATCTATCAGGACAGCAGAGGAATGACTCCCAAAACAAAACAGCTTCACTGACTGGCATGGATAGTGCCATACTGGCTTGCACTGATTTTCTTGTCTCCTCTAAGCCACTAGCGATTGGAGTTAACTGGGGTTTGATAAAACTTAAAGCTGCTCTCTTATTTCTACACAGAATATGCATAGCAGAAGCAGTGTTCTTTCTGGTGAGCATCAATATTATTATGAAATAAAGAAATTATACCTTGCTCAGAAAATCATGTTAGCTACCAATGTGAACCTGGTCTACAATACTTTCATGTTGGTTTGTTCCTTATGTAATAAATTCAAAAAATGAAAATATTTAGCTTGGTAATACATCTAAGGCTCTTCAGCCTTATCTGGTGGGCTTTCTGTTTCCAGTGCTGAGCCAATACATTAAAAATAAAAACAAAAAAAAAATTTTGGTCTCTTGATTCATTGAGAGATGTCAGCTCAGAATACAGATAACTATAACCAGTGCAGTATCTTTAGGTATCAGGGAATACAGTCCTAAAGCAAATCATCATCTCCAGAAAGGTTTGTTTGTTATTTGAGGTAGTTTCCTGAGGATAAGTATTATCCAAGTCACCCACAGTGATTGCCTTTGAAAACAGGAGTATTAGTAGTAGTTCCAGTGTTAGGCAGAGGAATTTAGTCAAGTGATAAGCAGTAACAGGGGTTACCTAAACTTTGTTTCCCACAGGAGGCATAAATTCTGGTAGAGGTGCACATGAACAAGAAATTTCTGTAAGGCTTTGTTTCATCTAGTACTTCTCACCTTGTGAGATATGTACAAAACATATAAGCTTTGTCTCTTGGCATGTAATATCTGATCATGACCTGCTACTGTTGGTGTACATATGACCCAAAGGTATGAAGCAGCTTCCTTCAAAGAAAACTATTACAGTAGCTTTGCTTTTTCCATTGTAAACAGACTTGTATTGCTGTTGGGTGTGAAGCTGTTAAATGACTGATGTGCTGCACCAAAACCCCAAGAAACTAGGGAATTAAGCTGTTTTCTACTGCAATAAAACACCTCCTACTTTTCACCTTACCTCCATCTTTCAATATGACGTACTTTCTGTCACACATAATAATTGTGCTACTTCAAAAAAGAACTAATTAAGCAGTTGATCTTTTTCATCATACCTGCACGTGTGACTTACCACCACCAGACTAGCTTTGCAGACATTACACATCTGTGATAGTTCATGAGTTACGGATGTTGAGGTGAAAAATAATCCAATAAAATCATATTGAGAAAGCAGAAAGGGCTAAGAATGAAGTTTCTGCCATACAGTTTTTAGCATGTGGTAGCTGTAGTAACAAGAAGAGCCATAATTTACAATGTGTAAATGAAATGCCAAAGATAAGAGTGCAATTTACCGTTACAGGCACTTTCCAGCTAATGAATATAGACTTGTTGCCTGTGTAACTGGTGTTCTTTGGCAAAGTCTATGGCTAATGTATAATTGATCTGTGCAGAAAACGGCCTCATCAAGGGCAAATGATGGAGAGTGGTTTGTATGCAGACTGTGCAAGTCTAGCATTCTTTGGAAGGGGTTGGCTGTCTCGTGTGCATAGCAATAATATGTGGGACCTAAGCGAATTATCTTCTTTAGCCAGTTTTCTTCACTGAGAGAGCTGGTTATTTTCCTCCAGGCTAGACTTAAGGAGCAAAATAAAATGCACTGTAAATCATCGAAGTACTAGAGCTTTGCAGCTAAACTACAGCCAGACCAATTTGATAGTGCAGACTATAGCCTGACTTTCTGTCTGCAGCTAAGCTCAGGCACAAGCCTGTCTGATGCTTAAAATCAAGTGGGATGAACCCAGGCATGAGTACACGTTTTGCAGATAATGTTGAGCAAGCAGTATTAATGTACAGTTTTGATATTGCTTTCCTTTTATTTCAGGTGTGGTAGGATATAGTAATCCTAATTGTTCCTTCAGCAAGTTCTTAGATTTGAATTTTCTATCTTTTTACAAGGTGTCAGATTTAAGCACGTTAATAGCTGCACACATTAATAGCTGCAGGATCATGTGAAGAAACTGACCAGCTTTACGTGTCAGGATCTCTATGGCAGTACTCTTGATTTGCTTTAGGATGAGAACTGATGGAAAATCAGCATCTGGAAAACTATTTTTTCTGGCTCTGAGTTTTACTTTGTATGCCTGATGCCTTAGTCGGTATCATATGCATTTAGCACTCCCTTTGATTAATCAAGTTCTGCACCCCCATCATTCTTGTACTGAGTTCTCAATGTGAACAGAAATGCGTGTGCCTGGTTTCACACAAGTAATGACAGTTATATGGGTCTGGTCTCACTGCACCAGTCTGCATGTGCCCTCTTTCAGTGATTGGGTTTTGCATGGGTAATATATGGATTTTAAAATCTGAAATAAATACTGAAAAATACCCCCATTTAAAACATATTTTGAATTGAGATAATCACTAACTAAGCTTAAGTTAAACAGGTTGTCACTAAAAATATTGTTCAGCAATAAAAAATGGACTTCACAAGGAAATGTTTTGGTCCAAGGCCAAAGATTCTGTATGGCATATTTGTTAGGAAACTAAGAAAGATTTACGTAAAAATACAGAATAGCTAACACCCTGTCATGTATACCTTGTAGGTAGCTGTGATATGACCATGGTATGAGGAATAAGAGATGAGGTACAAGTTATTTGAAGGAGCAGTATAGGCCTAGCAGCTTTTTCTTTAAATCCTACTTTGTTCTGATATATCTGAAATCAGTTATGCATTTGTATCTGTAATGTTACATTCTTCTCAACATATTATGGTCCTTTTAAAGTGTTTGGGGTATTTTTGAGTACAACCTTAATTGCGCACTTGGGCACCTGTAAAGTAAAAATTCTGTATATATCATTATACTGTAACTGTGAAGTAGTCTAACATGTGAAGTTCTTTGCTTGTCTGACTTAGCTTAGACTGTAGCATTAAATAAGCATTTTAATTCCTATTTTTGTAGCATTTGGGAGGTTTGCTGGGTCACTTACGTAACAAAGTACTTTGATCTAATCTCTAGAATAGAGATAAGTCGTCTGTGCCAAGTCGGATTTTCATTGTATAATGTCCCTTGCTGCCAATGAATTATGTTCAGCCTGGACTTCCAGTACACGATAGAGCAGACATGTTTGCTTTTATTTGTTATTAGTCTCTTTTGACAATTATTTTAAGGATAGAAGGTCTGTTGATCATGGCAAGGTAGTACATAGCTAAAAAAGATGACTAATAACAAAGAATCGGTTTGACTTACTTTTGGAGTGAACACATTTGTACAGAGAAGTCACTGGCAAAGATGACTAAGAAAAATAAAGATAAGAGGAAAAAAATAGCAGTTGGTTTGGCTTTCTTTCCAGGTTATGCATTCCTCCTGTTCCAAGAAGAGAGTTCTGTTCAGGCCCTGATTGACGCCTGCATTGAAGAAGATGGAAAGCTCTATCTATGCGTTTCCAGTCCTACTATCAAGGACAAACCAGTAAGTAAACAGTAGATGGCCTGCAGGCTGTAGCTGCCATCTGTCCAAAGCTGCATCTAAAATGATGACGAATATAATCAAAAGCAAACTACCGCTGGCAGAGCTCAACATCTGGAACAGTTGGATGATTTTAAAGTTGTAGTGTTTTGAATTAGTAGGATTAAAACAGAGCACCTGGACATGCTAAACTAATGGGGTTATGAATGTTTGACAGTTTATATAGGCTGATGAACATGTATCCATGATGTAGTGAAATTTAAAGTAGCATATCGTTTTCTTTCCCAATTTAATAGGTTCAGATCCGTCCCTGGAATCTAAGTGATAGTGACTTTGTGATGGATGGTTCCCAGCCGCTTGATCCTCGAAAAACAATTTTTGTTGGAGGAGTCCCTAGACCATTAAGAGCCGGTGAGTGTAATCTGTGGTTGGTTTTACAAGTTAGAGATTACTGGAAATAATTTGAATCATGCATACTTTTGTATAGTTATGTATGGATAGCTATGGATATATTCATAGAAAAATATAAGATTGTCGTGATAGTTACAATAACCAGAGTACAATATTTGTTGTGTTACATTTTCTTTGTAACTGTTTTCATCTGGCTTTTGCCAAAAATTGCGGTTCATCATCAAGGTTTACTGGAAACTGTTACATGTCTAAAGCTGTAGAAAAGATTTTGATCATATTATCAAAACTGTAGTGTAACCTATGTCACAAAAGAGTTTTTACAATAACACTATGAGAACATCTCTGCCACGCTCTATGAGAATGTAAAGCTCTATTTGTACTTGCTTATTATTGTGCAGTAGCTACTCTTCTACTGCCATCAGGTTGCTAATATGGACAAAGGAAAAAAACAGGTGATGAAGGAGTAGGATTAGAGAAAAAAGGAAGAAATTCAGAGAGCTAGCACAGTTTGTATGGCACAACACTGTATGAGATTGCAGGACTCTTTCTAGACTCTTGTTAGAGTGCATGAAGATAAAATTAAATGTTTCTGTAGCTGAGGAATGTTTGGTGTACAACCTGGACAGTCTGCTTTGTGAGATTGACTACAGTAGCCTTTTACAGTATTGTATGGTGGCCTTCTAGTAAATAGGTTGAAGTGAATCTTGGAAGTAGAAGCAGAGCCCACAAATCCTGTTTCCTATTAGAATGACTCCTGGACTTCATTAGTTTGTAATTAATTTTATTCTTGCAGAAAGATGAGCTTTCAGATGGAAGATGTAGGAGAACCAAGAAGTAATAGTGCAGATTTGGGGTATAAAGAATCTTAATTTTTTTTTTGTCTTGGACCTGCAATGCTAAAGCTTTTCTGTTATTTTACTTCTAAAAGTGTACCTTTGAGTGTAGTACAAATTCGGTAAATGAGCATAAACAAAGCATGCTCAACTTCCAACTCAATTTAATTTTTCTTTAAATTCAGTCCAAATATTTCAGATTACTATACTGAATGTCTCTGATAAACTTTAATGGATGTATTCTTATGCTTAGCTTTCAAGTGCCCTGTGTATGTGAAAATGAAACTTTCATGGCATTGTGAAATAAGAATCATGGCTTCATAAAAGCAGTAAAACGAGAGGAGACTTTTCAAACAACTATTGAACATCAATGACTGCTGACACCTTTATACCCTAGTATAGAGGATACTAATCCTGGAAGAGTATTTTCCACCTAAATGAATTGCAAAACTCAATTCAGTATAAAATATTACAGATTGTTAAAATACTTGATCTCTAAAATAGGAGATTTTTGTTTCTATGAATTTCTGCACCTGTGGTTAAGTGTAGCACTGTAAAGATAGATAATCAAGCTCTGTATGGCTGATGAAAAGATGCTAACGGAATCTTTAAATTCAAGTAGGACATAGAGCGGACATAGAGCATTAAGACAACCAGAGAACACGTACCAAGGAATTTGTGGTGTGTGGATCTATTTTATACAGCTTACATTCCATGCCTGCCCAAAACTCTTTTGCTGTAGTCCCCTGAAGAAAACTGCTCTGGAATTTCAATTCCAGGTTATCAAGGACTGCAAGGACTTACAATTCCCTTGTTCCTTGGATGTATGTATCCACAGTATGAAGGATCTGTCTGCTGAGTATTTCACAGCTTAACATGCTTTTATATCTCTTGTTATTCCTGTTACATCAGCTGTTCCAAAATTAGTTATTAAAATTAACTTTTCTAGTGTTTTTAAACACAAGCGTTCTACTAAATTTATGCAGTAAGAACAGTTTAAATGAACACTATTTTGTTTCTTAATAGTGGAACTGGCTATGATCATGGACCGTCTCTATGGTGGAGTTTGTTACGCAGGAATTGATACTGACCCTGAGCTGAAATACCCAAAAGGTGCTGGACGTGTTGCTTTTTCCAATCAGCAGAGTTACATTGCAGCCATCAGTGCTCGGTTTGTTCAACTTCAGCATGGCGATATTGATAAACGAGTAAGTCACACAGACATATAAATAAATACCAGGATGATTATCTATAAAGGAACTTCTTGGTGTAGTAACATTGCATACGATTGGCTCTCATGCCAGCTTACATGTTTCTTTTAGTATTCCTGTAACGCTACTAGTTCCAAGAGCTAAACCATGAATGCCCCCAAACAAGCAAATTGCATTCCCCAGAGCATCAGTTTGTTCCTTGGACATATGTTAGACCATATGTTCTTTCAGTTCTAGAGTTCCTGGTTTTGTTGTGTATGAGCAAAGGGCTTGCAAATCTTCCTCTCTCCCTTGCTCTAATGAAACCAAATACTGTGATAATTCCTCTGTCATTCACAGGAAGCTCTAGTATTCATTTGCTTCAGATTAGCTTTATATTTGCAGCTGCCTTTAATTTCAGCCGTAATTGTCAGTGCTCAGCACTTCAGAAAGTCAATCGAGTTCAAAACCTAAAGTACAAAATGTCCCATCATTTCTGTTTGAGAGTATCTTCTTAGTATTTGCCAATGCACATTTCTGGCTACTACACATGCTTATTGGTAGCTAAAGCAAAACTAACTTCTAGTAAGAATCTAGTCTACTTTGTTATTCCTAATTAGAAGTATAAGAGTAGGAAAGAGAACTGGCATTTAAATTATGCCAGTTTTAAGTGTCCCTGGTTTTGATGTCAAGAGCTACAGAGATAGACCCTGGTATTAATAGATGTTCTCTTTTTTTTTCCTCTTTAAAAAAAAAAAAAGTCTTAGAGGAAGAAGGGTTGGGTAAGTAAAGTAGTTCAAGGTCCAGTCTCCTTTACAGATCAAAGACACAGGAAAAAGAAAGTAGTACAGTTAACAAAAGTCTGCTTGTAGGGAGGTAGCGTGTGCTTCTCTCCTATCAAACAGACAAAGTAATACAGCTTTACATCTGTCTCTCAGCTGCCAGTTGCCTAGTGAGCTGAAATCCCCAAACATGGCCGTTTCCAGAGGATGAGTGAGTCTGAATGTGGGTAGTGAGCCAGGCTTCAAGTTAAGATGTGAGGGCTGCATGTTGTTGGTGGGATTGCTATCCTTGTGACTTGCAGTTGACTTTTACTGATAGCTCTACCTTTTGGCTAATTACATAACCACAAAAACAGCCCTCACACTGAGACCGTGTGAGGGAAAATAAAACTATTAATCATCTTGCATTTGAGTATTTGGACAAAATTGGAGTAGCGGCCAGAATTCAGAACTCCCAAATTGGTGCTAAATGGGTATAGCTTAGTCTATTTCACGAATCATCTGTAGTGCATTTGGCTGTGAAGTTGGAGGTGGACAGGTAGGTCTCATCCAAATTAGTTCACCCTCAGAGGTGGGAGATGTGGACTTGAACCCTGTAAAGTAGGGGAGAGTTCTGTCTTGGTCTTCATCTTTGCATGGGAGTGTCCTGTGCAGTGAAGGAGTATATGGTAGATTTCCAGTACCATCTCGTGAGAAGAAAAGGTGTGAACCTACCTTTGAAGGCTGCACTTCCAAGTATGCTTGTGTGTTGTGTTGTTGGGATTTTTATGATAGGTTATGAGAGATTTTAAGGGCTCTTTGGATTCTGAGCAGCCATCTGAAATGACCGGTTTGCAGGGAAGGGATGTAACTTGCTGATAACACTGAAGTACTTCAAGTACAATGGGCAGTAAGTCCCCAGTATAAAACAACGGGCATGAGCAGCAGGCCTCTTGGAGCTTAGACAAGGAAAAAAAACCCACAAAATATACCTCGGATACTAGATTTCAGAAGCACGATATTTGAGTTACATCCATGAGAATTAATGTATAAAAACAGTAGTCATGATTTCTTCAATGACTATTAAAAGAAGAAAAAACAATCATCTAAATTTCAGTTTCTTTTTTTGATTGTTAGAATTTGTGTTGTTTCTTTAGTATTGCTTTTCTAATATTTGAAATTTATTATTTTTTACTCAAGTTTTCTCTTAAATCTGGAATTTGGAATCTCTTAAATCTGGGAATTTTAATTAGCATCATTGATTTTTCTTATTTTTGTGACTGTGCTACTGCTGAAGTGTTTCACTTGCAAAATACAGCAGTGCCAAATCTAAGTATTTTAATAATTTTGTAAATCTCTTGATGGGGAGGGCTTATGAAATCTTTGTTTATTTCAGAGGGGTTTTAATCTTTATTTTTTGAATCATCTTCTCAAATCATATAGTCATTATTTATATAATTATACAGATGTATTTATATAACCCAGTTATTTGCATTACTGAGGAGTAATAGAGGACAGTCTTTTTAGGGAACACTTTAACTCTTAGCTGTTTCTGACAGTATGAAAAAGCTATTTTCGGAAACAGTTTCTTCCTCCATAGAGTTCATATACTAATGCCTTTTCAGGCTCTGAAAATACTCTCATATCAGTACTACTGCTGATTTATAGATGAGTGAGCAGTTTGTGTAAATCTGTTAACCACTGTTTTTGTAAATGAGTAAGGTAGTCCTGCTTGGTTACTGCCTTCATCCGAGATGTGTCTGTGTTCCTGACAATAAAGCCATATATTATATATTTCACTGACTCTTGAAGGCAGGCTATTTCCCTACCCCTTACCTTAGCAGTAGCCTTTCTCTACCAGTAACATCCAGTTTCTGCAGGCCTGCTGTCCTGTCACATTCTTTTCATAACCAGTTTTGTCTGTGTAAAAGTCTTTATATATTGCTAAATTTTGCAGTTCACCTGTTTATTCTTCTGAACTTCAGTTTAAAAGTATTTATAGCTTTTTTTCGCACATAACTTTTCCTTCCTTAATTGGAAATCTTAGTGTCACAGTTGCTTAGCAAACATTGGCTGTGATCTTAACTTCTTCCTTACCGAAGTACTCTGCAGTTTCTCCAGTTCTTTTGATGTGCAGATATGTTTAGTTTCTCTTAACAGATGTTTTTCTTCAGTAAAGTGCTCCTTATCCTGTTTTATTATGTATGAAAGTTCAGCTCCAAACATTTCCTTGAAACTTGTTTGGAGTTTTCAACTCCAAACAATTCCTTAAAATGTTGTTAACTTTCATGTGCCAGCAGTCTGTATCCACTTCATGTAATACTTCCATTCCCCAAAGTGTTTCTCTAATAACTTTGAAATCATCTTCATACCAATCTTGGTGCGTTAAAGCACTGGAGCTTGAAATATATGCTGCTTCATGCTTTCAGTAATTCTGAACCATGGACGCAGTCACTGCATAAGGTACCTGTATTGGAAAGTTTGACTGTAATTTGTGATAAGGCAGGTTGTTGTAGTGAATAAGTAGTGGGGCTTGTACTGAATATAGATTACTGGAAGAAGCATACTCTATTTCAAACACAGATGCATTTGACATGTCTAATATGACCTCTGCTTCTGAAGCTAAGAACATAAAGATTATTATGCTGTAAAACTTCTCAGTGGGTAGCTGTTAAGTGTAGAATTTTTCCTCTGGAGACAGAATGGAAAAAAACGGCATTTTAAAACTTCGTATTATTTCCAAGCATACTCTGGGTGAATCGTACATAAAGTCACTTTATGTAGCAATCTTCTCAGGAGATAGTATCTCGGAAAAATATCTCTTAAATCAGTGAGTTTTAGTATGAATTGAAATAACTTTTTTGCCAACAAAAGGCAAAAAATACCATCTTTAAAAGTGAGGAAAATGTGGAAGACAACAGCACATTCCTTAATGATGGAGTGAACTCATTTTGTGTTTTATTATGAAGCTGTTCTTCCTGTCTGATCGCAGTCTGTAACAGTTCAGTTACACAAAGACATATTGCAAATTTACCACTGGATTCCTGCCACTTTTCCACTCAGGCAGTCAGATGAGTTTGGAAGAAAGATGCTGTGTAAGACAGGTGTTTCTAGCAGGCTGTAGATTTTAAAAGACCACTTTGCAAAATATTTTCGGAGATACATTGAATACAAATTTCTAAAGCCACAAAAAGGGAAAGTAATAGATGACAAGCATCTGTAGCTCCAAATTTGACTATATTTTAGAAACAGGGAGAGAATTTGCAGGGAACAGGAGAGCTTAAAGATCTGTATTCCAGGCTGCAGAAAGTACTTTTAATTTGCACAAAGAAATAGTGTTTGCAGAGACTTACACTTAATATTTAGAAAAGGTTAATGTATAAGTGGTTGCATTCTTGTATGTTCAATTATTTTTTGCTAAACAGTGTAAAATTGGGTGCCATGTTAGGGTACATTTGGGAGCTGATGAGATGAATTGGGAGACCTTTTGGCTTGTTTCTTGTTTTCTACACATACTTTGGTATCATCATTTGCCAAGGACATCCTTCCAGAATAAGATAAGGAGAGGTTCTCATGTAGCCGTTTATTACACATATCAGGTACTTCTAAAGATCTGCCTTCAAATGTTCTGCTTTTACTAAATGGATAGATCTGTATCTGGTAAAGAGTAGTAACTGGTTAATTGGATAAAGGAAACTAATATGTCTGATTTTAGACTTCTGGTTGGTTGGGTTTTTTTTTTTAACCAGAAAAAAACCTGAATGCCTTCATACAACTTTTAAGTAGGAATAGGCATTAACTAGAACTGTTTCTGGTTTACTCCAACAGGTGGAGGTAAAGCCATATGTGTTGGATGACCAGATGTGTGACGAATGCCAGGGTGCACGATGCGGAGGGAAGTTTGCTCCTTTCTTTTGTGCCAATGTCACTTGCCTGCAGTATTACTGTGAGTTTTGTTGGGCAAATATCCACTCTCGTGCAGGACGTGAATTCCATAAGCCATTGGTAAAGGAGGGGGCTGACCGCCCACGTCAGATCCACTTCCGCTGGAATTAAACATGGTGAACCAGCATCTCCATAAGGAAAGAAGGGTGCATGTGGCTTACTGTGTTTGAAGATACTGACATGCAGAAGAAATAAGTGCATTCTTCTGCTTTTCACCCCAGCTATCAATACATGCATCTTTTATCAGCAGCCAAAACACTACAAGCCTCTTGTTTTTCACCAAAACCCTACATCTCAGGCTTACTAATTTTTGTGATATTTTCATGTTAAAAAAAAAAAGAAAAAAAATGTTTTTTTGTATTTTCTCCAAGTTATTTTTATATGTAAAGTTAAAACTAGATATGAGAATGTTTTTGCGTAGGGGCACACAGTCTGCTGCTATATTTAGTGGGTGAAGCGTGCACTTATTTCTAAACATGGGTTTTTAACTTCAAGATCTGCCCCAGTAATTTACCAAAGGTAGCAAAATAGTGAAGATGGAATATGTCTGCTACAAAAAGCTTATTTTTATTGTTGTTGCTATTTTCAGTGTATACATAAACTAAAAATTAGGGTTGATTTTTTGCTCTCCATTTTGACTTGCAAGAAATAATACCTCAAGATAATCTGATTTATTAGCTATTTTTAAACATTTTTAATCACAAGCTGTATTAGCTTTGCTGCTATATAGGTGTTATGTGTAATGCCACCTATTAATACGGGATTGAAACGTTTAAGACACACTGCATTACAGATTAAATGCAGGCAGCACAATATGGCCTAAACTGCCATAGTTTTAGAATGTGAAAAAAGAATTGCATGTTTACTTACCTGTATACACCATATGCATGCACTAGAACTATTAATTAACAAGAGGTTATTGCAGATGTTCAAAAAAGGCTCTCTTGAAACTAGGTAGCATGAGCAAATTTACGAAATTTGTTACAAAAACCAGACTTGCATGCATTTATTGTGACTGAAGTAAGAAAAATGTCCTACATGTGTACAATATGCAATTAGTTTTAGACTAGAAAGTGCAGCCATTTCG